>NC_139510.1:13889435-14470877 GCF_008360975.1 Lichenostomus cassidix
CAACTATAAATTCTAATGCCTCACCCTGGGGACCTACGTTCAAGGTTATCAAAGGCTCTAGATGGTATTTGTCCCCCAAAAGATAGAGCCTTTGACACCCCTAATCTGCTGATTCCTCTGATTGCATTTCTTGGAAAATTCTTAGATCCTTTTTTAAGTGTGGGCATTCTCTCTTATAATGCCCCTCTTCCCCACAATGAAAACAGACATTTTTGGTTTGCTCTCGAGGTTTGGTTTGTGCTTGGGTCTTATTTCTCCCCCTCTCTTTTTCCCTAAACCCGGAATATTTAGGAATGGTAGCTGGAGATGCCGTATTCCTATGGGAATTGCTTTCTCGCATGGTGGCTACCATAATTTTAGCCTTTACTTTGGCTTTTTCTTCATCCCTTCGTACATAAACTTTTTGAGCTTCCTTTAGTAACTCATTTAATCCCTTGTCTTGCCAATCCTCAATTTTCTCTAACTTTTTTCTAATGTCTGGCCAGGCATGAGTGACAAAATTTACTTTTAATAAAGCTTGTCCTGCTAGACTATCAGGGTCTATTCCAGAGTATTGCCTCATATTTTTTTTAAGTCTCTCTAAAAATTCTGTTGGGGTTTCCTCCTTCCCTTGTTGTCCATCAAAGGCTTTGCTCACATTTTGCCCTTGGGGTGCTGCTTCTTTTATCCCTTTAATTATCAGATTACGATAATCTCTCATATTCCCTCGTCCTGCTTCTTCATTGTGGTTCCAGTTAGGGGGTGCTATTGGCATTTTATGATCCCCTGGTGGGCCAAGTTGATTTTCTCTTTCCCAAATTTTTTATTCCAGCAGCTCTAATCATCTGTCTTTCCTCTTGGGAAAATATAATGCCCATTATTGACTGCATTTCTTCCCAGGTATAAATGTTTGGACCCAAAAACTGGTCCAGTTGTTCTGCTGTGCCTATTGGATCCTCTAATAATCCTTTAATTTCTTTTTTAAAATTTCTAACCTCTGAAGAGGTCAAGGGAGCGTTAACAAAACCTATTCCTCCTTGAGCCCCTCCCATGGGAACCTCCCTTAAAGGAAATAAACTGAATTTATGATCCCACCCTTCTTGTTCTTCTATCATCATAACCTTAGAAGAAACTTTTCTTCCGTGTTTTGGGGTGGTGGCAGGAGAGGGTTCATCAGACTGTCCTTGAGTTTTAAATGAGTTTTTTCGAGTATTCTGGTAAGGAGCTCCTTCATCTACTAGGGACATAGTATTTGTTTTCAATCGTTTTGGGGTAGCAGCAGGTTTTTTTATTACTCCCGGAACTTCCGATGTTGGAGGACCGGAAGTTTGTATCACAGAGTTGAAACCCTCCGTGTTAGGTAAACCGGAAGTGTGTATCATAGAATTGAAACCCTCTGGGTTAGGTAAACCGGAAGTGTGTATCATAGAATTGAAACCCTCCGGGTTAGGTAAACCGGAAGAAGGAAGTAGTGAGGGAAAATTGCCCACCTAGTTTACAGCGTGGCAAGACTCCGGGTTTCTTGGAATAGAGGGTTCAACATGTACTGGTACTGCCGGTGCCAGCGGGACTATAGCTGCAGGGGGAAACGGGGCTGGAGCCGGCAGAGGCACATGGTAAGGCGGCGGGAGGACCTGTAATGGATCCCAGCCTTTTTCTATTTCTTTCTTTTTATCTGTCTCCGGAACCTCCGAGAATTTAAAAACTGATACTTTTAGAGTTTCCTGTTCTTCAACCCAGCAGGAAGCATATTCCTGCTCCTCTGAATTAACTGGGTTTTTAGAATTTACAAATATTTTTAAGGCTTCACAAATCCAAGCTTCAGATGATCCATATCGGGGCCAATAAACGTGATCTGATCTTATTTTTCCTTTTGTCCATTTTATCATACAATATTGAATCACTTTCACTTTATCTTTTTCTTTTGTGTGGGGATTTTTGTCCCAGTTTCCTAATTTTATTCCTAAGGGGCTATCTTGAGGTATATCTGTCAGGACCTCTTTACTTGTTTCTTTTCTTGTCTTACTTATTTCCTGCCCCATCTTTTCAAGCCTTTCTTCTTTTTTATATATATATATATATATTTGTCCCTAGCTTTTACTCTTTTTAATAACTTAAACACCAGCCACCCCTCACAGTACAGAAAACTTCTCTTTTCTTAATAATAACATACACTTTTCACTCATTCACATTCACTCATTTATTATTTTTATTTTTCTGTCTCACTCATTCTCACTCACAACAACACAAAAAAATATTTTACCCATGGGTATTTAACTTTTAGGGATAATGAAATTTCAAAATATTGTTGGCCAACTCCAGATGCTCTTGGGAGTGGTAATCTTAGGATATTTCCTTTAACCTTCAATTCTACACTTCACGTCTTATAGGATTTTCCTATCCTTCTTAATTCTACACGTCCCGTCTCACAGGAATTTTCTTATCCCTTTTTTTTATTTTACCCCCCCTCAATCTGGCACCTTTTTAAAATTGGGGACTCTTTATTCCCGTTTTCCAGTCCCGTTTCCTAGTGGATTGTGCTAGAAAACTTTTTGCTCCCTTTTCCTAGGGGTCTTAACCCCTCCCTGGAACCCAGTCTCAGTTTTCCCCGGGGGAACATTCACTCCTTTTTCCTTGCGCTTCGTCTCTTTCCTGGCCGTGTTTCTCGCGAAACAGCGGAACCGCAGTATCAGAGACCCCTCATTCGCTTCGCAAGTCTGGTAGCCAGCTCGCGTCTCACACACACACCAATCAATCTCCCGTAACCTGCCCCCCCGACAATACTTACAATCCTTTTTCTTGTCCGGGTCTTCGTGCACTTAGAATTTTGGGCTTTTTACCACCGCGGTCTGTTTAGGGAGTCTTTGTCTTTGCTTTATGGGTCCCTTCTTGTCCACGGGATGGCGACCTGCGACCGCCGATTCACCCTAGAAGAGGGGAGCGGTCCACCAAACGCGGCGGGGGGGGCACCTTCCCCTGCTCCGGCTCTTCGAAAGTGTCAGAGGTGAGGTCTCCTCCCGGGCGAGCCCCCAATTGTGAAAAACACACTTCACTCTCCTGTTGAAATTTAAAAGGTTTAATAAAAGACAATAGGGGACACCAAACAATAAAGCAAAGAAGCAGCGCTGGGTGCTTGGCCCGGGGCCAAAAAGCACACCTGCTATTGAGGGAGTCTCCTTAAATACTCTTTGTATTGCGTCAGTTTCATGCCTATTCATGCATATTCAAACTTTTCTCAAAACTATTTTGCATGTTCCAAGAACTATTTTGCATGGCTCCTCCTTGGTTCCGCCTTTTTAGAGCATGCGCTTTTTCGGCTGTGGTTTCTTCCAGCCTTGGTTATCGCCTCCCAGTTTGGGCTTGGGTCCTTAGTCTTTGCATCTGGTTATAGGCTGATAGTCAGGTATCAGTGGCAGGTCTTCTTTTTGGGTGTTATCCAGTCAAGCAGGTAGTGTGGTTAGTAAAGGAAAGTCCTTTAAACTACTTTTATTACAATATCGAAATCTAGTTTATAACAGAAATTAAAACATTGGTTATATACCTCTATCTTTATGACTACTTCTGTAAAAAGAATAAAACCATACACACAATGAATATCTACGAAAAGCCAACACTATATTAGGATATATTTATAACAACAGGGATATCAGGGAGCTGCTGAGGAGTTCTGCAACTTAGTTTGGAGCTGAAAAAAATGTCGGACTGTAGGACATGTGCACAGGTGACAGGAAAATGAGATGCCCAGCCAGTAATGCAGTGAGAGGGAGGAAAACTTTCCATCCACATGCTCTGATATTTGGGAGATGAGTATTGGTTGATTATAATTTCCTTTTTTTTTTTTTTTTTTTTTTTAAGAGCAGCTTAGCAAAGTACATTCACAAGCATTTTCAGTCTCTTATCCAAGCTGGTCATTTCTAAAACAACATACAAAGAAGAACCATTCACACAACTAATAGTGCTGTGTCCTAACCTCAGTATTTTCAGAGGTAGTTGTGACAAGACAGATGAGTGACCAAAAATTTCCATAAGCAAAGGAGATGGGATTTAAGTCAGATGTCAGATTTAAGTCACCTGTGATTCCTATTCAGTCTACTGTGAAAAAGGCAAGTCTGTCTGGCAGATTTGAGCTGCAATGCAAGTTCTCTGAGCAGGAACTATTTGCTCCCTGGAGGAATGTCCAGGAACACCAAGAAACAAACAAAAAAATCCCTCAAATAAACAAAACAACAAAACAAAAAAGCAGTTTTCCAAGGTCTAATAATGTTTTTTAAACTGGAGCCATTCAGCCAATGCACAAGACTATACCTCATTAAATGTGAGATTTTATAATTAGTCTATTCTCAGAATTTAAATTTTCCCTACTGAATGTGAGACTTGACTGAAAAATAAAGAAAAATATTAGCAGCCCTGTATGTGAAAATCCACCCATCCTTTTCAATAAAAAGATTACAGACATGCTTGAAGTGTTGCATACCCGAGATACCAAATGTGGGCTCGCAATATGCAACAGAAACTACCAAAGCTGTTGTCAAAAATGGTAATGTTTTCCTCTCCACTCTTAGGGTTCTGTCTCGGGAATGTATTTTTTATCCCATCCCATCCCATCCCATCCCATCCCATCCCATCCCATCCCATCCCATCCCATCCCATCCCATCCCATCCCATCTTTGTTCGGTTTTTTTCTTTTTTTTTGTATGTGGGATGCTCGCTTCCCCGGCGATCTCGCGATAGGTGGGAGCCAGCCCTGGATTTCCTGTGAGTAGTTGGGGGGAGGAAAGGAGAGCTTCACTTTTTCCGTCCGTGCAGGGAGTCAAGCTGAAAGGCAGTACGGGTCTCTCTGAGGAGAGATACTGTTGCATGTGAGTTTGCTTGTTTCTTTTTGTTCCTTTGCCCTTCGGCACTGTGACTGGGTTTACTGGCTTGGTTTTCTCTGCCTCTCTGCTGTTTTGGGAGCCCCGAGCCAGTGCATGCTGCGCCGGGACCCGGGACCGAGGTACCCTGTCCCCTGCCGGGGGCCACTCCACCTCTGCACAACCTGACCCAGGGACTAGCCACCGCTGGTGAGCCATCCAGGGGAGAGCATCCCCGCTCAACTCCTGGCGTTTTTCTGCTACTGCTCCGGTTATTTTGCTGCACTGTAACCCAACACCCCGTGCCTGCCGGGACACACTGTGGCTCCTGCCATAGCTGCGGAGTTTCTGCTAGCTTTTGCTTGCTACCCCGGATGAACCAGCCCTACCGTTCCAGCTTAGTTCTCTGAGGTCCCTGCTACAGCCCGTTCCACCATTCTGCCCACCCGCCATTCTTCAAGTGAGAGAAGGAGCTGAGCTCGCGCCACAGCGCCCCCTGCAGCCGCGGGGGAATATTCGCACCTGCCCTGCCCGGCCGGAAGCCAGCAGCGCCCCTGCCGGCTGTGACCATAACTGCACCAAGGAAGAGAGCATGTGACAGCCCAGAGAAGGCTGTTACTGGGTTTCTGGTTTTCATTTGTTGTTGCTTGTTTGCCTTGTTATAAATACTAGTAAAGAACTGTTATTCCTTTTCCCATATCTTTACCTGAAAGCCCCTTAATTTCAAAGTTAAAACAATTCGGAGGGGAGTCATATTCTCTATTCCAAGGGAGGTTCCAACCTTCCTTGGCAGACACCTGTCTTTCAAACCAAGACAGGTTCTTACCTAGATGCTACTTTAATTTTTGTGTGAAAATCTTCTAATAAAACATTTTAAAAGTGTCATCCCCTTCCTGTTGTTTGATATTATACTGACCTGATATGAAAGGTTTTCATTTCAACTTGAGGAACATATGTAAAAGCGTGTCATTACAGAAGTCTCAGAGATTGGCAAAGCCTGGCCATGTACAATTAAATAAATACTGAACTAAAATGGGTTCAGTTTTGTATTCAGGTGCAACAAAGACTATTAATTCTCATGGCAGATGCTTGATACTTTATTTGAATAATTGACATAATTTAAAATAAAATTCAATTTACTACAGAAGTCTGGTAACATTTGTTTTAAAGTAAATTTTTTCAAAATACCTGTAAAAATGTTTGATTGTAAAAGATTAACTGGGGCTAGAAATCAGTACAAGATCACCTTCACACCCGGCCTGATGACATAGCTGATATTTTGGAAGCTGTCCTCCAACCCCTAGCCATATGTAGCTGACCCGATCAGCCTTTGGCAGCAGCAAAATGACCCTTGCAAGAGGTTTTGCTGCATTGCTGGCAGAAGCCTGAAGTCTCCCCAGCATGGAGAGCTGCCTAGCCACATGCTGTGCAGAAAAACTGCTGACACAGGCTCTGGGGCTGGTGACCTGCACTGCCCAGGGGTATTCCAGCTGCTGCAGGAGCCACAAGGCCAGCTGAAGAAAGCCTTGAGGCATACTCCAACCATCTGACAGATTGTAGGATCCCTAAACAAAGTCACCCTCAAACAAGGCAACAACCACAGCAGCACCTCTCACCCCACCGGGTCTCCAGCCTTATGCAGAGTGAGAGCTCTCAGCTGCCATATGGGTGATTGATTGCTCTTCAGCATCAGAGTCCTTACCAAGCTGCTGCTGTCCAGAACCATCAGGAGGCAGCTCAGGGGGTCTCTGGCCAAAGCACAACCACCAATTTTGTCTCTGCCTCTATACTTCTCCTCACAAACCTTTCCACCAAGGCACCCAGACCTCAGTATCTGGCAGCAGCTAGCACAAGAAGGCAAAACAATGTCTGATAAAGTAGTGCCAGGTACATAAATCAGGTACATAAATCAATCTGATCCCAAGAACCTAAGGAAAAGCCCTAAGGCCTCAAGTGTCACTGGGGATGCAGTCATCATCTGTGATTCTGTGATCTCATGAGCTAGCAGCAGGGCAGAGCCCAACCTCACACCAGTTATCAGCAGGACCTCCCCCCATCCAGGCTCAGTTTTGTTCATAACTTGACAGGAAGGAACAACAATACCAGAGTAACTAACAATGCACAGTGCCCAAAACAATATTCAAGTTTCATTACATTGTGTCATTTGTTATATGTTTCTTCAGAACTGCCTTTCCCCTAAGTCACCAGGTTAATTATCCCCAAGCTGCTCTGTCTTTCCCCCTCTACAACAGAACAGGGCAGGAGAAAATACAAAAGGCTGAAGGGCAGAGATAAGGACAGTGAGATCACTCGGCAATTACTGTCACAGGCAAAACAGACTTGACTTGAGGAGATTATTTAATTGATTGCCAATCAAATCAGGGTAGACTAGTGAGAAATAAAAAACAATCCTTAAAACACCCTACCCTTCTCAGGCTCAACTTCACTCTCAAATTCCCTACCTCCTCCCCTCTAATCAGCTCAAGGAGGATGGGGGTTGCAGTCAGTTCATCACATGTCATCTCTGCTGCTCCTTCCTCCTCATTCTTCCCCTGCTCCAGCATGGGGTCCCACTCATGGGAGACAGTCCTCCACAAACTTCTCCAGCATGGGTCCTTTCCATGGGATGTAGTCCTTCAGGAACAGGCTGCTTCAGCCTAGGTCCCCCATAGGGTCAAAACCCTGCCAGAAAACCTGCTCCAGTGTGAACTCCTCTCCACAGGGCCACAGGTCCTGCCAGGACCCAGCTCCAGTGTGGGCTTCCCACAGGGTCACGGCCTCCTTTGAGCATCCACCTGCTCTGGCATGGGGTCTTCCACAGGGTGCAGGGTGGATATCTCCTTCACTGTGGCTGCAGGGGAACAACCTGCTTCACCATGGTCTTCACCACAGGCTGCAGTGGAATCTCTGCTCCAGCCCCTAGTGGACGTCCTCCCCCTCCTTCTTTACTGACCTTGGTATTTGCAGAGTTGTTTCTCACATATTCTCAGATCTTTTTTGCTGCTGTTCCAGATTTTTTCCCTTTCCAAATATGTTATCACAGAAGTTATCACCATTCCCAATTGACTTAGCTTTGGACAGCAATGGGCACATCTTGGAACCAGCTGGCATTGGCTCTATGGGACATGAGGTAAGATTTTGGCATCTCCTCACAGAAGCCACGTGCGTAGCCCCTCTTCTACCAAAATCTGGCCATGCAAACCCAATACAGATGTAAATCCAGAAACCTCACTGACAAAGCAAGAGCAGTGTCACCAGGGAAGACACAGAGAGGTACATCTTTTTGGAAGGAGACCACCAGTTTACAGGTATCACTTTCCATTTTCACTTCTCTGCTCTCACCTCTACAACAGTCTCCATAAGCAGAGTGGTTACTGTAGTGGGGAGACTGGAAAAACTTAACACACGTTAACACAACTGAAGAAATTATTTTATTCAGAAGTTTGGTCTAAATAGTTGGTTCTTTGCTGGCAAGACTTCTTGCCATTTCAGGATTGTCTAGTACCAGACAGATTTGTTTGGATATTAATTGTGAGAAAACTGAAAAAGCAACACAACTGAATGCTTTCAGCAGTGACAGTAAAGCAGTTCAAGTTTTGTTTTCCAGCTTTTCTGATTATTCAGGAACCCCATTTCTTCATTTCAAACTGCCACATTTCTCACCTGGGAAGGAAAGCTGGGCAACTGCTTTACCTGCACCCACAGAGGCAGCAGCTGCTGAATGTCCTTCTTAGATAAGTTTTAATTTCAGTCCTACTAATAGAAGCTGGTGAAGATCAATACTATGGGATACGTGCAAGGCAATCTGTCCTGGTCCTACTCATCGTTCATCTCCACACCTCCTAGATACTTACCAGGTACATATTTTGTCAGCATCATTTTGTTTTAAGTAAAGGTAATTAACATAGTTGAGAACCTCACAGTCCAGTGTTAACACTGGACCCAAATCACAAGTTTTGGTCATATAAAGTTAACAACATAATAGAGACAAATGTAATCTCCTTCAGGGTCCTGATGAGATAAAACCTCCTACTGGAAAACTTAAACTGAGGAAATGAGCCAAGTAGTTTTTCCCTGCCTAAGTTTTCAATGCTCCCAGCTCTATGCTGTAAAACGAGTTTGGATCCCTAGGCTTGGTTTTTGCACCACTGCAGCTATCTGCCTGGAGACCTCTGGTTGTTCTGCCCAACACACTATTCACGTGTGCCTACAGGAGCAGGCAGCACCTGGGCAGGCAGGATCCAGCAAGTTGTTCATTTGTTGAAGCCAAAGAGCATGAGAGATGGGAACCATGACACTGGGAGTTATATTGAGGGTTTTATTAGTTTTTCTTCTTCAGAATCAAAATATTTAGTGAATTACTTTAAAGATTCCTCAAGACTGTTGATATTTTAAGTATTTAGAACTTTAACTATCAAAACCAACCCAAAACTTGATTTCTAGTAGTAGATATTATGTAATTCCATAGCAGTGTGAGAAATAGAACTAATGCTGTGAGTATAGCTCTTTTAAAGAAAGTTTTTGAAAGGAACCTCCTGCATTACACTGAGTATTATTTAAAAAAAAAGATAACTGATTTCCTAGCAGAGCATTGCCTTAAACATCCTACAAACCTGGGGGGTTAAGAATACTAAGCTCCAGCTCTCTGCCTTCAGGTTCAAGAACCAACATAAGTTGCAATTCCAGACAGAGTTCACAGCTTACCTGTTTCAAGGGAACTTACACACCACTCAGCACTGAATGCTCATGTCTGGCAGAAGTGTTAGATGCATGGGTAAAAAATCCCAAGAGGAACACGTTCTCTCATTATGCATAGCGACAGTTTCTGAACCAGTGTTTTACTAAGCTGCAGACTAACTTTTCCCCCCAAAAATTAAACTCCATTGCACTAAAGGTCAAACATAACCAGTTAATCTGGACTATGACACAATCAAGTAATTCAGTACAAGCAGACACCATGAAAGTAGCTTCAAAAAACCAAAGCATCCTAGTTTCAGAACCAACTTAATGTTATTTTGTTCAACTCCAGTGCAAAGGTGAGTGGGAGAAACTACCCTATCTCTACCTATGTACAATTTCAGTGGAGGCTGGGCAGTCTAAACTCTCTGTGGCCAAGCAGGAAAAAAGGAAACTTAGGAAAGGATGCTTAAAAAATTTAATTTAAGAAAGAAAGTTGGCTCTCAGTGAAAAGAGAAATGCTGGAGTGATGCACATGGGCAGGCTTGCTCAGACACTCTCCCTTATATGCAAAAAGCCAGACTCTTTGCTGAGATTAAGTCACCCTGGATGTGAAGGTGGTGGGGCTGGTCCTGCTCTGTTGCATGATGAGAATCCAGGAATGTGTTTTCAGCTGGCTCCTGCACGGGCCATCAGATCTTCCAAAGCCTTCTGTTGGTTATTGTTATGTAGTAATAAGACCTCCTTAATGTCTTTTAGTTCAAAGCCCATTTCTTTAAATTGACTCATTAGTTGGAGAAGCTCTGTCATCTGAAAGACACAGACAGTCCATTATTTGCAAGAGAAAAGAGGATCAGTGCTCAGTGGAGGTTTAGCACACAGCCAGTCTTCTGTGACTGGGCACCCCATAGGGTGGATTTCTACACCCCAAGTACAGCCCATTCCAACGGTTGGAGAAAGTCTGCTCACACCTGTCAGGGACTGAAATGATTAATGCCTTAAGCATTGATATAAAGTTTTGTTTATTATACCAAAACTGTATAAAGAAGCCATGGAAGCCGACCCCTCCTTAAAGAATGCCTGACTGGAACTTTGGACTGAAGGTCAAACTGCTGAGATTAGATAAAGGGAAACCCATCCTTCAATCATCTCAGGCCCGGGGAGAAGTAAACAAGTAAACAAGGAAAAGAATGCGAGCCAAACCCAGCAACTGTGCTAAGAATCATCTCTGGCTTGCTTTGGGGTGGGGGAGGCCGTAGCCCACAGACCCATTTTCTGGGAGCAGGTTTGCACAGATTTCCCCCCCCCCAACCGAGGTGGAGGGAGGAGGTTTTGTTGTGTCGTAACCTCTGCTCAGAGGCAGTGAACCCATCCTCCCTTACTCAAACTGGCTATGGAACCCCCAACCCCGGGGACACTATACCCACGGATCCACAGGACATTCACATGAGAAGCAACTGAGGGGGGGCTTAATCCATTAAAGACCCCCCAAAATGTCCCCCAGAGTAATTCCTGAGGCCTTGCACCACAGGACTGCACGTGATGCAACAAATCCGGAATCTGTTGAAAGACACAATGGCAAGCACCCCCACCACCCCCCGCCCCGGGACGTGCCTGGGTTTTCCTACCTAGCCTGGACATATATTAACCCATCGGATTCTATGCTTTTCGGGGGGACCATCAACACCAAGAAGACCAGCTGGAGAGGATCAATGTAACATTGTTGGGATCCATGATGGTGGTGATATTTTCTTTATTCTGTCTCTGTCACTCTCTTTCTGCCCTCCCCACCTATTTTCTCTCTCTTTCTTTCTTTCTTTTTCTCTCTCTCTCTCTCTCTCATATTTACTATCAAATAAAACCCATACTATTGACTTTGGCATATGGTCTCGTTTGCTCCTTAATTCAGGCAGAGGCATTTCAAATAACTTTAATAACCAGATCTTGACTACACCACAGTCAGCAGTGCTCTGGGTGCAGTAGCCCATGGAGCCTCACCTTCGGTTCCCTGTGTTTGCAGTCCTGCATTTCCAAAATCCTCTTCAGCAAGGTCATCAAAGCTCAGTCTGTGGGGGTGTCTCTCCCAGTAGGAAATTTATCAGCCTGGCCTAACAGACTCTGATTAATGTCACCCTGCTCCCCCACATCTACCAACTACTGTTACATCTGATTTTTTTTAAAGTTACTTTGACTTTGGGAACAGCACAGTAGCCCATGATATCAAATGGCTCTTCAGATCTAGGACAAACTTGTGGGATTAGCACAAATCCTATTGGACACACTGTGTACAATGCTACCAACATAAACCACAAATCCTCCCTGAATTAAAAATAAATAAAGTAACAAGTGAATGACTGATCAGACTTTTATGAACTCTCTGCAATTTACAGGACCTCCACTCCACTTTGTGGGGAGGGATGAAAAATGATGACAAAACCAAACCAAAACAAAATCGGTTGAGACGGACGATCAGGAGATTAGCCATTTCCAGTTTTGGGGTTAAGCCAGTAGCAAATTCATTTACTGAACTACATCACTGCTCCCATCTTCACACTGTTGTTCCTCTGTTTGCAAGCTTATCACCAAGTCCAAGAAAGGCAGGAAGGCATATATATGATGTCAATAGTGACTGACATCATCTATCTGGACTTGTGCAAAGCATTTGACACTGTCCCACATGACATCCTTTTCTCTAAACTGGAGAGACATGGATTTGATGGGTGTACCACACGGTGCATAAGGAATTGGCTGGACAGACACACTCAAAGAGTTGCAGTCAAGGGCTCAATGTCCAAGTGGAGACCAGTCAGGGGTGATGTTCCTCAGGGGTTGGTATTGGGTCTGGTGCTGTTTAACATCTTTGTTGGTGACATGGATAGGGGAATTGAGCACACCCTCAGCAAGTTTCCTGATGAGACCAAGCTGTGTGGTGCAGAAGGGATGCCATTCAGAGGGACATTGACAGGTGTGATGCCGAGGCCTGTGCAAACATCATGAAGTTCAACAAGTCCAAGTGCAAGGTCCTGCACCTGGGTCAGGGCAAAAACTGGGATCAATCCAGGCTGAGGGATGAATATATTGAGAGCAGCTCTGCTGAGAAGGACTTGGGGGTGCTGGTGTATGAGAGGCTGGACATGAGCCAGCAATATGCATTTGCAGCCCAGAAAGCCAAGTGTATCCTGGGTTGCATCAAAAGCAGTGTGGGCAGCAGGTCAAGGCAGGTGATTCTCCCCCTCTACTCTGCTCTGGTGAGGCTCCATCTGGAGTACTGCATCCAGCTCTGGGGTCCCCAGCACACAAAAGATGTGGACCTGTTGGAACAAGTCCAGAGGAGGCCATGAAAATAATCAGAGGGCTGGACCATCTCTCCTATGAAGACAGGCTGAGACAGTTGGTATTGCTCAGCCTTGAGAAGGCTCTGGGGAGATCTTGTAGCTGCCTTCCAGTACCTAAAGGGGCTACAAGAGAGCTGGAGAATGATTTCTTACAAGGGCATGGAGTGATAGGACAAGGGGGAATGGCTTTAAGATGAAAGAGGGTAGGTTTATGTTCGATATTAGGAAGAAATGCTTTACTATGAAGGTGGTCAGACACTGGAACAGGTTGCCGAGAGAAGTTGTGGATGCTTCATCCCTGGAAGTGTTCAAGGCCAGGCTGGATGGGGCTTTGAGCACCTTCCAGGTGCCCCTGCCCATAGGGGAAGGAGGGTATTTGAACTAGATGATCTTTATGATCCCTTCCAACCCAAACTATTCTATAATTCTATGTCTGGGGGGTTGGGTTGTACCTCTAAAGATTTCATATAATAACTGGGCACACAACAGACAACCAAAATTTAAAAGATCCTGGTGTCTTCCAAGCTGGCTACTCGCTCCTGCCTCTGTACTTTTGGTGTTTGTAAAACAGCCAAACAATGAACCAGACCCCAAAAAACATTTTCCATCTTCTTTCAGGGAGAACACTAACCCAATTTGCTGAGCATCCAGGTAGATGCATTTGTACAAGGTAGAAAATTCACAGCCAGGGGAGGCTGGCAGGTTTTGAAAGATAATTTGCTGCTTCTGAAATTACCTGCCTCTGTACCAAGCACATGAGAACTCTGGGTTCAAAACATTACAACCAGAATAAGCAGGGTCTTGAAAAAATCCTGCCCCCATAAAAATGCATGCAAGTGAGAATGATAAAGGAACACGGTATAATTCTAATGCTTTAACACATATTCACTTTATCAGCACAGGGATGTCCTTCAGCAGTCAATTTTGGAAACAAGGCAGCATTACCACAAAAGCCAGAATTACATCAGCCAGAGGGACTGCACATTCTCTCTATTGCTGCACACATTGTGCCCTTACCTTCTCCTCTGAACACTGGTGCATTTCCAAAGCTGCTTCAACAAGAAGTGGATCAAAGCCCCTCTCACAAAGCTGTCCATGTACAAACAGGTAATCCAAAACCTGTGGGGAATGAAGAAAAGAAACTAAGCTTGCAGAGCAGCATTTGTAGCACATGGCTGAATACCATCTTTGTACATGCAGAGTGGCTCAGCACGACTTTACCCCAGGCACTCAGATAAAGTCCTTCCTAATAGATCTGAGACAGTCTTTATGCAAGAACTTGTTCAGAGAAAGCAGATGAACCCTTCTGTCCTCCTGTGTTCTCCCACCCGCTCTGAACATAATTTTCCGCTCTAATCAAAATAGTCTCACAAGCCAATCTTTAGAAGTTTAACTGTGCTTTTTATACTACAAGTTTTTAAGATGAAACTGTAGATTCAACAGTCAAGATGTCTCAGCTTTTAGCTTCCTTTCAGCCAGCCACAAGAGCTAATACAATCTGAAAGCATTCAGCCTTTAAAGATCAACTCAGCATACTGGTGAGTGAGCTGCAAATCCCAGCTCACACGTACAGAAACCGCTGCCAAATTACTTATCTGTCCTCAGTTTTGAGAGGTAGGGGGAAAGGTCTGATAGGTAATGCTAGGTACACAAAATAACATAGCTGGCAAATCCAGCAGGATTTAAAACAACCATCCTGCAGGACATTTTTTTCATTTCATACTACAGTTCACTCCAGCATACAGTTTAAATCACTTTCAATGTGTAGGTAGTGGGCAAGCAGCTCAGCTCTGCAAGGAGTCACTGGGACGCTTCTCCTCCCCAGGCAACAGGCATGGTCTTGTCAGGCAATGCTCTGCACACAGTCCACCTAGGGTTTCCCACACAGAAAGTTTGGCCACACTCTTCCTGCTTTAAAACGTTTGAAGTGGATCCAAGACCCAGAGCCACGCTTCACCCTGCAGCACTGAATGTTCAGTGACCTGGTTTTAGCAAGTGTTTGAGGCAACACATGAGGCAGGAAGCAACACAGCACACAAAAGAAAGTTGGTCAGTGGTGTCTTGCAAGAGCCTTTCAGGGATGTTGTAAGCCTGCAGGGGCAAATCCCTCTCTACAAGGAGAGACATCAGCATTGCAACCCATGCTCAGAACAAGGGAAGTTGGTTGGGTTTTTTTTGCCACACGGCACTAAGCATGGCATAGAGCCATGCTAAGCTTCCTTCGGATGGTTTTGTGGCTCCTGGGAAGACCCAGTACCTCTCCCAGCTTCATGTGGAGCTAAGGACCCATCCCAAGCTCAGTGCAGCTCTGACCCAGCACTCACAGGTGTGGCTGACTCAGTCTCTCACCAGAAACAAGTGCAGACACTCTTTTCTTTGGTTTTGGGAGCCTTTACTAGCAGTTGACAACTTCTCTAGTGGTTAACATTGCAGCAGTTACAGGCTGCAACCCCTTGTTAGAATAAATATATTCCCCCTATACATTTTGCAAACCCAGGTTTGTTTCTCAGCAGAATCAGTATCCAGTCAAGGGGTTCTTCCCCATAGCACAAGCTCTTACCTGGTCTATGTTCTGCCCCTTCTTCTTCATGGCTTTCAGGACGTCCTCAGGTGCATATCCCATGTTGACAACTGTCTCTATGCACTGTCTCTCACTAGCAGAGAGGGCCTGCTGTAGTTCAGGAGCAGGGTCACCTGACTGCTTTGTGCAGCTGGTGTTTTTGGGCACTTTAGACGCTGGGAAATTTTGGTGCGTTACCTAAAGGGGAAAATCCAGAGGCTGAGGTTATGGTCATCTTCTGCATCCCCACATCCTGTTGCTGGCTAGTGCAGAACCAGGATACCCCATGTAATTAATCCAAGAGGCTTTCTAGACTGCCCCTGGGAAGTTACTCACTGTTAGGATGAAACCAAGCAGTGCACAGTCTGATTTTCACCATACTTTTTAACCCTCAAAACAACAACCAGCAACCCAGATTCTTTCCAATATACCCTCTCCTACCAGTGGATGAAAACCTTTCAATGCCCAACCGTATGATATAGTCAAACTCTGTACCTCAGCAGAAGCATGCAGATTGCTTCCTTTACCCCAAGTTTACTCATCACCTATGATTTTCTGTACTCAAAGGAAGACTACTTCTGGAGATTTTCAGAAACATGATCCAATGCAAGCACACAGGTATTTGGGAACTTACTGTAAGTATTTCTGTTTCCTTGTAGTCTGGGTGCACATGTTGGACAACACACAAATAAGATAACTATAAACATTATGTACCAGTGAACAGAATTTGCTACAGCTGGGGAGGAAGGGTTTTATGGGAGGGATCTGGGAATAAGTCTACTATACTAAGAAGACTTGTGGTCTGATCAGGCTTCCACATGTGAGATGCAGACATTACACACTTATGTGAAGTTACAGAATAGACATCATAAGGATAATTTCTTCTTTCAGCACTCTATAAAAACAGATTATATGTCAAGAAGGATGTGTCCCCTCTCATTATAATTGTAGGCTTGTTTATTCTGTCACTGTGACTTTTACATGTTCACAAAGCTCTGTGTAACATGCTGGCTGAATGATAGTGATAATTTTAAAATCATTGCCTAGAGACATCCCTTAATTTATTTTTTTTTACCATGAGGAGTAAGAGAAACACATACCTCTTTTCTACTCTCAAAGCACTGCATTTCATACACCTGTGATGGATTCACTCAATCCCCTTAACTAAACCTGCAGTAGTTTGGTATAGGCTCCAAAGAAGGTAAAGGTCTGAGCTGTAGCTCTATGAAACACAAAGGAGCAGAGAGCATCGATTCATATGAGCTTGGAACATGATTGTGCAATTAACACATGAATAGTGTGTGATTTTCCAAGACGCATTTATCAAGGAACAAAGAAAGTTGTGGGTACAAGGAGTCTCATGCATACCTTTCCCAGTGGTGGTTTTGCTTAGCCCAGAACATCAGCAAGGTATCTTTAACATCTAAGAGAAATTTAAACCCCTCAAAAGCTGTTGTAGTAGGCCTGAAGAAGTGTCTGAGGGGTGGGGAGTGGCACAAAGATGGCTCCTGTGTGTCCTGTGTGAAGGTTCTGGAAGTTTTTCACCAAGTCCAGTAGAGCCAATCTCTGATGGCTCTGAAAGTGATGGACATGCTGCTGGCCAAGTCTAGGCCAATTAGAGGTGCTAGTTACACCTCTGTGAAAACATATTTAAGAAAAAATCAAAACAAAGTAGTTACGCACTTCTTTTTAGCTAGAGGAGGAGGAGGGGGTGAAAATATGTGAAGGGAGAACAACATGAAGACACCAAGGTCAGTGGAGAAGATGGGGGAGGAGGTGCTCCAGGCACTGGAGCTGAAAACCCTCTGCCAGCCATGGTGAAGACCATGGAGGGAGCAGGTGGTCCCCCTGCAGCCCATGGAGTCCACAGGGGTGCAGAGATCCACCCACAGTCCGTGGGGAGGTGCCCATGCCAGAGGAGCAGGTGGATGCTGTGGCAGGATGTCCTCCCCCTCCCCTCTCTCCTTCTGCTTCATGGTGGAACACAGATAACTCCAGTGGGGTCAGAAGCCCAGCAGGAGGTTATCCCGTGGCGCCCGAAGGCGTGAGACCTCTAACCTTGAATTCATATTTTGGCATGGAGAGAGGATGTGAAAAGAGAAACAAAGAAATGAATACGTGACCAAAAAGCACACTTTTACAACTATAAAAACTCACAAAAATATCCCAGAGGTAGAGGTTTCCTACATCACTCTGAAGATGTGCAAGGAGCTTCTACCCAGAGTCTGGATGCAGACTCTGTGGTTACTTTCCTGGGAATTGGTGAAAGGATTCTGAAGTATTCTCCGCCACCAATCGGCTGGTAAGATACATTTGGTTCCTAAGTTATATTATTCTTGCTAGCCATTAATAAGAATAGGTACCTTTCCATAATTGCAATTTAGCTATTCATAGTTTGCAATCATTTTATTCCTGTGTAAGTATGTAGTTTTTCCTAAGTTTTTATGTCTGTAATTTTCTGTGTCTAATAAATGATAATTTATATCATATTAGACTTAATCGGCCATTAATAAAGGACGTTGCGAACAAGACCGGGTCTTAGGGTGCTAGCCGCCCTAATAAGAGTTACTGCCTGCTGCTAAAAGCCTGAGCAAAGAGCTGAAACTCATAAAACTCCTGTCTCCCATGCATAACAGATGCCTGGAAGAAGCTGTGATCCAGTGGGAGTCTCATATAAAGAGTTAAAGCTGCAAAGGCCTTGCAAGAAAGAGAAAGGCCTTGCTCCCGGGATGGAAGCAGCCTGGCCTCAGCTTTGGAGTCTGCACCCTATGGACAAGAAGACTCATGTTGCAGCACAATTCAGGTGGGATGTTGCTCGTGAGATTGGACCCATGCCAAAGAAGTTCGCAGAGGACTGTCTCTCGTGGGAGGGACTCCATGGCTAAGTAGAGGACCCCTCTCCCTGATAGATTGACCAAAGAAAAAAACCCCTTACCCTGCCCCCTGCCCGTGCTGTTGGTTGGAAAGGGGGAAGGGGGTGAGCAGAGAAACAGTGTTTGTAATAGAATTGTGGTGAATGAATTTATGGACTGAGAAAAAACCCCATACCCTGCCCCCTACTCTAGCTGTTGGTTGGAAGGAGGGAGGGGGGGTGAGCAGAAAAATTATATCTTAAGAGGGAGGGGGGTGAGTGAAGGAAAGGTGTCTGAAGAGCTTATTTTTACTTCTCATTTATCTTCATCTCTGTTAGGTTAATAAATCACAATCACTAAGCAACTTTGAGTTTTGAGCCTGTTTTGCCTTTGGTGCATCTCCTCCCACCAGTGCTTTATCTCAACTCATGAGTCCAGTGTATGTGTATTGAACAGCTTTTTTCTCCATCCTGCACATCTGCGGCAGGAGAGAGCAGAGAGAGCAGATGTCGTAGGTGTCTGGCATTTAGCCAGGGTCAAACCACGACACCATTGTATGCAATTTGACCATGAGCCAACCACTTTATCCCATAAATATGACAGTCTAAGTGAGCTGCCTTTGAGCTCTCCCTGCTAGGCAGTGTGGCTGCAGGGCAGTCATCTCCTCTTGAGCTGGGACGCCTCTCAAGGTTGCTCCTGGAGGCAAAGACACTTTTTATCAACAACAGATCTTTGGATGAGTCCAATTTGAGTTGTCTCTAAATTGCAACTGGACTGCACACCAGTGACTCTCCCCTTGAGCTGGAATGCCTTTCAGTTTTTAAGATTCCTTACCTAAGGTGGAGAGACCCTTTATTTCACAACAGATCCTTGGTAAGTGACTGATAGTATGCTGAATTAATACTAATGAAATCCATGTAGCTAATTCCATTAGACATAAACCATTGTCCAAGTCTGATACTAAAATTGGACCTAGTCACACCTAAGCTCTGTCAGGAGTTTAGAAACCAAAGGGGTCCACTATGAACCTTGTGACTCAATAGGAGGGTCTGTCTTACCCTTTTCCATTTTCAGTCTCTGTGTAAATGATTCTAAATCAATTCTGACTTGATTTTCCTTCATATGTTTCATGAATGTAGTACGCAATAGAGTGAACCTTGCCATCAAACTTTCTTAAGTTGCACTTTTATAAATTTATATTAAAACCACTTTTGCTTATACTTTTGATGGTGATTCTTTAAGTGACCTAAATCACTTATCCACACCACCACCATATACGAGCAACATGGCACACTGGCTAAAAAGAGCATGTGATTTTTCTACCAATGCCCAACACTTGGTCCCATTCTCAGTACACTAACAAGGCTCGATAATGTTCCTTGCTGTAAACCTGCTCCATTTCTGCAGAATCAGGCTTCCAGAGGGCAGAACCAATCCTCCACTTTACATTACTTTACTGAAGATAACAGAAGTGCAAAGTTAGAACTCTGCCCTTTTCAATTAATCCATTTCAAAATCTTCCTGCATTTTAAATCAAATTAGAAAAGACTGCAAGAAATTACTTTGGACCAAGAGCCTATGTTTATCGCCTTTCCTTAATACCTTTTTAAGCCAACATAGATAGCTTGAAAGCTTGTCTACTTCTTTCAGAAAAGCCTTCTTTGGGCTCAAACTGAAAAAAGCAAGCAAACAAACAAACAAAACAAAACAAAAAAAAACCCCAAGCAAACAAAAAAACACCACAACAAAAAAAATCTATTCATAGAAAAACAATTTTGAGAATATATGTTAGGATTTTGGCAAATTCCATCTATTGGGGGAGGGAAGAAAAGAGGGGGGGGAAAAAAGGCCTTGTTCTGCATTTCTACCCATTTTCATCTCCAGGGGAAGAATTTATCTTCTAGGACACAAAGCCTGAGAAATCATGTTTGGTCTGATGGACTGGTTTATGCAAGAACCTCTCCTCATGGTGGTAGAGGGGTTCAAAGCTCTTCACACACCCCCTTTCTCCAGGCACTTTTGCCAAAGCAAAAAGCACTAGAATATGGGATACACTGAAGTGGGGTTTTGGAGTAGCCCTGAAATCAGCTGGTTATCAAACTGAAAGATTATGCTTTGTTATCAATGCTGCAGCCAGGAAAACCAAAACTGCTTCTTAGACTAGAGATTCAAGAGTCCAGGACCAACTCCTCTCCCTCAAAGTACTTGAGCTTGACAACCTGTGTTTGTGGTCAGCGATTTCCAGCAGAGGAGGGAAACACCTAAGGGAATTTTGGGGGACAAAGCTAGGACTGCTCATTCAGCACTCATGCCCCCTTACATCTCAAACTTGCATTTCAGTGCCCTTCAAGAAGCAAACATACATTGCTTTCAGTATGTGCTTGTACACTGTGTCTACTTTTAGGGATTTTATACAGAGGCTGGAGCCCTGTCTGCAGCTGGTGTGCCTATATGCATCATGCTACTGCAGTAATATATATTCTGAAGCAATATATATTCTGAATGGTCTACCAAGAGTGCCCCATCCTCCTGCAACCAGATTTCTTTAAATGCATCATACTAACCAGGTCTCAGATCAGCTTTGTTTAATTCCAACCTGTTGACTTCACTAATCATTTCTACCCTCTGCAAATGCTGCAAAAAGCAAACTAGTGAGCTTCAAAAAAACAAAAAACCCCAAACAAAACCAACCAACCAACCAAAACAAAAAAAACCCCACCATAAACACACTGAGAGGGGACCACCCAGAATAGAATCAGTGCAGTCTCAGAGAAATCACAAGTTTATTTCCATCCAAAGAACCCTAGATCCAATTCACTGGTAAAGCATAAACTCCAGTGGTAACTCCAAATCCAAAGTTACAATTTGTAGTTTTGTGAGAAAAAAAATTCTATATAAAAATCACTGTGAAATACATTGGGGCATATAATTGTCCTGAGGCTTTCTAAAAAGGACAGGCTTATTCTTGTGTAACCTTGAAGGGACACATGCCTCTTCTGCTCCCAGTCACAGAGATGACTGTGACTTCCTTCCATCATTTTCACATTCTGATGACTTTTGTTACATTTACTTCAATTTCAATTTAAAAATTTTGTTACATTTACTTCAATTTCCATTTCAAAATTTTGTTACATTTACTTCAGTTCAAATCGTGTCCAAGGAAGAACTGGACATGGCACTCAGTGCTCTGGTCTAGTTGACAAGGTGGTAATCGTTCAAAGGTCGGACTCGACCTTAGAGGTCTTTTCCAACCTAAATGATTCTGTGATTCAATTTCTTGCAACTCAGCTGTCCTTTTCCAGTCACTGGGACCATATTGTGGAAATATGAAACAAGTACATTCTGAAGTCTAGTTCTGTTGGCATACCTATTTCTTGGTTTGCTACTTCCAAAGTAGAAACAGTTTCAAATGAAGATCTTTATTACTTCTCCTAATAAGACTATTTTTTGTTTGTTTATCAGTTTGTATCTTTCCTTACAGCATTCTTGAGAATATACCTTCCCTCTCAGTCTTTAATAAGTTTTAATCCAGCATAGATATTTGAATAGTCAAGAGTGAAAATGTGGTCATCTAGTTGTAAGTGATCTTTCATGTTAATCCTTAGAGATGTGTCATACTTCAAGGTTTCACCTCTGAGCTACATATGATGATACAGTCGCCTCTCAAAACTGTGATCTGTAACACTGAGCAGTTGCTCAGCATGCTGCTGCTTCTGCCAAAGTTTACTGTTGTTGGAGGTTAGGATTTTTCCTTTGGGAATTTTGTCCCATTCATTGCTAAGAGACAATAATGATCGGTACTTAGGAGAGACAAAAGATGAGGAGGGGGGGCGGGAAGGACTGCACCTGGGTGCACTTCTTTTATCTGATGGCTTTCTCTTGGAGGGGAAGAGATACTGTGAGACTTGGGCCGGGGGAAGGGGCTGGGTGCAGCTCCTAGTGGGTCTCTCTCTCGGCATCAAAGGGGACAGTCGAGCTGCTGCTTACTGTGGGGAGAATGCACTGCCACCACCGAAGCCCAGCCCTGTACTTCTCCTTCCTTTGATTTAGGGGGCTAGAAACTGGATAATAATTTTCTGGAACTGATTTAGGAGGCCAGAGGTTGGATAATGATTTACTAAAAGCTGCTTGCTGAAAATAATATATCATTTGCTTAATGATTTTTGTGCTTGCCAAGCAGAAAGGAAGGATACAGGCAGGAATGCCAAATAATTGATAAAAATTAGCTACTGTGACCGAACATCCTGCTTTCAGACCCCAGAATTGGCTCAAGTCAGCTCCAAGGTTTGGACTTGGACCAAGAACCAAGGGAGCATGCACAAGGAGGCAGGGTGAAGAGTTCATCTCAAGGAATACTCCAGTTACTCTATCATATGACCCTTGAAGCCCACTGACTCAATTAATCAAGTGACACTGTGCCTACATGAGCATATTTAAATGAACTTTGAGCTCATTATAATACGAAGCAGGGATAGGTAATGAATATGTGTAGGGCTTTGTGTAACTTCATGCATATGTAACCTGTAACCTAATATAAACCTAGTGAAGTGCTGCTGATGGTGTGCATGCTTTTGGGGGGGCTATCCCCCATGCACCTTCCAGTGCTGGAATAAACACATACCACTTTGTAACTCTTTGAGTTGTGGAGTTAATCAGTGCCTCATTTTGGCGACCCAGGAGACAAAGTTTGCCTGGCTGCAGGATCGACTGAGGGGCTGACATCCTAGGTGCGCCCTGGGATTTTCCTGGAGGAACTCTGCTCCTCAGCCAGTCACTGCGGGGGCAAAAAATTGCCATCTGATATAGCAGAGAAACAGTATGTTTTGGGTATAGGCAAGCCTGTAAGTCGTATACACGTGGCTAGGGCTGCTGATAAGTTGCAGAGAGATGTCCCTGAGCCCAGCTTTGTCCCTGAGTGGGTTAAGCTTGCAAGCAGCTGGCTAGGGGAACTGGGAATCGGCAGGGTAATTTGCCATCCCTAGCTGGCAAGGGGGGGAATTCGCTGGCTGATAGAGCAGCCCACTAGCGATCCTGGGGATGGATCGAATGGATCCTGAGAGAAACTTTTTGAACTGCTGCTAACACCGGCGTTTGTGTGTTTGTGTGAGTGTGAGCATGAGATGCAGACTAGATAGTCTGGATCTGCAAAGTGAGTGGGGGTCTTTTTAACCACGGTTCCGGATCCCCGCGAGGGGACTGTCTGGTGAAGACACGAAGCAAGTGGTTTAATAAAGTTGGAATGAATATTTGGGTATGGTTAGGAATTATTAGTTTTGGTATATTAGTGTTTGGTATTGGAATTTTTGTTATAATTTGTTGCTGTGGTTGTAAGAAGTGTTTGTTGTGTTGTGGTAAGTGTATGCCATGTGTGGTTGTTTGAAATGGGTTAAAGTTTTGTGTGAGTGTATGCTGTTGATTTGAACTGTAGTGGCAAGTGAATAATGGAGAATTTAACACTGTGGCTAATCAGAGGACACTGCCTCTTCCCCGGTGGCTATATCAAAGAAGCATAGGCCCCAGACCTTTGGCTTTATGTGGATGTAGCACAGCAATTGTGCCATGGCATGATTTGTGGGTTTTAACAGTGTTTGGTTTGTGAAGTCAGGAGATATAATCCTTCCACCCAGCTGTTAGGGGACTGTGTGGATTGTAAAGAAAATAAAGGTTGGAGCATTATAAAGGTTCTGTGTGGATGAAAACACCAAGTCCCTTCTACTAGCGGTGCAATTTTAGAAGAATATTGGGAATATTGGGTTAATCTACTTTGTGAAAAAAGACTTAAAAGAAAAAAGAGTAAAAAGGCAAGGCATAGGGAGAGGGCATACAAAGAGTGGCTGCTTCACTATACAGGTGACTTGGAGTGGGTAACAATATTTAAGTGAACTTTAGTTTGCAAAAGTGGCTAGACAGATAAAGGGAAACATTCATCAATCACATTATAAACGGACCTTTCTTCCTATTTTTCCCTCCCCCTTAGCGATTTAACTTTGAGTACAGAAGATTCTGTTTCCCTTAGTAACTTGACTTGGAGCGAGGAGGAAGATCTTGACCTTTCCTCCCTTTTTCTCTCTCTTGTAGCAGTTTGACTTTAAGTGAAATAAATGAGATATGTGCCTGATGCCAAAAATACTTCTTTGCCCTGAATGTAAAAATAATTACTGTAGGGCTTGGACATTGTGTGAGTGTGATGCGTGTCATAAAAAGTAGTATCGCATTTCTAACTTGAGAGTGGTGTCCAGTGCGTGAGGATTCTGAGATTCAAGCTTGATATAGAATAGCTAGAATAAAAAGTGGAGAGCTTAACAAAAAGGATGAGCTTACTATTGTGGCAGAGTGGTCAGAAGCAGTTGCTATTGCCTTAGTGTGTGGAAGGAGTAATTTCATCCCTGAAACTTGGTTGGTGCATGAAGAAAACTGGGAAAAGACAGTGCAGCAGTGTGAAAAGAGGTTTGCGTGGAAACGGGATAAAACCAAGAGAAGGAAGTAAATAAGATGGGGACTGGGAAAAGTAAAGAAATTCCTAAAACAACCCCACTCGGCTGTGTTATGGCACATTGGAAGGAAATTGCAGGGACTGGAGGCACAGAAAATAAAAGAACCCTCGTCAAATTTTCAACTCAGGGATGGCCTCTGTATAAGTAAGACAACAGAGTGAAATGGCTGCCCCATGGAACTTTAGATTATAACACTCCATTGCAGTTAATGTTATTTTTAAGATGGGAAGGAAAATGGGGTGAGGTCTTTTACACTGATATGTTTTTCTCCCTCCGAAATCACCCTGAATGGCAAAGAGATTGTGGGATCAGACCTCCCACCGACCCTATGGTATTAGCCCTTGAAAAGGAAGATAAGAATAGCAGAGGGAAGATTAAGAGGTGCTGCTCATCTTGCAGCATAGGTCAGAGATGTACAAAATCAGACAAGGTTTACCAAGAAATGCAAGAACAGGATTTAACCGATCTGTTTAAGCCTCCCCCTAGGAGACAGGAAGAAGATGTGGACTCGGAAGGAACATTGACTCCAACTCCCTCTTGCCCAGACAGCCCTGTCGCATCTCAGACCAGGAAAAAGGCACTAGAAGCTCCCTTAAGGGAAGCAGTGAGACCAGAGGGAGAAACAATGCTGATTAACGTACCTTTTCCTACAAGTGACCTGGATACATGGGAAAAAGTTGCCAAAAATTACCAAATTGATCGGGTAGGTGCTGCTAAATGCTTGTGAGTTTTAATTAAACAATCCAGATTGGAGTGATATGCATTTGTTATTGGATGCATTAACCGAAACTGAAAAGCAACTAATTTTAAAAATAGCAGCGGATTTGGCAGAAGATTATTATAAAACACAACAAGATGTGAAAGATTATTTCCCACTTCAAGACCCACATTGGGATCCAAACAGATCAGCAGAAAGGCAAAAACTAAAAGATTACCAAGAATGGGAAGCGAAGGGGATGGAAAGAGCCATTCCCAAAACTATAAATTGGTCAGCTTTGTATGCAGTTAAACAGGATCCTTCCAAGTCACCATCTGAGTTCCTTGATCGGCTGAGGGACACAATGCTCTGTAACACATGGCTGGATCCTGGGTCTGAGGTAGGAGTGCAACAACTAGTAAACTTGTTTTTAGAACAGTCTACAGGAGACATTAGATGCAAAATTCAGAAGCTTTGGGGGGTGGAAGGAAGGAATTTAGAGACCCTATTAGATGAAGCATGGAGGGTATTCAGCAATCGAGAAGAGGGGTACAAGCAAGGAATGAGAAAGTTAGTAGCAATGGTAGGAGAAGAAAGAAAGGGAAAATATGGGCAAGGACCACCCAGGCAGGGACCACCCAGGTTAGGTAAAGATCAGTGTGCTAACTGTAAGAAATTTGGTCACTGGAAGAACCAATGCCCGGAAAGAAAGCAAGATAACCAGCAAGGAAGACGAGGCCGAGAAGGGGTCGTCGCACACATGAAAGAAGACTGAGGAAGACCGGAGGACTCCACTCTAGTGGATCCACTGGTTATAATGAAGCTAGGGGAAAAAGAAAAAGAAATAGAATTTTTGATGGACACTGGGGCAACATATTTGGTTTAAAATAAAGCTTTTATGCCGGTGGGGGACATCATGGTTAAAGGGGCAACTGGCCAATCTCAAAAAGCATATTTTTGCAAACCTTTCAAGTATAAACTGTGAAAGCAATGAGGTATTCACATGTTTTTGTACATGCCCAGATCTCCAAAAGCCCTTTTGGACAGAGATCTGTTAGAACAGTTACAAGCAACCATTTCATTTAAGGATGGGGAAATTACTCTGGAGGTAAATGATCAACAATATGTAGAAGCATTAAGCTTAATGATAACAATCACAGAGGCTGAGGGAGAAATTAGTGAAGAAATCATGATCAAAGTATTCCCTGGTGTACGGGCAACAAACGTACCTGGAAGAACTAAAAATGCACCCCCAAAACAGATCAAGCTAAAGGAAGGGAAACAACCAGTTAGAGTTAAACAATACCCCCTTAAGAAAGAAGATGAGGGAATTAGCCCAGTGATTGAAAACTTTTTGCAGATAGGACTATTGAGAGAGTGCCAGTCTGATTTCAATACGCCCATTTTACCAGTCTGCAAGCCTGATGGGTCATATTGGGTAGTACAGGATTTAAGGGCAGTAAACAAAATAACTGAGGACCTCTATCCTGTGGTATCGAACCCCTACACACAATTAATTGAGTTAACACCTGAACTATCCTGGTTTACCATCCTAGATTTGAAAGATGCCCTTTTTGCCTCCCTCTCGACGGAGCCAGCCAGAAAATATTCACATTTCAATGGGAAAATCCCAAAAGCGGACGCAAAACTCAGCTCACTTGGACGGTGTTGCCTCAAGGATTCAAGAACAGCCCCACCCTATTCGGGGATCAACTGGCAGAAGACCTGGAATCCTGGGAAGCCCCCTCTGAAGAAGGGAAGCTATTGCAATACATAGATTACATGTTAATACCTACCCATACAGAAGAAGCCTTCGTAGTCTGGACAGTAAGTCTACTAAATTTCTTGGGGCTCCAAGGGTACATGGTGTCCAAGAAAAAGGCTCAAGTAGTAAAACTGAAAGTAATCTACTTGGGCTATGAAATCAGTGCTGGGCAGTGAACTCTGGGACAAGACCAGAAGGAGGCCATTAGCCAAACCCCCAAACCCCGAACTGTGAAAGAGTTACGGACCTTTTTGGAGATGCTGGATGGTGCAGGCTTTGGATTTTTAATTATGGGATCCTTGTAAAACCTTTGAATGAGTACATGACAAAAGAAAGCAGAGACCTTCACGGGGCGAAGGAGGCCACGAGGGCCTTCAAACAACTGAAGAATGCCCTGATGTCAGCTCCAGCCTTGGGACTTCCAGACATGAGTAAACCATCCTTTCTGTTTTCCCATGAAAAACAGGGGATTGCTCTGGGAATACTAGCACAAGATCTGGGTCCATATCGACGGGCAGTTGCTAATTTCTCTAAGCAACTAGACGCAGCAGCCAAAGGGTGGCCCGGGTGCCTTAGGGCCATCACAGCAGTCATGCTAAACATCTAAGAGGCATGCAAATTCACCTTGGGTCAGAAAATGACTGTGCACAATGTCTGCAGTGCTGGAAGTGAAAGGCAGACACTGGCTCTCCCCACAGAAGTTCCTGAAATACCAAGCCATCATGGTGGAGCAGGACGATGTGGAAATAGTGGTCACTAACATTGTTAATCCAGCTTCTTTCCTCAGCGGAAACGATGGAGAGCAGGTACACCACGACTGCCTGGAAACTATTGAAGCCACATAATCCAGTCGTCCAGATCTGAAGGATACACCTTTAGATGATGCAGAGACCTGGTTTACCAATGGGAGCAGCAACGTCGTCAGTGGAAAGCGACATGTGGGGTACGCAGCCACCACCAGCAAAAAGGTAATAGAATCTGGACCCCTACCAATAAACACTTCTGCCCAGAAAGCTGAAATAATTGCTTTAACCCGTGCTTTGGAAATAGCAAAAGGAAAAAAGATAAACATTTATACAGACTCAAAGTATGCATTTGGAGTTGTACATGCACACGGAGCCATTTGGAAAAAAAGGGGACTGTTGAACTTACAAGGAAAAACATTAAACATGCACAAGAGATAATTCAACTGTTGGAAGCAGTCCAGCTGCCTGAAAAAGTAGCAATCATGCACTTTAAGGCACACCAGAAAGTGAACACATAATTGGAGGAAGAAAATGAGCTGGTGGACAGAAAGGGAAAAGAAGCAGCAAAAGGTGTGGTGACAACTGAAGGGGCTTTAATTCCAGATGGCCAAATCTCCCTAGAAGGTAAGCCAACCCATAATAAAGAAGACAGAAAACTAATTGAAGATCAGGATGGGTCATACAATAAAGAGGGTTGGGCTATCACTGCATAGGGGAGGTTGGTCATTTCCTCTCTTTTGGTTTGGGAATTGTAAGGGCAAAACACCAAAAGACACATTGAGGAATAGATGCCCTAACCAAATATTTAATTGAAAAAATTATTGCCAGAAATCTCTATGCTACCATCACACAGGTAACCTGGCAGTGTGACCTTTGCCTCTAGACTAACCCTAAAAATATCCCCAAACTTAATTGGGCCAAATTGGGAAAGGGAATGGGCCTAGACAGCAGTGGCAAATTGACTTTTCAGAACTCCCAAGAAAAGGAGGGTATTGATATTTGTTGGTATTAGCAGATAACTTTTCAGGGTGGCCAGAAGCCTTTCCCACTAGAACTGCCAAAGTCCGAGAGCTAACCAAGGCATTGCTGCAGGAGATAATAATTCACTTTGGATTTCCATCCACAATGTCCTCAGATAGAGGACCACATTTCATTTCAAAGGTGGTACAACAAGTTAGCCATCATTTAGGCATAGATTGGGAGCTTCACACCCCATACCACCCGCAATCAAATGGTCAGGTGGACAAAATGAACCATCTGATCAAACAGCAAATTGTAAGATTGGGGCAAGAAGCCAATTTGACATGGCCCAAATCTCTTCCACTTGCATTATTATGACTTCAGACTAAACGTAGAATCAAAGAAAAATTAAGTCCTTTTGAAATGCTTTATAGGAGGCCATATGGAGTACAAAAAGGACTATCCACCCAAGTTGGGGAGGAGAAACTAACTGCCTATATGGTGGCCTTGAGTAAGCAACTCAGGAAAATTGAAAAGCATGTGGCTGAAACCCAAAGTCGAGGCCTAGACAGTCCAGTACACAACATTCAACCTGGAGATTATGTCTATGTTAAGTCTCTTACAGAGAAAACTTTGGAGCCACAGTGGGAAGGACTGTTTCACCCGTTCCTTACCACATTCACTGCGATCAAAGTCAAGGAACAAAATGCCTGGATTCATCATACTCAAGTGAGGAAGGCTCCAGAGACCCCTTGGAAAGTGGCTTCTAACGATAATGAACTGAAATTGAAATTTACCTGGGTAAAATGAGTCCAATTAGAAAAATTGTTTTCATTGTTTTTTTCACAATTATAAGTCAAGGAAAAGGAGGCACTTTTAGCCAGGGCAATACTGAATGGCCTTGGTCATGAGCCCTCATAGAGCATTCCAGCTTTTATGAAAACTACCCTAGAAACAGCTGTCTGAATTTAGCTCTAACTGTAATGCATGATGATGAAATTTACCATCTGTCTGAATGGGTCTGGGATCAAGATGAGTGGATCATGACCCTGCCTGGTATCATTAATGAAAAAACCCAGCTGGGATGCAGAAAATGGAACCTGTTTTCCAATATGAAAAAGCCTTTTTTATTTCATTTTTTGGCAATTTTTTAGTTCTAAATTTTGCATCCAAAATCCACTCCAGCATCTCAAAAGAAATATTTCCTACTGAAGATTGGGAGTGTGTTAAACAAGAGGCATTTGCCTTGTGTTGTCTCCAGAAATTCACTGGTAACAATACATAATGTCGATATAACCAAGTCTTGTAAGGAAGAACAAAGTGACTGCTGTTTTAATCTTACTATGGTTAATCCTTTTTATGTAGTGTGCAATTGGAGACCTAAACCTGACCCAAAGACTCAGCAACACTATTAAGTTTAACTCAGAAATTTAAAATAAATATTGTAGCCAAACCAAAACTAGATTCCTCCCAAATTAACACTTCAATTCCTCCCAAACTAACACTTCAACCAAAAATTTACAAAGTTGGTCCATATGTAATAAGGAACACAGGCCAACAACAATTGTTCTTTAACCCAGAGTGGTGTCTTAAGCATGTAAAATTATTGATGCACATTAATATTTCTGAAATTTACCAGCTTGCTCTTCTCTTTTAAAGGCATCCTTCGAGGGCTGGACATCATAGTTACAGAAGCAAGAGCCCTTCAGGGGCAAAACACAAAGAGATTTAACTGGAGTGTTGGGGAAAGAATTGGGTATTTTAAATGGGATTGATTCAGAGATATTAATGAATAAATTGGCCACCACAACCGGTGACCTAACAAAATTAAAACAGCCTTTACAATCTTCTTTATTAGCATTAAGAAATGGTCGGCAGCAAATTTCAAAAGTACTCCCAGATTTTGCAAAGGCAAACAAACAGAATCATAAATTAATAATAAATGCACTTGGTGCAGTCCAGGATAATGTATCCCTAGCTCTTAGTTGCATACAAGCACAATTATAGATGCAATCAGCAGCCTCTTTAATTATAAGGGAAGGGAATGAAGGTGTTTTCCCTATTGAAGTTCGAAAAGCTGTTTGGGATAATGCCACTAAGCTAGAAAAGAAGCTCCAGTCTTGGTGGACTTTAGTAAACTTCATCTATATCCAATTACTAACAAAGCTACAGCCTTTGTGCCGACTATACGTAATGCCACAATTGATGTAATTCACCCCATTGTTGCTTTAGAATTGAACCATGATGGAGCAGTGCTTTACACTTCTGAACACAGAGCATGGGCCCGGATGGTCGATAAGAAATGGCAAACTGTAAATTTAGAATCTTGCATTACACGAGAACAACAAGAGTTTATCTGTGAGAGTAACACAATCAATGCCAAAGACATATGTCTAGATGTTGAGCAAAGCATTTGCCACTTTGAAATTCACCCGTATACTAGTCAGAGAACAGTACTTGTATATAATGGTCAGGGTTGTGTTTGTTTGAAAACAATTTGTGTTTTTATAGAAATATATAATGATAACATAACCATGGATGTTAAGAATCATTCTAATTTTTGTATTTGTAATTTTGTGAAGATCATTGGGTGTGACTTTTTCATATTTGGCACCAGTTGTATCTCACCAATTGATAAAGTCTAATTACACAATGTATCATGAATTATCATTAACACCTATTAGGATGAACCTTACGTTAGTAAGACAATTAGTAGAGCATCAGGACTTGATTAACATCCTAAAAGAAATTCAAAAAAGTGAAAAGAAAACCTTAATAACAATTCATCATGATACAGAAGAAATAAGCAGTCTTACAAAGAATGAGACAAGATGCAGATCATCACTGGTGGGATGTGCTTTTTGGATGGTCACCCACTGCACCTGATATCTTTAATATGTTATGTCACCCCATAATTGTTTTGCTAATTTTGGTAGGTATTAGGCTTGTGCTATCTGTTATGCTACTTGTTTGAAATTATAGAATGTCAAAGAGATTATCCATTTTAACCACTTTATCAAATGTACATGGAAAGGCATTAAAAGAAGCTTATCGTAGAAGCTTGTTAGAAAAAAAGCCATTTACTAGTAAAAAAATGTACTAACTTTATAGAAAAGGAGGGGGGGACTTATTTAGGGGGCTAGAAGTTGGATAATAATTTTCTGAAAGTGATTTAGGGGGCCAGAGGTTGGATAATGATTTACTAAAAGCTGCTTGCTGAAAATAATATATCATTTGCTTAATGATTTTTGTGCTTGCCAAGCAGAAAGGAAGGATACAGAAAGGAATGCCAAATAATTGATAAAAATTAGCCACTGTGACCAAACATCCTGCTTTCAGACCCCAGAACTGGCTCAAGTCAACACTAAGGTTTGGACTTGGACCAAGAACCAAGGGAGCATGCGCAAGGAGACAGGGTGAAGAGTTTATCCTGAGGAATACTCTGGTTACTTTATCATATGACCCTCGAAGCCCACTGACTCAATTAATCAAGTGACACTGCTCCTGTGCGAGTATATTTAAATGAACTTTGAGCTCATTATAATACGAAGTGGGAATAGGTAACGAATATGTATAGGGGCATTGTGCAACTTCATGCATATGTAACCTGTAACCTGATATAAACCTAGTGAAGTGCTGCTGATGGTGTGCATGCTTTTGGAGGGGCTACCCCCCCATACACCCCAGCGCTGGAATAAATGCATACCTACTTCATAACTATTTGAGTTGTGGAGTTTATCCCCACCTCACCTTACTGTGGGTGAGCCTTTGCTCGTAAGAGCAGCCATTGAACTGGGACCTTATTAACACCCAATTTGATTGGAAAGGACCTCCACCATCCACTTGGGTGCCTCAGGGGAAAATATGGGACCCCTACCTCCCTCCCACTCCTTGAGGGCACGTCTCCCTGGCTGTGTCTGGCAGCTGTTACGGAGAAGCCCAGGTGCCGCTGCCCAGCCCTGCCGCTTTCTGCCGCTGCCTCGGGCTTTTCCGCTACATTCTAACCCAACACCCTGTGTCCAGCCAACTCCCGTGGCCCCTGCTAAGGCTGCGGATTTTCCTGTAACATCTTGTTTGCCACTCTGGGGGTGTGCCTGCCTTTTGCCATTCAAGTTGCCACTCGGAGGTTTCCTGCTGCAGTCCATTTCCGCCATCCAGCCCGCCCACCATTATCCATGTGAGGGAAAAGATGCAACTGAACTCGCACCACAGCGCCCTGCCGGCTGTGACCGTAACTGCACCAAATGGAAGGGTGTTTGACAGCCCAGAGAAGGCTGTTACTGGGTTTCTGGTTTTGGTTTGTTGTTGTTTGTTTGCCTTCATATGCATACTAGTAAAGAACTGTTATTCCTTTTCCCATATCTTTGCCTGAAAGCCCCTTAATTTCAAAGTTATAATAATTCAGAGGGAAGGGGATCATATTCTCCACTCCAAGGGAGGTTCCTGCCTTCTTGGACAGACACTTGTCTTTCAAACCAAGACAACAGTATTAAATTTGTTCTAGTGATCAATAAACAGCTGTTCTGCTGTGCTCTGACAAATACACTAGTTGTCAGAATACTGTAATTCGCAATTAATAATGCATTTACCCAAGTCTGAAAAGAGATGAGAGAACAGGAGAGCAGCAGTGTCACTTGTTTCGGAGCACATGGTGTCACACAAAACCCTGCAGTATGTCAGTAAGGCCACAGAACTACTGAAGCATCATTTATATTGGACAGAAGCAGCCAGATTATTTTAGAGCCAGCTAGAGAATTTGACTATACAGCTTTCACTAGGCTTCATGAGTAGTGGTGTCCAGATCTTAGGTTCTTTAGGGGAAAAAAATAACAAGTTTACTGATATGCTGGTTTTGGCTAGGGTAGTTAGCTTTCTTCACAGTACCTAGTATGGGGCTGTGTGCTGGAAAGAGTGTTGATAATATAGAGGGTTTTTTAAATTATTATTGCTGAGCAGGGCTTGCACAGTGTCAAGGCCTTTTCTGCTTCTTGTATTGCCCTGCCTGTGAGGAGGCTGGGGATGCACAAGAAGTTGTGAGGAGACACAGCTGGGGCATTTGACCCCAACTGACAAAAGGGATAGTCCATACCCTATGACATCATGCTCAGTATATAGATGGGAAGAAGGAGAAAAGGGGGAGACATTTGGCGTGATGGCATTTGTATTCCCAAGTAATAGTTATGTGTCATTTCACAGCTGTGAAATAGCTGAACACCTGCCTGTCCATGGGAAGTTAGTGAATTAATTCCTTGTGTTGCTTGGCTTGTGCACACAGGTTTTGCTTTCCCTATTAAACTGTCTTTATCTCAACTCACAAGTTTTCTAGCTTTTACCCTTCCAATTCTCTCCCCAATCCCACTGGCAGGGGAGGGAGCAAGCGGCTGTGTGGGGCTTGGTTGCTGGTTGGGTTTCAACCACAACAGTCCTTTTTGGCACCAAACATGGGGATCAAAGGGTTCAAAATAACGATTTTATTGGAATGTGCTAGGTCAAATTTATAGCTGTTAGTGCTGTTTATTAATTGGCAAGCTCCTGCACTTGCCATGGGCTTGCTTGCCTGACTGCATATTAGAGTCTAGTGCTCATTAGTGGCTGTTTTTTGCTTCCACTGCTTGCTGTAGTGCTGTGCTGCTCATCACCTCACTGTTTTGTGCCTGGGAATGTTTAGATAACAACAATGGTGATGTGCCTGGGCTGGCAGATGGCCAGGGCACTGCTTCTGTACTGGACAGGCTGGAACTCCAGTGTGAACTCGAGTTGAAGGGACTGTGACCTATGGATGAGTCCACACAGGAGCAGAGATCCACCTGCAGCCTGTGAAGGAGCCTCACACAGGAGCATCTGGATACCCAAAGGAGACTGTGATTCCATGAGAAGCTAGCACTGGAGCAGGCTTCTGGCAGGACCTGTGGAGAGAAGAACGGCAGCCCATGGGAAGGATCCACATTGGAGAAGTTCATGGAGGACTGTCTCCCACGGGAGGGACCCCACACTGGAGCAGGGGAATCGAGGATTCCTTGCAGTCTGTGGTGGAGACCATGGTGAGGAAGTTGTCCCCCTGCAGCAATGGAGGACTATGATGGGGACTCTACTAATGGTGTACTCTAGCAGGAAACCCCTTTTTGCAGCCAGGCTGGGAACAAGGGTAGTTCATTGCAATGTTAAATGCTATAACCTGGCCCAAAAGGACCAGGGGTGGAGATTGTAATATATATAGCTTTACATTGTTGCCAGACGACTTGAGTTCTATGTTACAGGAATTACTATAACAGTGTCGTGGTTTAAGACCAGTGGGAAATTAAACACCACACAGCCGCTCGCTCAATCCCCCCCTCTCTCCCACCCCACCCCAGTGGAATGGGGAGAAGAATCAAAGTAAAACTTGTAAGTTGAGATAAGAACAGTTTAATAATTTAAAATAAAGTAAAACACAGCAATAGTGGTAAATGATGATAATAATGATAACACAAAGGGAAAAAAGAAGTGATGCAAAATACAATTACTCACCACCCACTGACCAATGCCAGACACTCCCCTTCCTGAACTCAGATTGGCACCCATCCAGGTAACTCCCTGCAGTTTATATATGGGGCATGACATTCTAAAGTGTGGAATATCCCTTTGGTCAGTTCGGGTCACCTGTCCCGGCTGTGCTCCCTCACAGTTTCTTTTGTGAACTTCCTCACTGGCAGAGCATGAGACAAGGGAAAAAAGTCCTTGACTTAGGATAAACACAACTTAGCAAAAAACTAAAACATTGGTGTGTTATTAACACCATTTTCATTCTGAATCCAAAACACAGCACCATAACAGCTACTGACAGGAAATTAACTCTTCTCCAGCTGAAACCAGGACAAACAGGAACCATATGAACCATTGGAGGAGAGAAGCCTTACAAGCAACAGTGTCCTGACCTGCAGACTAAGGGAATGATATCTGTGTATTATATCAAAGAATGGGAATGAGAGGGGTGGTTAATGAGGTTGTATCGGATAGTGTAGGACCTGCACATGATGTAAATACTATGGAATAAGGGGTGGAATGTGCTGGTTTTGACTAGGGTAGAGCTAATTTTCTTCACAAGAGCTAGTATGGACTAGTATGTTTTGGATTTGTGCAGAAAACAATGTTGATAGCATAGAAATGCTTTTGTTATTGCTGAGTAGCATTTGCACACCATCAAGGCCTTTTTTGCTTGTCTGCTTCTGATTGTCTCCCCAATCTTGCTGGCAGGGGAGTGATTGAGCAGCTGCCTGGAGCTTGGTTGCTGGCTGGGTTCTAACCTCAACACTTACTCAAATTTCTGCTCTTATTCACAAAGACAATAGCTGGCGTGAAGTTGTGTCCCCAAAATAATTTTGGAACTTGCTACAAGTTTGAAGAAAGGAAACATCAAATTCCTATCTCAGAGCTGTACAGCAACCAACTGTAACATTAGTGATCCAAGATGATCCTCAAGACTGTTTTTAGTATCCAGAAAAAAACCCTTCCCCCCATCATTTTAATGCTTTTAAAATGTTAGATTTTAAAAAGCATCTCACAAAGAAAAGAAATAAATTAAATGTAAAAAAAAGACAATTCTTTTACTCCAGGTTACCTGCAAGCACTTTTTCCCCCATGAATGACAAGCACGTGTGTTTTTTAATGTGATCGCTTCTATTCCTTGAAAAGCTGGCATTTCCATTATTTCCAGCAAATATATAAGCAAACCGAGGAACAAATCTAGAAGAGATTTAATTCAAAACCTAAGAGCAGTTCAGAATCTTATTTATCTCAGTTGGATAAGACAAAAGGTAGGACTGTACAAAGATCTCATATGCTTAGCTCAATGGTGTGCAACTATGAACAAGTACCAAAAAGCTGAAAGAAAAGTCACCAGAACTGGTCTAAAAATATCAGATTTAGGGGAATGTGTGAAGTAATAATCTGAGGTTCATAACTGCCAGCATGAAGACCTGTTTAATTTATCAATTTGCAACATAAATGAAGAGGAACTACCACACATGATCTACACATCTCTCCCATTAAATGAACCTAAAACCACAGGACATTTTAGAAGCAACATCTGTCTCTGCACCTCCACAACTCCACATCTCCCCAGTAACCCCAACTCTAATCCACTGCATGTTTACCATAATCGCTGTGCTTTGAGATGATTCTTCTTCTGTAAAAACTGTTGATGCAGCCAGGGAAGGCAGTCTGGATGAAGAGGATAATGTTAATGTCTCCATGCCACAGTCCTCATTTAGAGCAGAAAGACCAACCATATGGTGTCCATTCAGTTCACTGTTTTTTCTCTGAGCACAGGTCTGCAAAGAGCTGAGCAAAGTGCCATTGCGGAGACAGGTAGTGCTGTGGAAAGTGCTCATAAGCTTTGATGATTTTTGATCACTCTCATCGGAGTCAAGTTTAGGAAAGGACAGGGATTTGATGTTGCTCACTGAATTGATAGGGGACAGGGACACCTTGGAAGACAAGGACATCTTTTCACAGTTTCCCAACTGTGGTAAAGTGATAAAGCCATTTGGTTTGTGAAGGGGTTTGAATTCCAACGTAGCCCTTTCTATGGATGTCAGAACTTTTTCATCTTGCAACAAAGACTCAGACTCTCCTTTGGGCAAAGTATTATCTAATAGCTGGGCAACAATTGGCCCAGTAGTACCAACATGAATTTCAAGAATATTTTTTAATTCTTCCTTATCATTGATAGTTTTTAATTCCAGTTTGTCAAAAGGGTCTTCTTCACATTCAAAATCAGCTGGGTTGAAGTCTGCTTTTGGATGAGATGGACTGAGAACCTTTTGCTTCACAGCACTGCTGTTGGCTGGTGTGGGAGTAAGAATATTATTGTGCTGCAGGCTAACGAGGATGGGGTTAATAGGAGGAGGCATGACTTCAGGGCAAGGTCCCTCCGAGAACTCCATTTTGGTGATGTCCTCTGAAGCTGCTTTTGAGTTTGCTAGTGTCGTTTCTGCCCTGTGTTCAGCTTCTCTCTGGGCAGCTTCGATTTTTTTGATATCTTCAGCCCACTCGATTGTTTTCTTTTCCAGTGAGAAGTCATACTGGCCAGGGGTGGAGGGGAAAGGAAAGGAGAAAAAAGATAAATTATATAAGGATCATAGCCACTACTTCTAACAGCAACATAAGTAACAGAATAAGAGCTACATAAATTACCTTGGACAGGCATCAATTTTTCCCAGCACCTCTTGTTTTCCAGCATATCTTGTCTGCAGGTTTACAGACTGGCAAAACTAAAAGACCTCAGAAATAGTTCATTTTGTCTCTAGCACTAAAACCCATCTATAGTCTAGATTAAAATATCATATTTTGCCTCCTTCCTACACTTAGTTTTGCTAGAGCTACTGATCATCCCAAGATCAGTTTCACAGCTTTCCCACCCTCTCCCCCCAAGACAACAGGTGTAGCAAGTCTACTAGATGGTCATATACAGATTTGGCATCACTGAACTACCTCCTGTCCCCAAGTCATTCAAGAGTACAGCAGAGTATTTTTTCATCCAAAGACCAATACAGTATTACTCAGTTCCCCCTAATATATTTCTAAGGGACTTGATATTATAGTTTTATACCCATTAGTTTAAGAGGTATTGGTATTCTTACTTCAGTGCCAGTGGCTCACCAGCTAAGGGGATATACTGGCTACACCGATTATGACAACTACCTGCAGTAGCAAATTTTGCTGCAGTTACTGGCATGACATGATCTCACAAGCTTTTATCCTTTAATATCAGCTCCTTCAGGGCCAGGTTAGCACAGGAAGGGCATTTGTAAGCTACGCACTATCAGTTTACTGGTTATAGTAGTGGCCTGGTTGAAAAGACAACATTTTAAACAGAATAAATTTACTTAAAGCTTTAATATCTTAGTAAGAATGAACAACCTAAAATGCTCTTTAAATAACCAAAAAATGTTCAGAAAGCACAGCCTACAAGTTAAGTCCAGAGTATAACCTATTATTCACAAGAAGTTATAAGATATCCTTGGCAGGATAATGGTACATAACCAAAGAGGAGTGCTCTTACCATGGGACTGCTAGGTCATACAAATTCCTGTATCTAAAGAGCAACAAACCAGCAAGGCTTGCTAGGCCTCTACTAAGCTTTTCTGGGACTTGCTATGTGTTGCGCCGCATCCTATCCTATAGCAGGCTCTAGTGAGATCCTGGAGACCTGTTGTCTCAACTGCATAAGAGTTTTCCATTCCCTTAGCTCTAAGACGACAAGAGGTGTTGATTTAGGGGGCTAGAGGTTGGATAATGATTTATTAGAAGCTACTTGCTAAAACAATATATTGCTTGCTTAACGGTTTTTGCACTTGCCAAGCAGAAAGGGAGGATGCAAAACAGAATGCAAGACTATTGATAGGAGTAAAACAACCGTGACTAGATATCCTGCTTTCAGACCCTGGAACCAGCTTGAGTTAGCTCTAAGGCTTGGACTTGGACCAGGAACTCAGGGAGCATGTGCAAGGAGGCAGGGTGAAAAGTTCATCCCGAGGAAGACCTTTATTTCATCCCAGGGGTGTGATGCCTAAAAATTTTGGTTTTTTTTTTCTCTTCATGCATCTGTAACTTGGTGTAGTTCTGTGCTCTTACAGAATGCTGAAAACCTCTGTTCCCAACACATTTCACCAAAACAAAGCTCTCTAGACAGAGATTAAAGGACATATTCGTTACCCTAGGGCCCGAAATATGTTAACAATGATGGAAAGGGGGGAGCAGGGCCTGGGGCGGTCAGTATCATCACCTGAAGGTGTGATTGGAGGATTAGGGACCAATATGCTAATAAGACAAAACTTATAAAAGGTGAAGAGCTCGTGACCTGGCATCCATTTTGGGTGTAGTCCCCAAGGGGGACTTTACTTGCCTGAATGTACCTTGAAGGCCTTGAATAAATTTGTCCGCTTTTTATACACCTAATTGTTTTGGCCTCTGTTTTCAGGTAGCCTGTTTCAGGCATCAGGTGGCACTGTGCAAACGCAAGCATATTTAAATGAACTTTGAACTCAATATAATACGAAGCGAGAATAAGTGACCAATATGTATAGGGACATTGTGTAACTTCATGCATATGTAACCTGTAACCTGATATAAACCCAGTGAAGTGCTGCTGAGGTGTGCATGCTTTTGGAGGGGCTATCCCCCATGCACCTCCAGCTGGAATAAATGCATACCTAATCCATAACGACTTGAGTTGTGGAGTTAATCCACGCCTCAGTGTGATACACAATTTATCAGCAAGGTGACTTTGAAAAACAAATCACTGGCAGATGTGCTGAGCACTACTTGTTATACATTCTTTGCTATCCAAGCAGAGCTATCAGGGTTTGTGTGTGTGTGTGTGTGTGTGTGTGCGCGTGTATACGGCTATATAGATAGAGAAAAACTGACCAAATTGTTTTTAATATTAAAAAAAGGGGGGTTTATATAAAAATATATAGCTTTGGGCAATTTTGCTTCCTTCCACTTTTATTTTTTTAACAGCTCACTACAGCTGTAAAAAAAGTCAAACTGCACTGCAAGATGCGTATTCTACATAGTTGCACCCTATTATGCAGGGTGCTTCAGTCCAACTGGACATATTGTACTTGAGCCTCAGCTTGGCAGGAAAATGGAGACATAGCACAATGAAGCTGATTTAGGGGGGGGCTAGAAATTACTAATTTAGGGGTACTAGAAGCTGGATAATAATTTTTTGAACTGATTTAGAAGGCCAGAAGTTGGATAATGATTTACTAAGAACTGCTTGCTTAAGACAATGTATCATTTGCTTAATGATTTTGTGCCTACCTAGTAAAAGAGAAAATACAGAGAAGAAAGCCAAATAATTGAGAAAAACTACTGAGTGTGACTAAACATCCTGCTCTCGGACCCCAGAACTGGTACAAGATAGTTCTAAGGTTTGGATTTGGACCAAGAACCAAGAACCAAGAACCAAGAACCAAGAGAGCATGCGCAAGGAAACAGGGTGAAGAGTTAATCTCGAGGAATATTCCGGTGACTTTCTCCCACGACCCTCACCCACAATTAGTCTGTGACACTGCGCTTGCGCGAGCATATTTAAATGAACTTTGAGCTCATTATAATACGAAGCGGGGATAGGTAATGAATATGTGTAGGGGCTTTGTGTAACTTCATGCATATGTAACCTGTAACCTAATATAAACCTAGTGAAGTGCTGATGCTGGTGTGCATGCCTTTGGAGGGGCTACCCCCCATGCACCCCAGCTGGAATAAAAGCATACCTACTTCATAACTATTTGAGTTGTGGAGTCAATCCATGCCTCATTTTGGCACCCAGATGGGACAACATCTGCCTGGCTGCAGGATCGATTGAGGGGCTGACATCCTAAGGCGTGCCCCAGGATTTTCCTGGAGGAACTCCGCTCCTCAGCCACTCACTGCAGGGGCAAACAACGACCATCTGATACAGCGGAGAAATGGTATGCTTTGGGTATAGGGAAGCCTGTAAGTCGTATACGCATGGCTAGGGCTGCTGCTAAGTCACGGAGACACATCTCCGTGGTCAGTGTTGTCCCTGAGTGGGTTAAGCTTGCAAGCAACCGGCTAGGGGAACCGGGAACCGGTGAGGTAATTCGCCATCCTTAGCTGGCAGGAGGGAATTTGCTGACCGATAGGGCAGCTGCTAGCGATCCTGGGGGTGAATCGAGTGAATCCCAAAAGAAACTATTTTGAACTGTTGCTAACACCGGTGTTGTGTTTGTGTGAGTGTGTGTGTGTGTATGAGACGCAGATTAGATAATTTGGATTTGTGAAGCAAGTGTAAAGTTGGTTGGTTTTTTTTAACCACGGTTTTAGATCCCTGTAAGGGGACCAGCTGGTGAAGAGATGAAGCAAGTGATTTAATAAAGTTGGAATGAATGTTTGGTTATGGTTAGAAATTATTAACTTTAGTACATTAGTGTTATGTACTGAAATTTATGTTATAATTTGTTGTTGTGGTTATAAAAAAGTGTTTGTTGTGTTGTGAGAAGTGTTTGTCGTGTGTTGTATAAACTAGTGAGTAGTTAGATTAGAGTTATTGTTGTGTGTTTAAATTAAGTTAGAGTTTAACTTTATAAACTTATCACAAGATTTTTTTCCTTTTAGCGGTTATATTAAAGGAGCATAGTTCCCGAGCCTCTGACTTTATGTGAATGTAGAACAGCAATTGTGCCACGGCATAATTTGTGGGTTTTAACACAGTGCCGCTTTGGTGAAGTTATCAGATATTATGTTTCCACCGAGCTGCCAGAAGGATGTGTAGAAAAAAAAAAAAAAAGTTGAAGCATTATAAAAGTTGTGTGTGGACAAAAACACCAAGTCCTTTTTGTAATAGTTCGATTAAAAGAAAAATAGGAAATAACTGTTAACCAACTTGGTGAAAAGAGACTTAAAGAAAAAGATAAAAAGACAAGACATAAAAAAGAGCATATAAAGAGTGGTTAGTTCACTATATAAGTGACCTGGAGTGGGTACCACAATATTAAGTGAACTTTAATTTACAAACATGGGGTTTTTTAGAAGTTTAATTTTGATTTTTGGGACAGAGAGGTAAAAACATGAGTGTTTAGTTGTGGTTATGACAAATAATTATAGTGTTGTTAGTATTTTTAGGAATTTGTTGGGCAACACGGATTTATGAGTGCAGTGGGTGTATACTGTGTATGTGCATGTTTGTATAATACATCAAAGTATTTTAACACAGCCTGCAGTAGCTTGGCCTTAACCTTTCCTCCCTTTTTTTTTTCTTTTTCTAGTAGCTTGACTTTAGGTGAAATAAATTAGATGTGTGCCTGATGCCAAAAATATGTATGTATGTATGAATGTAAAACAATTATTATAAGGCTTAGACATGTAAAAGGTGGAATTGTGTTTTTATTTTAAAAAACAAAGCAGTGTTTGGTGTATAAGGTATTTGGTTTTAAATAAAGTTTTAATGCCAGAAAAAGATAAATTTATTATGGTTAAAGGGACAACTGGCCAATCTGAAAAAGCATATTTTTGTAAACCTTTAAAGTATAAATTGGAAAAGCAATAGAGTATTTATAAGTTTTTGTACATGCCCAAATTTTCAAAAGCCCTTTTGGGCAAAGACCTGTTAGAGCAATTATAAGCAACCATTTTATTCAAAGATGGGGAAATTACTCTGGAGGTAAATGATCAACAATATGTTGAGGTATTAAGTCTAATGTTAACAACCACAGAGGCTGAGGGAGAAATTAGCGGAGAAATTATGAACCAAGTGTTCCCTGGGGTATGGGCAACAAACGTACCTGGAAGAGCTAAAAATGCACCCCTGATACAAATTAAGTAGAAAGAAGAGAAACAACTAGTTAAACAACATCCCCTTAAGAAAGAAGACAAGGAAAGAATCAGTTCAGTGACTGAAAATTTTTTACAGCTGGGGCTATTGAGAGAGTGCAAATCTGATTTCAACATCCCCATTTTACCAGTCCGCAAGCATGATGGGTCATATTGGGTGGTACAAGATTTAAGGGCAGTAAACAAAATAACTGAGGACCTCTATCCTGTGGTGTCAAACCCCTACACACTACTAACTGAGCGAACACCTGAACTAACCTGGTTTACTGTTTTAGATTTGAAAGATGCCTTCTTTTGCCTCCCTCTCGACGGAGCCAGCCAGAAAATATTCACGTTTCAATGGGAAAATCCCAAAAGCGGATGCAAAACTCAGCTCACTTGGACGGTGTTGCCTCAAGGATTCAAGAACAGCCCCACCCTATTTGGGGATCAACTAGCAAAAGACCTGGAATCCTGGGAAGCCCCCTCTGAAGAAGGGAAGCTATTGAAATATGTTGATGACATCGTTATAGCTACCTGGACAGAAGAAGTCTGTGTACTCTGGACAGAAAGTTTACTAAATTTCCTGGGGCTCCAAGGGTACAGGGTGTCAAAGAAAAAGGCTCAAGTAGTAAAACCAAAAGTAATTTATTTGGGTTAAAACCAAAACTAATTTATTTGGATTATGAAATCAGTGCTGGGCAGCTAACTTTGGGATGAGACCGGAAAGAGGCCATTTGCCAAACCCCAAAACCGCAAAATGTAAAGGAGCTACGGACTTTCCTGGGAATGACAGGATGGTGCAGGCTTTGGATCCTTAGTTATGGGGTTGTGGTGGTTTTGACTGGCCCAAAACATCAGTAAAGTATTTTTAACATCTAGGAGAAATTTGGACCCCTCAGAAGCTGTTGTGGTAGGCCTGAAGAAGTGTCTGAGGGGTGGGGAGTGGCACAAAGATGGCTCCTGTGTGTCCTGAGTAAAAGTTCTGGAAGTTTTGACATCAAGTCCAGCAGAGCCAATCTCTGATGGCTCTCAAAATGATGGACATGCTGCCGGCCAAGTTTGGGCCAATTGGAGGTGCTAGTTACGCCTCTGTGAAAACATATTTAAGAAGAAATCAAAACAAAGCAGGCACGCACTTCTTTCACTTCTTTGTAGTTAGAAGAAGAGGAAGTGGAAGTGAAAATATGTGAGGGAGAACAGCATGGAGACGCGAAGGTCAGTGAAGAAAGTGGGGGAGGAAGTACTCCCAGTGCCGGAGCTGAAAACCCTCTGCTAGCCGTGGTGAAGGCCATGGGGGGGGCAGGAGGTCCCCTGCAGCCCATAGAGTCCACAGGAGTGCAGAAATTCACCCACAGCTCACGCCAGAGGAGCAGGTGGATGCCTGGAAAAGACTGTGAACCAGTGAGAGTCTCATCTAAGAGTTAAAACTGCAAAGGCCTTGCAAAGGAGAAAAAGGCCTTGCTCCTGGCATGGAAGCAGCCTGGCCTCGGCTTGGGAGAGTCTGCACAGCACCCTATAGACAAAAAGACTCACGTTGCAGCAGAATTTGGGCGGGATGTTGCTCGTGAGATTGGACCCACGCCAAAGAAGTTCCCAGAGGACTGTCTCTTGTAGGAAAGACCCCTAGCTAAGTTGAGAACCCCCTCTCCCTGATTGGACTGACCAGAAAACCCCTCTCACCCTGCCCCCTGTCTGTGTTGCTGGTTTGGAAAGAGGGAAGGGAGGTGAGTGGACTGCTTCTTAAGAGGGTGGGGGGTGAGAACAGGAGAACTGTCTGGAGAGAGAGAGAGATAAGTAGAGATAAAGATTATTTGTAGTAGAAGAACTGTAGTGATGAATAGATTTAAGAACCTGCTCTGTAAACTGAGACAATGCCCCACACCCTGCCCCCTACCCAGGCTTGTTGGTTATAAAAGAGGAAAGGGGGTGAATACTATGAGTTCATAAGAGGGAGGGGGGGAGTGAACAAAATAATGTATGAAAAGTTTATTTTTGCCTTGCATTTATCCTCCAACTCTGTTAAGTAATTAAATCACTTTTTTTGCAACTTTAAACTTAAGGCCTAGTTGCCCTTTTTTCATGCGTCCTCCTGGCAATGTCCTATCTCATTTAACTCACGAGATTGATGTGCACCTTTATAGTTTTTTTTCTGTAGCAAGAGAAACCTAGAGTGTCAGCGTTTACTCAGGGTCAAACCCTGACAGGGGTCCTTGTAAAACCTTTGTATGAGCGCATCAAAATGGAAAGCAGAGACCTTCAGTGGTCAAAGGAGGCCACGAGGGCCTTCAAACAACTGAAGAACGCCCTGATGTCAGCTCCAGCCTTGGGACTTCCAGACGTGAGTAAACCATCCTTTCTGTTTTCCCATGAAAAACAGGGGATTGCTCTGGGAATACTAGCACAAGATCTGGGTCCATATCGACGGGCAGTTGCTAATTTCTCTAAGCAACTAGACGCAGCAGCCAAAGGGTGGCCCGGGTGCCTTAGGGCCATCACAGCAGTCATGCTAAACATCTAAGAGGCATGCAAATTCACCTTGGGTCAGAAAATGACTGTGCACAATGTCTGCAGTGCTGGAAGTGAAAGGCAGACACTGGTTCTCCCCACAGAGGTTCTTGAAATACCAAGCCATCATGGTGGAGCAGGACGATGTGGAAATAGTGGTCACTAACATTGCTAATCCAGCTTCTTTCCTCAGCGGAAACAACGGGGAGCAGGTACACCACGACTGCCTGGAAACTATTGAAGCCACATAATCCAGTCGTCCAGATCTGAAGGATACACCTTTAGATGATGCAGAGACCTGGTTTACCAATGGGAGCAGCAATGTCAACAGTGGAAAGCGACATGTGGGGTATGCAGCCACCACCAGCAAAAAGGTAATAGAATCTGGACCCCTACCAATAAACACCTCTGCCCAGAAAGCTGAAATAATTGCTTTAACCCGTGCTTTGGAAATAGCAAAAGGAAAAAAGATAAACATTTATACAGACTCAAAGTGTGCATTTGGAGTTGTACATGCACACGGAGCCATTTGGAAAAAAAGGGGACTGTTGAACTCACAAAGAAAAAACATTTAACATGCACAAGAGATAACCCGGCTGTTGGAAGCAGTCCAGCTACCCGAAAAGATAGCAATCATGCACATTAAGGCACAACAGAAAGTGAGCTCAGAATTGGAAGAAGGAAATTATCTGGCGGACAGAGAGGCAAAAGAAGCAGCAAAAGGGGCGGTGACAACTGAAGGGGCTTTTATTCCAGATGGCCAAATCTCCCTAGAAGGTAAGCCAACCTATAACAAAGAGGACAGAAAATTAATTGAAGATCAGAATGGGTCATATAGTGAAGAGGGTTGGGCTATTACTGCACAGGGGAGGTTGGTCATTCCCTCTCATTTAGTGTGGGAAATAATAAGAAAAGAACACCAAAAGACACATTGGGGAACAGACACCCTACACAAATATTTATTTGAAAAAAAATATTGCCAGAAATTTATATGCTACTATCACACAGGTAACCTGACAGTGTGACCTTTGCCTCTAGACTAGCCCTAAAAATATCCCCAAACCTAAATGGGGCCAAATTGGGAAAGGGAATGGGCCTAGACAGCAGTGGGAAATTGACTTCGGAACTCCCAAGAAAAGGGGGGTATCGATACTTGTTGGTATTAACAGATACCTTTTCAGGATGGCCAGAAGCCTTTCCCACTAGAACTGCCAAAGCCCAGGAGGTAACCAAGGCATTGCTGCAAGAAATAATACCACGCTTCGCAGTTCCAGCCACAATGTCCTCAGATAGAGGACCACATTTCATTTCAAAGGTGGTACAACAAGTTAGCCATCATTTGGGCATAGATTGGGACCTTCACACCCCATACCACCCACAGTCAAGTAGTCAGGTAGACAAAATGAACCACCTAATCAAACAGCAAATTGTAAGATTGGGGCAAGAAGCCAATTTAGCATGGCCCCAATCTCTTCCACTTGCATTATTACGACTTCAGACTAAACGTAGAATCAAAGAAAAATTAAGTCCTTTTGAAATGCTTTATAGGAGGCCATATGGAGTACAAAAAGGACTATCCACCCAAGTTGGGGAGGAGAAACTAACTGACTGCCTATATGGTGGCCTTGAGTAAGCAACTCAGGAAAATTGAAAAGCATGTGGCTGGAACTTGGAGTTGGGGCCTAGACAGCCCAGTACACAACATTCAACCTGGAGATTATGTCTATGTTAAGTCTCTTACAGAGAAAACTTTGGAGCCGCAGTGGGAAGGACCGTTTCAAGTACTCCTTACCACTTTCACTGTGATCAAATTTAAAGAACAGAATGCCTGGATTCATTATATTCAAGTGAAAAAGGCTCCAGAGACCCCTTGGAAAGTGGCTTCTAATGATAATGAACTGAAATTGAAATTTACCCGGGTAAAATGAATTCAATTAGAAAAGTTACTCTCATTGGTGTTCTCACAATTATAACTATACTTCAAGGAAAAGGAGGTACTTTTAGCCAGGGCAATACTGAATGACCTTAGTCACAAGCCTTCATAAGGCATTCCAGCTTTTTTAGAAGCTACCCTAGAGACAGCTGTCCGAATTTAGCTGTAACTGAAATGCATGATGATGAAATTTACCATCTGTCTAAATGGGTTTGAAATCAAGATGAGTGGATCATAACCCTGCCTGGTATCATTAATGAAAGAATCCAGGTGGGATGCAGAAAAATAGAACCTGGTTTCCAATATAAAACAGCCTTTTCTATTTAAGTTTTTAGCAATTTTTTAAATTTTATTTTGGCATTTAAAATCCACTCTAATATTTCAAAAGAAATATGTCCTACTGAAGGTTGGAATTGTGTTAAACAAAATGTGTTTGCCTTGTGTTGTCGCCAGAAATTCACTGGTAACAATACTTCCGGTGACCCAAGTGACATTAATGTCGATATTATCCTTCTGAACGTAAAGTATGGGCCCGGATGGTTGATAAGAAATGGCAAACTGAAAATTTAGAATTTTGCATTACACGAGAACAACAAGGGTTTATCTGTGAGAGTAACGCAATCAATGCCAAAGACTTATGTCTGGATGTTTGGCAAAGCATTTGCCACTTTGAAGTTCACCCAGATACTAATCAAAGAACAGTATTTGTACATATTGGTCAGGGTGGTGTTTGCTTAAGAATAATGCATGTTTTTATATAAATAGATAATGATAACATTACCTTAGATGTTAAAAATCATTCTAATTTTTGTATTTGTAATTTTGTGAAGATTATTGGGTGTGACTTTTTGTATTTGGCACCAGTTATATGTCACCAATTGATACACAATGTATCATGAATTATCATCAACACCTATTGAGATGAACTTTACATTAATAAGACGATTAGTAGAGCATCAAGACAATTAAAATCCTAAAAGGAATTCAAAAAAGTGGGAAGAAAACTTTAATAACGATTCACCATGATGCAGAAGAAATAAGCAGAGTCTTACAAAGAGCAAGACAGGATGCAGATCATCACTGGTGGGACATGCTCTTTGGATGGTCACCCACTGCAACTGGTATCCTTAATACATTATGTCACCCCATAATTGTTTTACTAATTTTGGTAGGTATTAGCCTTGTGTTATCTGTTATGTTACTTGTTTGGAATTATAAGATGTTAATAAAGCTATCCATTTTAAACCACTTTATCGAATGCACATGGAAAGGCATTGAGAGATACCTATTGCAGATGCTTGTTAGAAGAAGAATCCATTTCCTAGTAAAAGAATTTACTAATTTTATAGAAAAGGGGGGACTGATTTGGAGCGGGCTAGAATTTACTAATTTAGGGGAACTAGAAGCTGGATAATAATTTTTGAACTGATTTAGAAGGCCAGAAGTTAGATAATGATTTACTAAGAACTGCTTGCTTAAGACAATGTATAATTTGCTTAATGATTTTGTGCCTACCTAGTAAAAGAGAAGATACAGAGAAGAAAGCCAAATAATTGAGAAAAACTACTGAGTGTGACTGAACATCCTGCTCTCGGACCCCAGAACTGGTACAAGTTAGTTCTAAGGTTTGGATTTGGACCAAGAGAGCATGCGCAAGGAAACAGGGTGAAGAGTTAATCTCGAGGAATATTCCGGTGACTTTCTCCCACGACCCTCACCCACAATTAGTCTGTGACACTGCGCTTGCGGCGAGCATATTTAAATGAACTTTGAGCTCATTATAATACGAAGCGGGGATAGGTAATGAATATGTGTAGGGCTTTGTGTAACTTCATGCATATGTAACCTGTAACCTAATATAAACCTAGTGAAGTGCTGATGCTGGTGTGCATGCCTTTGGAGGGGCTACCCCCCATGCACCCCAGCTGGAATAAAAGCATACCTACTTCATAACTATTTGAGTTGTGGAGTCAATCTGTGCCTCAAAGCCAGTAATAGGACATTAATAATCTTTAGCTCTTCCACACCAGTTTAATTGGGTTGAAATATGTGTATTAGGACAATCAGGTAATCATTTAATGTTAAAAATGAAAAAGCCATGATGTAGGGTAATTGAGATAGTCAGCTCTCCAGTGGATGAGTTGCAGAGCAGAAAAAACAAATTTAAAACAAAAAGAAAAAAGGGAAGTAAAAAAGCAGAACCATCTGTCACAACTGAAATCAAAATAATCATCAGTTTGGACTGACCAAGGCAAATCATGGATCCAAATAAGAAAACACAGATCAATTAGAGTTCTTGTAGCATAAGCTGCATTTGGAGATTAGATTTTCAACATTTACACTAAAGCAATTGATTTTATGCTACTATGAGTTTATGGTAAGAGGGACCTGCTCCTCAAAGACCTGGAAGCTGAAAGGAATAAGGGAGTGTCTTTACAAACAAATGACTGGTAAAGATAAGACCTGAGTCTGCTGGTAAGATAACATTGATACTGAGAGATAGAAGAAACAATGGGTAGGATTTCCATAGGAATTTCCCGATGAGAAAGGAGTGGTCAAATAGATAACCCAAAATCTATTTACACTTCAACCATCCTTATTTCTTTGAGCTTTTGCCCCTTCCACCAGCACTTGGCGCCTGTCCAGGGCTGAAGGCTGATAACAGTTCTGGCTTTGTGGATTCCCTTAATCTTATCAAGATAAAAGGGGGCAAAAGATTCCTTTTGAAGCCAAACACAAGAAATCGCTGAATAATATTAATGACTTATGAGAAATAATTTGTATAACCACTCCTATCCTGGGGAATGTGATGAATATTCATGAATTTTACCTATAACACTGTGTCTTTGGAGGTACCGGTGTGTGTGTTCGGAGGAGAGAGTTCCCCCACACCTGGTGCACCGAATAAAGCAAATACCCACTTCTCTGACTTGGTCTTTGAAGTGTCTCTGGGCTCGATTGGGGTGAATCACCTAATTTGACTTACCCAAGACTGTGTTAATGAACTACAAGAACAGAGACACAAGAAGAAGAAGAAAAGGGGAATGTGTATTGGGGTTGTCTGTATTGGGGGGGAGGGATGTATATTAGGCGTTCCGGGAAATCTGTACCCCTCAAGTACCTCAGCCAATAGGGAAAGAGAGAGGGGAACTGCAGCCGGGAATTAGGATAAAAGAGGCTGTGTCCTCTATCAATTTGAGACACCCCATGGGAAATGCCCATGACCTCTCCCTTTATTCATGAATAAAGCTACAGGACTCCTCTGTCTCCTTTTTAGACATAAACCTCTGGCATTTGTGGATTAATTTTCCTGACAAAGCCATCTGAGTACCATGCTGTAACCTATTTACCCTACAGCTGGAAAAGAATTCCCACTCAGAACTGCACAGAAAACAAGAACTGAAAATTTATTTCTTCATCCCACTATTGTGAAAACACATAAAATATGGTTGCATAAACACTTGCCCTCAAACAAGGTTGTGCAAGTATAGCATAGCATGGGTGTATCAGTTCTTAGCATTTACCTCTTAAAAATGCTACTCAAATTCAGTCAGGGTAACATTTACACCTATAACCACCTGTTAGGGGTTAGGCTTTTTGTTTTTTCTTTTCTTTCTCTCAGGGAATTGTCTTCCCATTTGTTGCCCCAGAGATGATGTATTGACGGTACTTAAGAGACAAAAGACCTAGCTGGAATTCCATTGAATTCGTCCTGGGGGAGAAGGGAGGAAGGGGTGCAGTTGCTGCAGTCTCTTAGCTGGGGAGTGAGCTCTCTGGCTCGGGGGTTTCACTTGGGAAGTGCAGAGATACCGTGAGAAGTCAAGAGGCTAACTTAAACTTGGCTGGGGGTCAGGGGCTGGGCTCAGCCCCTGCTCTCTCGGCTATTGGAGGGGATAGTGGCCGCGTGTGGTGGGGGGAAGGGGGAGCCTCTCTTTCCCTAGACGGGGCTGTGTCGTGGTTTGCTGCCGGGGTCTGTTTTATTTTTTTTGCTGTTTCTACTGGCTGCTGACATCAACTGCTGCCCGATCAGACCTGCCTGCCCCCTGCTGTTTTTCTGCCACTGCTCCGGGTTTTTTGCTACACTTTAGCTTGACCCCCTCTCCCCCCCTCCGGGTCTGCCCGGCTCCCGCTGTTCCTGCTGCCATGTCGGGGTTGTTGCTACTCTTTGATTCACCACTCCCAGGTCTGCTTGCTTCTGCTGTTCCAGCCTGCCACTCCAAGGTTACTGATACAGTCCAGCTCGCCACCCGGAGTGGTACTAAGACTGGCTGCTTCCCGTGAGTTTTGCAAGGGGAGCCATCTCCCCTCTACCCCCTCACCCGAGCCGCCATTGCCACATGGAGAGGCTGCTGAGCTCGCGCCACACCGCCCCCTGCAGCCGCGGGGGAATCATCGTACCTGCCCGGGCTTACCGGGGGCCCGCTAGCACCCTCTGTCAGCTACAAGGCAGTCACTGCAGCTGTCACCTCACCGGGGCCCGCCAGCGCCCCTGCCGGTTGTGGTCGTAACTACACCAAAGAGGAAATTGCTTGACAGGTGAGAGAAGGCAGTTATTTACTTTCTGTTTTGTTTGTTATTGCTGTTGTTGTTTGTTTGTCTTGTTATATATATTCTAGTAAAGAACTGTTATTCCTTTTCCCCTATCTTTGCCTGAAAGCACTGTAATTTCAAAGTTATAATAATTTGGAAGAAAGGGAGTCATATTTTCCATTCCAGGAAGGTTCCCACCTTCCTTGGCAAACACCTGTCTTTTAAACCAGGACACCACAACAAAAACGCTGTACTTTTTTGAATTAGGTATGCTAAAATAAACGTTGTTAGGCTTTTTAAAAAGTAGAGGCTTTTTGCACAGCCTATCATATTTTTATCTTTCTATACATTCTAACAGACCTTCTGCAACTACTGCCTGGCATATGAAATGACACTACAGGACCGTCAAGACTAACATTTGAACACGTGCAAACTGTGACTACTTGCAGTTTACAGCACCACATGTTGGGGGCCAGGGGGAAGAGAGCAGAAAGGCAAAACACATCACTTACCTTGGCTTCTCTGACAAGCTGAGAAGAATCAGGCAGGCTGAAACCAATGGGTAATCCAACCTTTGCTGGAATTTTGAATTTGTCTCCTATCTTAAATGGGACATCATCGAGATAACTGAAAGGACCTAAGATCAAAAGTAGAAATTGTATAAAAAAACTGTATGCAAAACCAAGTTTAATACATTCAATTAATACTTACAATTCTGTATTTGGGAGCTATTTATCTCTGATGCCCAAACTATACCAGGTGACTGAATACAAAGGAAGTTGCTTGATCAGAAACACATTACATCTGTTTGGATTTCAATGCCTCCATTTTGGTTTTTTGGTGTTTTGTTTTGTTTGCTTGTTTTTAATGTTTTAGCTCATAACTACTAAAAAAAACCCAAATACACAATACAACAATCCAACAACTGAATAGATTTTGAAGTCAATATACCCAATATTTTAGCTTCCCTTGTGACAAGACTATCCCTATACAACTGGAAGTTGAAGCTCTCTCCTGAACACTGTATTCTGTCTCTAAAAAGATCCATCTTTTTATCATATTCAAAACAGGCTTTAAAATAACTCAGCTTTAGAGCAGCTAAGCTTAAGTAAAATCCAAGTTTTGGCATACAAGTGGGAAGTCACATTTGTACAGAAGTGGTCACAAGGGCAAAGTGGCCTAAAGTCTAGACACTCCACTTGAACCAAAACAGTGAAATAGCTCAAGACTATTTAGCATAGCAATTCTGATTTTTGAAACAAGGCAATATAACTTAGCTGTCTGATTTGTGATCATTCCAATGAGAAGCCTCAGACTTATCTCATGGTTCTCCATCCATTCTTTATATCTGTCACTCATGTGGTATTTAAAAAATATTTTAGGATTAAACTCTTTCTTCAGGCATCCTGCAAACTCACACAGCAGAATTACTTAGAGCTCAACCACCTCCAAGCAGCCAGACTATAGGTTTGCTTTCCTTGAGCTGCCCTGAAGAAATATTAGAAAATGCACAATATAAATTGCACTCAGTCTCTTGGATCTCTGGTCTAAGCTTTTGGAATTACAAGCAAGGTTTCCAGCTGCATATAACAATCTGAAGCATTCCTCTAGCACACATTTGTAACTTTGCTTTGAGTGATGCAGATCCAAAGAGACATGAGTGGCATCACTAAGATGGAGTTCAATGACTAACCTATTGTTCAGTGAGCTGAGACTTGCCATTTTTATCTGACTGTAGCAAGGCATCTCATTCTCCACAAGAGCTTATCTATCTATTGTTTGTTAACCAGTCAGATAACTCAAACATGACAAGCTCTCTTGTAGTGAGTTATTTTGGCGCCGTGGGGTTAACACTGGTCTGGCATCTCCCAACTGCTGATAAGCATCTTACTTTTGAAGTGAGATTTGACAAGATAACCTGAATTTCTGACTGACAGGCTCTTGCTTTACAACTATAAAAGCCACACCAAACTTCAACAAAGCAGAAATCCTCTATACATTTTCCTGGAAATGCGTGGAGTTTCTCCCATGAGTGGGGACACCTATTTCATGGTTACTTTCCAGGGGGTTAAGTGATGGAATCTATGTACATTATTGTCATTTCAGTGGTAAGTTATGTTCGACTCCTAATCAATACTATTTCTTTTGCTAGCTTTAATATAGGTACCTTGATATAGTGCACTGTTTTATGTTATACTATAATCTATTAGTAGTTCTTTTAGTTTTATACTGTGTAGTAAGTAATTCTGATTAATATATTTCATCAGTTGTCTTTTGTCTGTTCACTTAAAAAATAATTCATTTTTATATAAATATATCTGATTTGCCATCATTAGAACTTGCAGGACAAAGTTGCATAACATAAACTGTTGATAGTCTGAGGCTAAGATAAGATCCAGCCGTGCTCAGGCTCCTCTCTCTGAGGAGTTTAGAAAGCAAGGGGGTCTTCTTGGCACCTCGTGACTCAGTGGCAGGACTTCTTTAATAAACTTTGTCTGCCTGTTTTCTTCCCCTCACAAGGAAGTTGTAGACTGCAATGAGGTCTCCCCTCAGTCTCCTCCAGGCTGAACAGACCAAGCAACCTCAGCTGCTCCTCATACGGCTTCCCCTCAAGGCCCTTCACCATCTTCACAGCCCTCCTTTGGATGCTCTCTGTAGCAGGACTTCCCCTCTGCCACAGAAGAGCTTATTTGTTCTGCCTATCAGCTGGTGCATTGTCGCTGTTGAGCAGCTAGCAGAGTAAGGAAGTCAGTTCTCAGTGGCAAGAAGGAAAAGGCCTTTATTGTTTTGATTTCATCATATATATAGAGTTTTCAAAAGTCACCCAGATTGGTCAGTCAAAAACCTCCCCCTAGGCCTGATTGGCCAGGTCTGCACCATCCAAGTCTTGGGACACTGTTTTTAATAACATCCAAACCTTATCTTTATTTATAAAACACAAAAGGATTTCTCATGGGAAAGACCTGTGCTAGCCACAGCGCATAACTCAGGGCATTTTCCCCCTTTACATGAATTGGTGAGATAACCCAGGCCAGACATCTGTCCGGTAGTGAGTTATCTCTAGCACCAGGGAGGTGAGATCCCCAGCTGACAATAAACATCTCGCCTCGAGAGCAAGATGTAGGAAGAGAAGCTGCTGGAATTTCTGACTGGCAGACACTTCACTTTACAAACTATAAAAGCTACACAAAACTTTCACGAAGGCAGAAGTCTTCTGCACACCAACATGTAGGGCTGCTCCCCGAAGTTTGGATGCAAACTATGTGGTTACTTTTCTGGAAATTGAGTGAAAGGACTCTATGTGTACTCCATCATCAATTCGGTGGTAAGTTACATTGACTCCTAATCTATACTATTTCTTTGCTAGCTGTAATATAGGTACCTTATCATGCACTGTATTTTTATCTACTAGTAGTTCTTTGTTTTATCCTGTGTAGCAAGTAAGTCTATTAATCTTGTGTCTATTCAATAAATAATTCATTTCATAATAGCCCTAATTGGCCATTCTTAAGAACTTGTGAATGAGATCAATTTGGGGTGCAGGCCTCCTTAGAGCCACTTCCAGAAATCTGAGCCTAAGGTGATGCTTGATGGTTTTTTGTCCTTTCTCTTTATACTCTTTTTATACCCTTTTATATACTTTTTACCCTTTCCCATTCCTGTACCTTTCACTCCCTGTATCTTAGCCCACATGTTTATAACCCTTGTACTCTAGCCTAGTTCAGAATTCTTTGGGGAAGACAAAACATCCCCACAATCTCAAGAACATGAGGCACCAACCTTGAACAGAGCCTCATCTCTGGAACATGTTTTTGTAAACTAAGTTGTAGCCTTTTTTGGGGGGAGGTAATTAGAATAAGGGGACAATTACTTCATTTGTTAGGTTTCTTATTGGGAAATTTTAGATAGATATGCTAATTGGTGAGGTCCATAAAATTGTATACGCATTATACCTGGGGCCCTTTTTTCGTCGTGGTACCACCTTTGACGATGGTGCACCTGGGATCATATTAAACCAAGGTAATATCTTTCTCCCTATACTGTGGTGTCTGCGTCTCATTTTTACCAGCATTTTAGGCATCAAAGGCAGGAATCGTCTAAAAGCTCTTGTCTCCATTCGTAACACTCTCTAATTGTTTATCTTTCTTATATTGCGGAGACCAAAACTGCTCACAATATTCAAGGTGAGACTGCACCAGTGCAGAGCAGAGCAGGACAGTCCCCTCCCTTGACTGGCTGGTGATGCTTTGCCTGATGCCCCCCAGGACACAGATGGTCCTCCTGGCTGCCAGGGCACTGCTGACTCATATTCAACTTTCCGTCGACCAGGATCCCCAGGTCCTGTCGTTATGTGCTATCATCACTTAAACTCTCATACTATGCACCAGTGGCTGGTCCCAGAGTTCTGATGGACAAAAGTGGTATTTCTTCCAGCTTTGAAACCATCAGGCCAAATAACCTACATCCTATCTGCACCATCAGGATGAAAAAGTGTTCCAGGGAGAATATAATAGTATTTTCACTGATCCTTACTGAGAAGCACATATTCAAGCATTGCACTGCACAGCATCCAGATGGCACCTCACTGGCCACCAACATCATTATTTGCAACACGGCATCCAAATTGTATTTAAACTGGCAATTTGAGAACCTGGATATGCCAAAGCATTTGCTTATGTAGAAATAGCAACTGTGACAGCCTTTGCACTGAGAGTGATAAATCATAGCCAGGTCAGAGACCACCAGATCTCTCAACTGCTCAGAGTCTGGTGCGACTGCTGCTACTATGCCCTGCTTAGTCCCGCTGGCACAAGTCATGCTCTAAGCAGGATGATTCAAGTGAAGCAGGATTACCTCTATGCACCAATCTCACAGCCTAAATTACTCAAGTGTTGCATATACTCATCTTATTAGACCTATCTACACACTAAGTAGGGTTGTTCAGAACAACACCATCCCTTGTAAGACACCTCCCCTTGTACAGACTTCTTGTTAGTCTGAAATAAATACTAGCCACAGAGAATACAAACACATTGCAGTATTTACATAGCAACACTGTTTTAGTACAGGAAAAAAGCAAACAACAAAACCCACTTAGTTTCTTCCCGGTATGTTTGTTTGGTTTTTTTTAATAATGACCACTGATATAACTTCATCATGAATACAACTTTGCTACAAAACCCACAAGCATACATTAAGAAATGCACCAAGTGTTTTAGGACATTTGAAAACTAAAAGTCCTTCTAAAGCAAAACATTGATGGACTGTGATAAATACATATTATAATATTGGCTTTTCGCAAATATTAAAATGGATGCTATGTATATAATTTTAATTCTTACTAAAGCAGCCTTGTTATAAAGATATATTTGTGTAATAATAACTAATGCCCTTATTTATGTTACTAAATAAACTTATAACATAGTGGTGAAATAGCTGATATGGTTATTTTAGAATACTTGTGGTTAACTTACAATAACTGAACTGCCTGCTTGGTTGGATAATATCCAAAGAACGGTGCGATGAAGACCCCTGCCACTGACATTTCAACTATCAGCAACTGTCATCTGCAAAGACCACGGAACAGGGCTCAAACTGGAGGTGATAATGACTGACCAAGACCACAGCCAAGAGGATGGAACATGCTCTAAAAAGGCGGATCAGAGGAGGGGCCATGCTAAACAGTTCCTGGAACATGCAAACTAGTTTGGGGGAAAGTTTGAATATGTATAATTGCTTATGAATATGTATTAGGCTGATGTAATAGGAAAGGTATATAGAGTGTCTCCATCAATGACAGGCGTGCTGCTGGCTAAGTACCAAGAACTCAGCACTGTTACTTTTTGCTTTATTGTCTTTGTCCCCTATTGTCCTTTACTAAATTTTAAATTCTAACAGAAGAGTTGCAAGGGTCGATCAAAGAATCGAGTTCTGTCTCAACATTTCTCATCAGAAACCACAGCTGTAGGACTTATGCAGAGAATGCTTTGCACCTGCCCAAAGCTGGTATGGAACGAGTGCTTTGCACCTGCCTAAGCTGGTACAGAACAAAGGCCTTGTGCCTGCCAAAGCTGGTATGTGATGAAGGCTTTACACCTGTTGCCCTGACACCCATTATCAGGAAAACCTTTGACGCAAAACGGGACTACCGACCCATAAACTCCCTGCTATTCCCTATTGTGAGAAAACCTGCCTCCAAAGCTGACCACGCCTCGGATGCTCCTTTCTTAGCATGTGTGGCCTGCCAAGTGGAGTTTGGCATATCTCCACAAGAATTAAGGGGGAGCAAAGGCGGGTTGCAAGGAGGGACCAGGTGTATAGACTAGCATAAAAGACAGCTCTGGAATGACTGAATTCTGAAGATCTTCCCCACTGCAAGATCATATTGATTGACACAGAGGCAGAGGAATGCCTTCTGGATGGGACCCCCAGAGACGCCGGACATCTGTGGACCAGTGGTGGTAGCTATAGACCCCTTCTCTTCCCTTTTCTCCCTATCTTTCCCCAATTCTCTCTCTTTGTATCGCAGGCTGCTTTACGGGCTAAATTAATAAAGTTCTTCTTTGGATTGAAATTTAACTCCCTTGACTTGTTGAATTATTTGTGCTCTATTTTCTTTTTGCACTTCGAGATCATAGCTGGTACGAACCATCACGCATCCATTTATAAGTGGACCGTGACAAGAGTGAATCTCGTTTTTCACATGGACATAGTATTCACTTTGTTTCAGCTCAATCAAAACAGTACTAGTCTAGTGAAGTGTATTGGGTTTGCATGGCCAAGCTTTGGTAGCTGGGGGGGCTACAGGGGTGGTTTCTGTGAGAAGATTCCAGAAGCTTCCTCCATGTCCAGCAGAGGCAATCCCTGGCAGCTCCAAAGACGGATGTGCCATTGATCAATGCTGGGCCAATTAGAAATGGTGGTAAGGCCTCTGTGATAACATATTTAAGAACAAAGAAAAAAAAGTGATTGTGCAGTTGTAATTGTGGCCAGAGAAGAGTGGGGTGAGAATATGTGAGAGGAACAACTACGCACATGCCAAGGTCAGTGGAAAACGAGGGGGAGGAGGTGCTCCAGGTGCCAGAGCTGAGATTCTTCTGCAGCCTGTGGTGAAGACCACAGTGAAGCAGGCTGTGCCCCTGCAGCCCATGGAGATGCGGAGATTCATGGGGATGCAGAGATCCACCTGCAGCCCGTGGAGGCGCCCCAGGCTGGAGCAAGGGGATACCTGAGAGGAGGCTGTGACCCTGTGGGAGGTCTGTGGAGCGAGAAGCCCACACTGGAAGAGCCTGTCCTTGAAGGACTGCACCCTGTGGAAGAGTGACCCATGTTGCAGCAGTTTAGGGAGGACTGTTGCCCGTGGTATGGACTCATATTGGAGAAGTTCATGGAAAACTGTCTCCTATGGGAGGGACCCCACAGTGGTGCAGGGAAACGACTCCTCTCCCTGAGCAGTGGGAGAAACCACAGGTGATAAATGGATCATAACCCCCATTCCCTGTCTCCTTGCATGGCTGGGGAGGAGGAAGGGGTGGGGGGAAGGTATTTTTAAGGGCTTATTTTACTTCTCATTATCCTGCTCTGATTTTGTTAGCAATAAATTCAATTAATATCTCTTATTTGAGTCTGTTTTGCCTGTGACAGTATTTGGGGAGTGATCTCTCCCAGTCTTTATCTCAACCCACAAACCCTTCATTACATTTTCTCTCCCCTGTGCAGCTGTGTAGGGGAGTGAGAGAGCAGCTCTGGTGGGTGCCTGGCATCTGGCCAGCAGCAATCATGAAGTTAAAATCTGTTCCAGAAAGCCAATAAACCTTTTATTTTTGTAAAAAGATGACCCTTCTGCTTGAACACACTGATGGGTAAAAGGGCAAATTGTTTTTAACGACAAATTCTAAAGCAATAAGCAAAACCTATGTATAGGAAGTATTATACAAGCCACTGTTGAATAGTCACATGATGTAACGGGGTGCAGGAGGGTGGCAGGAGCCGGCAGCCCCCCGAATCAAGGTCCCTGGGGTGCATATCTCCGTGGCAAGGCGTCCCCGGGGTCCGCTCAGCGTGGCGTGGGTCTCTGAGCCACAGAAATTCAGCAGGAAACAAAGTAAGACGAAGGAACGAACTGGACCCATCTCCGTTCTGCCAGGGAAGTTTATTTGGGGTAAGGGAAGAGGGTTGCAGGGAAAGGAGAGGGGGAGGAAAGCAAGGGATGGGAATAGGGCTAGCAGCTCGGAGATGAGACCCCGAACTGATGCAGACATTGGCTTATAAGGGAAAGGAAGGGGGCGGGACTGTCTCCCCTGGAGCCAGTCCCAGGAAGTCTGAAGGGGAGACTGGCAAGGGGTACACACCAATAAGTTTCAAATACAGCAGGATGCATATTTCAAAAACAGCCAATAGCATACAGAGCAGGGAAACAAAGGAGAGCCACATAGAGATCTGGAAATCACGTTGCTACAGTCACATGTTAAAGTGGAGCAATGAAAGGGGTTTTTTTAAATGTTATTTAATATGGCTGTTAGCCACTTCATCCTTCTAGCAGTTAAAACCATATGGAGGAAGTTCTGAGAATAGCCCTGGCAAAATTGCACCTGTCAGTCTCACTTCTGACACCATGTAACATATGATATTCCTGGCCAAAGGTTCTACTACAGGAGTAAGACTTCAGTATAATATGCTGGCCAACTCATAGAAGTGTCCTCCAGTTTGGTAGCTATGAGAGACTGGAGGAGATTGCTGGCTCGAAACATTTTGGGTGCATGTGTGTGAGAGAAGGGGCAGGTTCGTCCTTGCCTTTGATGAGGCGATGGACTGCCCCGTACACCTCATACCCCCCTGGGCCTGTATCCCAGTCCCACAGTGGCTGCAAATCACTGGCACACCAGAGGCAATGCTCCACACCCCATCCCTGGAGCCCCAGTCTAGTCCCAGCATGGCCAGATAACCAGAAGTCCCACATGGGGGAATGGCCCAGGAAAGCCAAAGGGTATTTAACCTGAGACACAAAGCAAACACATGTCTTGACCCTACCTCCTCTTGGAATTTCTATTTGCTGAACACCACTGGAACTAGGAGTGGTAGCTATGTGTGCTCTTTTTTATATCTTTTCTGTCTCTTTTTTTTCTTCTAATTCCCTCTTCTTGGAATTTTGAGTAACTTAAAATTGGATGGGCTTGGAGTTTGCTAAGTTCAATGGGCTAAGTTAATGCTTTATGTTGATTGAATACTGCTCTAAACCTTTTGCCAAGGTTCTCTGATTTTCTGAAGTTGCCAGTAAAGTTTTTATTCCTGTTTTGACCTGTTGAGAATATCTTTTTGGTATTTCTCCCATGCATGTAACTCAGAGTACATGAAAAAAACGTAAGCCCTTTAAAGTGTCTCATCAAGCGAGGATTTTGGGGTCTTACAGTAGCAAAATGGAAACATTTCAGATAAAACCATTTACTAGTTATAAATGGGGAACAGTTTAGAAACCAAGTGGAACTTAGTTTTTGTGGTCACAAAACACACGTAATTCTCAGAAACTGGAATTAAAAGCTTTCAAGTTATATAGTGACAGTGAGAATACAACAGCAATATTAACATATTTCACTTGATATAACACACTTTTTGTGCAATAGATGAGAGCTGTACTTCTAGATGGTACTAATTACTGGAACTTAAGCTTGAACTTCCAATTATTCAAATGACGAGAGCATTTGAAGTTACACACTTAGGCATAGTTATAGGTGTATGCTAAGAATACCCTCCAAAACAGGAAAAGTGTTCCTTCTTCTCCATCCATACCTTATGTTCCCATCTTCATCTGAACACAGTCCTGAGTAGGTGCTTTAGGTGGCTCTGCTTGAGCAGGGTTTTGGACATGACCATCTCCAGAGGTCCCTTCCAACCTCAACCATTCTGTGATTCAACAACAGTCCTCTAACCTCCAATAAGCAGCTCAATAATAAGTACAAGAGATACATCAGCTATATTGATTGATTTCATCAGCCTGCCAGAGACACTGAACTGATAAAAAATAGGTAGCTGTTGGACTAGATGCTTTAAAGCAAGGCAAAATTCACTTGGTCGAATTAATTCTTAACAACCCTTGAGAAAACTAAAAAAAATTGCCCTGCTAATTTCTTAAGACATAATAAGCCAAGGAAATTGCTCTACTACTCCTCAGAAACAATACCATGACAGTGTCACTGGTATCATTATGAACAGAAGGTACACAAAAGAGTAGACAAGTTAAGCAGCCAGCTCACAGCACCATTTATTTTAAATTTGTTATTTTGAAGCCAAGAGCATGTTCCTCCACACCATATTGTTTTGAGAAATACTAAAGACAGATTGAATTCTAGCTCTGAGCAGTGTCTTTGCTAGTCTGGTTTAGGAAGCAAAAGAGAGAAGTAAAAATAGACTCAAAAGACAAACAGTTCAGAATGTTCATAGATAGAAGACCACAACTGCTGAAAAGCTGGCAGATAGCCAATAAATAAATTCATTATCTTGCAGCAGAATCACTGGGCCACGAAGGAGACCATATAAAAATTAAGTTTTGATCGGCCATTTTTAATAATCCTTAACCATGTATTTAAGTGAGGCATTTCTTATTCTGTAGTTCAACTTTACACTTGTAAGACTGAATAAAAAGCTGAAAGAAAAATTAAATTCCCCAGGACCCTCTTATCAAAAAGATTATCCAGAAAGATCAAGGCTGAGTTTCTAAAAGCAGAAGTTTCTATAGCATGAAAAATTATGTTAGAAATTTCACATGAACCACCCAGTACTGCATTGAATGATTACTGATTTGAAGAAGATACATTACATACAACAAATTGAACTTTAATGTTTCACAGAAATATTAATCCTTTAGAGAGAAGCACATATACAGGCAAATAATTTTTATTATACCAATCATCAACATGACACTATGAATCTCAAATGTAGAAGATATTCTCTTCTTCACTTGCCTGCTGAACCAGATTAGTCCAATTTAGGAAAAAAATTCACTGCTAAGCAAAAAGCAAGCATAGTTCTATGATACATTAAAAGCTTCACTTTCAATCCAGCTGTTCATGTGACTTCCATAGAAAGGAGCTACAAATCTAGTGTCCACTTCAGCAAACATCAAATCAGTATCACAACTGCAGTTCAGCTTTGATTTTGAAGGGGGAAGTTGGGGGATGGGGAAGGTATTATTCTGGTGTGAACAAATAGGAAACAGTCACAGGCTGAATTTCAGTTTAACCAGAGAACAGGTACAGCATCAGCAAGCACCTATGCAAGAAGGAAGCCAAGGCACTTCATTTCTAACAAAAAACCTACTCAGAGGCTAAACAGATTAGTCTCTATGGACTGCCTAGGCTGGAACATGAGCCAGCAGCAATAGTAGGATTCATCCTATTGAAGAGACAGGGATACCAAATTTCACTTACCGTGAGACTCAGATCCCAACTTCTTAGAAGCCATTTAGAACCTGAAAAACATTTTAAAACAGCTTTAACAACTATGTACATGTAGTACAGCATAAGCCTATGCGGTTCTACACCATCTTATCTCTAGATTAAAGGACATGTTGCAGACACTTGCTGTTTATCCTGTTCCCAAGACAGATAAGAAAAATTTTTATAGCTCTGAGAATTGATTAAGCAGACAAATAACTTAGCCCAGGGTCTGACAATCTAACTGGCAAAATGAAGAAAGGACAAAGAGAGCCAAGAAGCAGCCAGGTTTGATCAGAAAGGCAGTTTTCCAGATCACAGTGCTCAGAGGCTGCTCTGTCCCAGCACCATAGAGCACATCCTTCCTCCCTTAGCATTAAGACTAGCCCTTCCTACTGGGAATACCACACATCCTCTTCAGTTTAATCCTCGCTGCTCTAAAAAGGGATACTATCATATTGGGTATGCAGTCAGTCAGCATGGCACTTGTCTAGACACACTGGGTAATGCACAATACAGGTATACAATAAATGGCACCATTAGGAAGATATTTTTGGATACACACAAGAAAACAATGCTAACAAGAGGCCTCATTCACTGCCCACAGAATTTTATTAACAACTTAAGATTTGGATGCAAATCCTACATGGCCAAGATGTTAAACACAGAAGCACCTAACCAGCTTTTAACACAGAGCCAGCCTGTCCTGAGAAAGAGCTGCACCAGGATGCTCATGGTGTGTTCAATAATATAACTGGTTCTTTTACTAGATTAGAAGTACATCACAATATCTTTCTTAAGACACCACAGCAAAATTCTTCAAATAAATGATTTTTAAAAGTCCTCCTTGTGGCATTATACATAACAAAGAATCAGAGTTGCCCTTTGTTTCTGAAGCCCTCCAGCTATATGAAATGCCCAACAGCCATTCTTCAAAAACATGAAGCAGACAGCACTCAAAGCACAACATAGAGCAGATGTAACATTCACACTCATCATTCCCCAACTGAGATCTTACTCTTAGCCTCACTGTTTCCATTGCTGATTCTAACTGCAAATGTTACCTTAAAGGAAGGGTGTTACCTTGAAGGAAAGGTGAGGATTATACAGACAGCTTAGCTATTCCTCCTGATAGGTGCTGACACATCCAGGGACAGGAAGAGCCCGTTTCAAGTACTTTAGGAAAGCCCCTTTTGCTGTGCACAAGTCCCTTTCAACATTATGTTGAAATCAATAGGTGAACCAACCATATTGGCTAATGGAAATTCAACACACAGCTAAAGCCAAAGCTGTATGAAGATTACCTGGGTGCAACCAGATTGTGAAACACAGTGAGCAGAAGCTGGGCCATGGGCAAATGAGTCACGCTGGGCAACTCCAGGTGTACCTTGTACATAAAAGTGTTATTCTGCTCGACATTTGTCAGGTTCCTCTCAGCACATTTCACCATCTCTGTCAACATTGGCATTATGTCCAAAACTAGTCCACTAAAGCCAGAGAACTGGTTTTGGCACTAGCTGGCAACTGCTTCTCAGAAGCAAAGAAAACATTGCCATTTCAAAGACAGAAGAAAAAGGAGGTGAAACAGTGCTGAGCCTGCCACCTCAGGAAGGATGTCAAGGGCAAAGCCACAAGACCACCTAGTACAGTTGCAAGTCAACCACTAGAGATGAACAGGCTTTATTAGTCCCAGTGCCACAGAGGGGGAGACTAGACTGCAGACTACAGCACATGAAATAGGCTGTACCTTTCAGAGACAGATCACACTGTCAGACAAGCTGCTACATTGCTAGTTCCTTTGTATGAGAGTAGCAATTAAGATGTCAACTTGATTTGTTATTATCAAAAAGGCCAGGCCACATGAGAAATCATACAGACTTCATGTACCTCACCTATCCTCTGTATGTCATTGGAGACTGTGAGGCACTGTCTGCAAGCATGTACTATGGCTGCCCATCATTCGCTACTATTATAGCAGAGTTGAACTTGGAAGAAGGCCTCTACACACTTTCTTTAATTTCTCCAAGTTTGTCTTTCTTCTAGTTATTACCTCAGACTGAAAAGCAAGTGGTACTTTTCTAAAGGATTTAAAATTTTTGATGAAAGTAACCACCTCACTTTGGCAACTCCATTGACAAGTAAGTTTTTTCAATGCAGAACCAGTTATCTACAGGCAATAGAATTTATGCTGTCTACCTCATTTACCAGAAGCAGCTTACTCAAGACTGTACTGAGACTCTGAGCTTTTTGCCCCCTTCCACCAGCACAGGCGCCTGTCTGTAGCCTCCAGGGCTGAAGGCTGAACTCTTAATTCAAATTCAAATTGTAGGTAACAGCTCTGGCCTGATGGCTTATCAGCTAAGCATGCATTTGAAACCAGCACAGAAACCCTGAATCATCCCATGAAGGACTGTCACCTTGGAGGAGGCTTTGGGGGTCTCCAAAGACCACCAGGATATACGGAGCATGTGTGGTGCACATGCTAATGATATTAATGACTTCCGAGAAATGATTTGTATAACCACTCCTATCCTGAAGAATGTAATTAATATTCATGATTTTACCTATAACTCTGTGTCTTTGGGGTACTGAGGTGTGTGTGTGTTTGGTGGAAACAATCCCCACACATCCGGTGCACTGAATAAAGCAAATACCCACTTCTCTGACTTGGTCTCTGAAGTGTCTCTGAGCTCGATTGGGGCGAATCAAACTGGCACCCCAGATGGGACCCTGACTCTGCTCGGCTGCCTGATCCTGGGGTAAGCAGACCTCCCAGTCGCGACCCTGAATTTTCAGGGGGAGCTCAGCTGTCCTTTGGCTCACGGCGGGAGTAGACTAAGGACCATCTGCACCAAATTAAGGTATTTGCTACTTTTAAAATAAATGCCTGCAGGTCCGGGGTGCTAGTCCCCGAGGGTGAGTGGAGACTGGGTCTCCCGAAATTAGTCCCGGGCAAGGGGTTGGACCCCCGGGGTTGGACCCCACTGTCAAGAAAAGGTACTTTTAAAAGGTTGGACCCCGGGGTTGGACCCCGCTATAGTTAAAGGTGCCTTTAAGGGGTTGGACTCCACTGTATTACAACATACTGTGATTTTTGTTCTGTCTGTTGTTATTCTGTTACTGTGTTACTGTGTCATTATTTTGTTAATGTGTGAGTGTGAACGAATGAGACGTGTCTCCGACATTGAGCGAGAATGGAGCTTTATCTACGTTTCCGTTCTCTGGCGACAGAAACGGCCAGAGAAAAGCGAAGACACTGGCAAAGAGTGAACGAGTGTGGGTCACATATAAACCGTTGGTTTGGAGTGTCTGGAGGGGGGCAGATTATATTGTTGAATGGAGGGATTTTGGCTGCTGAGTTGAGAACGCTCGGACCCCAACAGCTTTCTAGTATTGCTCTATTTGATTTTGCGATTAAAATTCTGTGTTTTGTGTGTGGAAACCGTTGTGAAACTTAAACTCAGTGCGCGTGTATTAATTGTGAGAGGAAGTGATGTTGTCTATTTGCTCGGGTGCTTCTGAAATTTTTTAATGTGTGTGCATGTACTGTGTGTGCAAAATTTTACCTGTGTTAATTGGTATTTTTGCCGGCATATAAATTTATGCGGGGACGCCCGCAAGATAAAAATAACTAATTGAATCTAATAAGTACCTCTTTAGAGCTCCTGTGTGTAGCTGCTGAAATATGGTTGTATAGAATGTTGTAGTAGATGGAGCTTGCAATTAAATAAGAGTAAGGGGAAAGGAAAAAGAAGGAAGAGAGGTGTTTTGGGACCCTCCCCCATCTTGCCTAAAATTTTGGCAGCTAACCCAGGGCGAGCTGCAGTTCCCTGTGTCCTCCCCTTTCGGCGTGGCAGTGGCGAGCTCGGAGGTGCGGGGCTGGATGCACAGGCTGAGGGCCTGTGGGGAGGTGCGGAGCCGAGCTGGAGCTGTGGGACAGCTGCGGGCTCAGCACCAGACAGTCCCTGACCCTGCCAGCCCCTGGGGCAGGGCGGCTGTGGGACACACTGATCACCTGTGGTGCTGCTGGCCTTGCCTGCTGACAGCCTCGGAGGGGGAAGGGCTGCGTTTGGATACTGCAGAGGGAATGTTTAGAAATGTGGATTGTCTGTTAAGAGTTCTGTCTAGGTCACCAGAATGACTTTGTGGGACAATGAGCACCCCAGGCAGTAGTGCGGGTGGGGGCTGGAGAAGGGCTGAATAAGCCCTGAAGAAACTGGTTAGAAAGATACTGCAAATGTATGTAAGAAAAGATAAAAGAAGGCAGGAGCAAAAGTAATGCCAAAGAGACACTGAAAGCAAAAATGTCTGTAGAAAAGATATACCAAATTTTGTAATTAACTATTTCAAAGTTAAAATCTCCTGCCTGGGTTACTCTGAGTTGCTGCTTTGGTTTTTTTTGAACAAAAGTTTGCTCGAATGCTTGTAATTCAAATTCTTTACCCTTCAAGCAGCCAGCCAAATTGCCTTAGAGAAAATACAAATTAACTGCTGCAGAGGAAAAAATTTTAGAACTGCTGAGGAGAAGGTGGAGACAAGGTGTGTCTCTGAGCCACTGTCCGGGGCTGTTCAAGCAGCCAAGAACGTGACAATGTGTGCTTAATTCATGTCCCCAAGAGGGTTCAGTCCTTTCTGTATGGTTGGTTGTCATGGCAAGTAACTTTTGCAAAAAGGTGTTCTTCCCCATGCTTTGAGAATTTGACAGCCACTTTTGGAGAACACGGTGGCGTGATGCTAATTTTATAAGTTACCAAATCCAGTGGCTGGCAGCTATTCATTATCTCAGAATGTAGCCAGAGGCTGGCCACACTGTCTGCAAAAGTTGTGCAGCCAAAGCTCTGATGGTAAATGAAGCCCGAAGGCTGACAATAGGAATATACCTCATAAGTTTCACACCAAGCTAAAGATTTATTAACTCAAAGAACATCTGAGTAGATGACCAGCGCAGTTATTGTACTGTGAATCTTGTCTAGTAAAACAAGAGTATTTAAGAAAAAAAGAAAAAAACCCAAAAACAAAGGGGTTTGACTCAGCCTCCTTGAGGAAGTTGAAAAAAAAAAAAAATTTATTTAGTAGTGAGTCTTCAAAAGTACTAGAAGAGTAACAATTTGAAAAATACACTATCATTAACGAAAGGAAGTTAAAATAAGTGAAACATTGCCTCTTACATAGTCAGCTCAAGCAGCAGAGCTGTAAGTGCTTATAAAATCCTGCGAAGTATATAAAGACAAAATAGTGAATATTTTTACTAATTCTAAATATGCATATAGAGTAATACATGCATTTAAGAAATTACAAGAAAAAAAGGGAAGTTTATTAAATTTTAATTTCTCACTTATTAAAAGAATTTCCAATGGGGAGTTAAACGAGGCAAGAATTCATCATTCTCCCACTCTAACATGTGTTATCACTGTGCAAGTTTGTTTTAACATCTTTCAGTGTGTCCTCATCAGACAAAACGCTGTGTAAGACAAGGAACCACTCAAGCCACAGAAGCAAAAGAACTGCTAACTTCCCTCACGGCTGTGAGATCTACAGCCAGAGACTCCTCTCCAGTGTGAAACTCCAGATAAAGAAGACACAAAAGAACAATATTAGACAATATAATACACAGTAAATTGGTTAAAAGATGCAACACCAAAATGAAACACATTAAATGGTTTTGTTTTTTGTATTTCCAGAACAGTGTTATCCACAGTCAGCTATCCTAGCAAAACCTTGTAATAATTGTAATGGCAAGTATGGCTTCAGATGCAAAGGGGTAAGTAAGCCAGAAAAAAAAAAAAAGGGAAAGCTATGTGAGCTTGAATCTAAATTTGTGAAATTGATATATAACAATAACAAAATAATTTCATTTTTAAAATGAAAAGGTTTCAAAAGGATGGCTGGCTATTTTACTAAGTATTTATAACTGTTGCTGTTTAATGCATAGTTGTTTGTCCAGTGTTTAAGAATGCTAAGCCCCACAAAAGAAAATACTGCCTTTGAAAAATCGCTAAAAGTCATAGACCAATCTGCCAGGCTTTGGGCTCCGCAATTTAAAAGTTAATTTAAAATAGCAGTTAAAAGTGCCATTCTTCAGTAGCACATTTGAAGTCCTAGAAAAAGCTCGCAAAATCGTATAAAAGATCCTGAACATCTGTTGATTTATGTGAGTGGCTAATATTTGTGAGCATATTTTTTCTGTAAATTGAAAGATAATCTAGATTTATGGAGAGTAAAACAAAAGACTGAAAAAGAGAGAAAAGATAGCCTAATGGATCACAAGCAAAAACTAACAGCATGAGAATCTTAGTCAGTTATGCTTTCCTCTTTCCTTTCTGATCTGTTTGCTAGAAATTCTACCAAGGTGAGGAAGAAAAGTACCCCATTTTACAAGCAAGAAAAGCTATCAGAGGTCCTGATCACTGTCTGGAGCCATGATGTGAGCTGCCAAAACTGGAAAATTTAATGTCTCTGCAACACTTCAAAATGCCTGTGTGTGTGGTGTGTGTGGGAAAGGGACAGGTCAGGCCTTGCCCGGTGAGACAGTGAACTGCTCCTTACCTCACCCCCCAGAGCATCCCAGCCCTGCAGTGAGGTCCAGTCATGGACACAGCAGAGGCAGTGCTGCACAGAGCTCCAAGCCCAGCCCTATAGTGGGGCCAGTCATGGACACAGCAGAGGACAGTGCTCCAATCTCCCCATCCCTGACTCCAAAGAAACATGCTAGGGGATGGAAGGCCCAAGAAAGCCAAAAGAATTAACATTCCTCTTAGAATTTCTATAGATTCTGTCTTTCTTATTTTTCTTCAAACCAATATCTCTCCACATTAGTGTTGTTCCTAATATATAAACCCACCAATTTTCAGTTTTGCCAGGTAGTTTATACCCTGGCCCGAAGTAAGTAAACTAAAGAAGAACCTTTCTACCATTGTAGAGGCCATAATGAATGCCACTGCAGATGCCATAAAAGCACAGCAAATCAAGATAAAGAGCATCTCACAATTAACTATAGATTTGCTGTATGCCAAAAGAGAAAGAGTATGTACAGTTATAAATACAAGCTGTTGCAATTATGTTAATCCTAACTTAAACAAATGTATGTAATAGTTTTTTTGTGTTATTGCATTGTTATTTACTGTCTGCAATAGTAGTTATTGTTATATAATATTATGTACTTAGAACTGTGATGTTTATATCCAATAGCAAAAGTATAAACTTAGATATAAAATAGAAAAAGGTATTTACTTTCATAGCATACAAGATTTGTAAAGAATTACAAATTACAAAAGAAAAGGGGGGGATTGAGACTCTGAGCTTTTTGCCCCCTTCCACCAGCACAGGCGCCTGTCTGTAGCCTCCAGGGCTGAAGGCTGAACTCTTAATTCAAATTCAAATTGTAGGTAACAGCTCTGGCCTGATGGCTTATCAGCTAAGCATGCATTTGAAACCAGCACAGAAACCCTGAATCATCCCATGAAGGACTGTCACCTTGGAGGAGGCTTTGGGGGTCTCCAAAGACCACCAGGATATACGGAGCATGTGTGGTGCACATGCTAATGATATTAATGACTTCCGAGAAATGATTTGTATAACCACTCCTATCCTGAAGAATGTAATTAATATTCATGATTTTACCTATAACTCTGTGTCTTTGGGGTACTGAGGTGTGTGTGTGTTTAGTGGAAACAATCCCCACACATCCGGTGCACTGAATAAAGCAAATACCCACTTCTCTGACTTGGTCTCTGAAGTGTCTCTGAGCTCGATTGGGGCGAATCAGTACCTACATAAAGAACATTGAAAAGAAAATTCAAAGAGATAATTTTTAGAATTATAATTTAAAACCCCTCTCCAGCAGGCCATTGCAAGGACATATTAAGTTTATCATCTCACATACTGATCTTGGGTAACAGAACATTAAGTTACCATGACACTATCAATTTACTCCAGGGACACTAGTAGCAATGCATAAAAATGCTGCAAAGTTCAAGATGTGCACATCTAGCATCCAGGGAGGTTTTCCGTATTATATAAATCTGGAGCTACATAAAGCCTTGGATGCATCCTGAAACACAGGAGCCTTTTAACATAAGCACCTCAATATACCAGCAACGTAGTATAAAGTAATAAACATTAAGTGCTAGCTGCTATGCTTAACCACAACTGCTTCTGCAAAGATAAAAGTGCTTTCATAAACCAAAGAGGCCTAACCCTGGAAGGCGTTAGGATGATAAGAAAGGAATGAGAGCTAGTAAGCATGACTAACTACTTTTTTGCAAAACCAAAACCTAGCCGCCCCCCCCCCTTCCATGGGCTAAGCGATAAGGGAGAAGCAGACTGACTGCTGTAGGGGATGGAAGCTACTTTAGTGACAAATGAGAAAAAAGCCATCACAAAAGAGTAGAAAAATGCCATTTCTACATGTAATAGAAAACAGGAACATAATCAATACACAACTATAGGTGAAGTATAATTAATATAGCAACAAAGTGTTTATTAGTAAAATTAAGTGTCTGTATTAGCAAATAAGCGTGGAATAAATGTATAGCGTGCCGTGTCTGTAACCCTAAGATAAAGAAGCTACAAGTTATGTAAGAACCCAACCCTTCAAGACTGTACCTATAGATAAATGAACGAAACTAGGGCAGATGCTGAATTTATAAACATATAAATAACCTTTGCAAAATGAGCATGGTGGGATGCACATTGAAGTGTTAACCCCTGCATGCTCCCCAGCTGGGCCAACAAAATTGTGCTTTACTTTACAGTACCTCACTGTGGAGTAGATTCCTTTGAATCAGTTTGGTGAGCCAGGCAGGAGAATCTCTGTTCGGCTGTGGGACCCTCTGGAGCCGGGGACAGTCTAGCAGGCACCTCTAGAGACTTCTCCGGGTGGACCACCTGCGCTCCGGTGGATCATCGTGGGGATGGACAAGATCCTGACATTAAGGTACGCAAACTTTAAAGCACCCTTTATCTGATTTTAAACTAACTAGTTAAAGTAATACACTCCATAAGCCGTATGCGGGATGTGGTTATATTGGGTTGCTAGCACCTTTTAAGATATGTGCAGGGAGTGTGTTATTGAGCCCTTGGGAAGGAGTGCCACATCGGGCCCCAGTTTGGAAAACAGCGCACCTTTTAAGGTAGATGAGGGGAGTGTGGTATTGAGCCCTTGTGAGAGAGTGCCACATTGGGCCCCAGTTGGTTTGTTTTTTCTTCTAAATGCATTATTGAACTTTCTTTATCTTCTATGAGGCTGGTATCGGAGCAGTCCTAGCAATAATTTCCTATTTTATTATTCTGCTGGGTATTGCCTTTGTCATTTTACATATTTTTTCACTATGTTTTGGTCAGAATTTGGGTTAGGGATTGGACTGGCAATTTTATTAAGCCTTGTGATTTACTTTGTCTATACTTGCTTTAAACTGTCCCCCGCCATCCCCTGTTTGTGTTAAATGTCAATAAAGGAAAGCCTAGCTGGGGCTGTGGAAGGGACAGAGGAAAAGTGTTCCCTTCATGGTGTGAGTTGTGAGGAAAATGCCATCTGATATTCCTATGCGTCTTTTGTAGGCAGTGTGGTTTTGCTGGCAGATTTAACACAAAGGCGAGGATTTGTTAGTTTTGTTCAGGCTGCCAGAGGGTGGGGTTTAGACTGCATAGTGTACTCTACAGGAAGGAATTATACTGGTTTAGTGTGGAAGAGGGAATTTCTGAGGAACAGGCAGTATATATATATATATATATATATATATATATATATATATATATATATATACACACACACTTCAAGAATCACTGTTGAATGAGGTGGTGACCGAAGAAGTACTAGAATTATTACAGGGCCTGGATCTAATCGCCTTAATAGAGGTTTATGGGAGGGTTCCCCTCTTATTTCAAATAAAGGTGTTTTTGAAAACAACCCTTTCCCACTTTTGACCTCTGTTGGGGTGGTAAGAGCAATAATGCTATCCTTTCTCACCTTTCCTTTCTTTACTATGACACCTTTGCAAGATGCTTTATAATTGTATTTGATTTTTTTCTTGTATTGGTGAAAGTGAATGACAGTGTGAGTGACTGAGACGTGCAATTAAGCACGAAGCAAGTGGGGAGCTCTAACCTGCATTTCAGTTATCCTGCGAGGGAAACAGCCAGGGATGAGCAAAGCGAGTCCCAAAGTGATTGTGTGAGAGCAAAGAGACACGACTGAGATGCATGAGTAAGTGCGAAGTGAGTGGGAGCTCTAATCCACATTTCTATAGCCCCGCAAGGGGAGCGGCAGAAGAAGAGCGAAGCAAAAGGAGAGCAAAATGGGAAACAAACATAGCCAAGATTTAGTGGCCAAAAGCCCACTGGGATGCATACTAACCCACTGGAAAGAAATTGGGGGACCACCAGGGGGAACTGTTATTAAAAAGACTTATCAAGTACTGTAACCAGTGGCTGCTTTACAGACTTGAAGGAGGGAAGAAAAGGCCAGAGAATGGAACATTATAATACTTTACTACAGCTAATCTTGTTTTTACATAGAGAGGGAAAATAGGATGAATTGGTGTATGCAGACATGTTCTTTGAACTCAGGGACCACCCTGAATGGCAAAAGGAGAATGATATTAATTTAGCTCCAAGAGACCCCTTTGTTTTAAATGTAGAAAAAGATAATTTGGAACGGAGGGTAGGAAAACTGATGCGATGTTGCTCAGTGTGTTCCATAGGAAAGTGTTGCTTAAAATATCAAAGTAAGGAGCCTGAAGAGAGAATTGAAGATTTTGTCAGTCCGCCTGAGGCAGATGGGGGAAGGGAAAATGAACTTTCTCCCTAACCATCCCCAGAAAGGGGCAGGCAGACAGAAAGAGGAAGACACCGGGCTTCCCCTATACCATCATTCTTGCCTCCGAGCAGGCAAACTCAAGGGAAACTGAGGGTCTACTTGGTTTCTCCTGAGAGTTGGGTGATTGCTCGAGAGGTTTTGCAGGCCCCTCTGAGAGAGGCTGCTGGACCCACAGGGCCAATGAGTCTAAAAGTGAACTTTTAAATGGGGGATTTGGATAACTGGAAAGAGATGGCTAAGAGATACCGTGATGACCCATCAGGAAGAGCTAAAAGGTTTGAAGGTTTTGTAAAAGCATTGGACCCAGACTGGGAAGATATTGATTTGTTGTTGAATGCATTAACTGATACAAAAAGAGAACTTGTTTTAAGGGCAGCCAGAACCCATGTTCAGGCACAGATTGCTGCACAGACTTTGCAAGGCACCGTAGATGATTATGTGCCCATGGAAAAACCTAGATGGGACTATAATAACCCAGATCATAATCAACTATTACAAAGGTACCAGGGTGAATTAAATTCAGGTTGGAAAACCCACTACCTATATCTGTGAATTGGGGGGTGTGGCAGGACAGACACCCCCCCCCCTTCTCTCTCTCCCTGATTGCTAGCCAAGATCGATGGCTCAGACTAAGTCAATGGCTTAATCCTGACTATCAGTGCTGGCGTCTGGAACTCAGAGCGAGACACTGAGAGAATGTGAATAATTTTCAGGTGACCGCAAATACACACTCTTTTCCCTATAAAACACCACGAAAAACTCAGTAAAATCAGAAGCTTTCTACATGGAACGTGAAGTAAAAGCTTTCTCCCCTGAGTTTGGACGCAAACTCTGTGGTTACTTCCCGAGGGATTGAGTGAGGACGCTGATGTATCCCCAGCTCCAAAAACTGGATTTGGTAAGATCATTGAGTTTCCTAAATTGTATTATTCCGGCTAACTTATAGGTACCTTTCTTAACTTGCATTTCAGCTAGCTCAAGCAAGCATTTCTTAACTTGCATTATCGTTCAAGCAAGCATTTCTTGCATTTTTAACTATCTTTATAGTTCAAGCAAGGTTTTACCCCATAATTGCATTTTTAGCTACCATAGTGTTGCAATTATGTATTCATTGTGTGTCTATGTGTGTCAATCTGTTCTATGTTTGTATGTTTGTTATGTTCTGTGTCAAATAAATGGTATTTTTAGACAAATCGGCCAGATATCAAAGAATCTTGCGAACGGGACTAAGTCTTGGGGAACTAGCTGTCTTAAAGCCTGTCAAACTGCAAAAGCACATAAATCTCCTCTCTCCCATGCAAGACAGGGGGCTCTGTATACAATAAAACAGAACACAACAGAAACTCTGTAGGAGTTTCTCGATAGATTACGGGAAGCAATGCGGAAGTATACTACCCTAGACCCCTCAGGGGAACAGGGAAAGCAAGAATTAACTTCCCTATATCTTGGGCAGTCCTCAGATGACATTAAAAAAAAGCTGCAAAAACGAAAGCTGAGGACCAAAGGAACCTAGAGAAATTATTTGAAGAAGCGTGGCGAGTATATCGAAACAGAGACCTCCTGGAAAAAAAAATTAAGTAAAACCTTAGCCAGTGTAACTATTGCAGCTCTGGGAGAACATGGAACAGGCAGTAGGGGGGCCTTTAGGCCAAGGCCTGGAGGTATTCAGGGACGAGGGGGGAGACAGGCTAGAGCAAGAAATCCCTTGCCTTGGCTAGCAATCAACCAATGTGCCTTTTGTGAACAGGAAAGACACTAGGAAAAGGATTGTCCACAAAACAAAAGTAACCCTTCAAATAATCCCCTTCCCTTACTCGCAGAGCTGCAAGAAGATTGAAAGGTACTGGTGGATCCCCACCTAGCAGGCCCGCTGGTTATAATTGAGCTGGGAAAACAAGAAAAACAATTAGAATTTTTAATCAACATGCGTGCTACTTATTCAGCGTTAAACCAATGTTTGTCTTTACAGGATGAAACTTCTGTGAATGTAGTAGGGACGACTGGCCACTGACAGAAAGCACACTTTCTGAAGCCACTCAAATATAAATTGGGAAAGAGCATTGGCATACGTAAATTCCTGTACATGCCAGATGCTCCAAAATCATTATTAGGCAGAGATTAGAAAAACTGGAAGCTACAATTGAATTCAAAGATGGTCAGGTGCAATTTAAAGTAAAAAAGGACAAATTCATGGATGTTTTAAGTCTTGCCCTAACAGCACCTGCAGTTGAGACTATAATACCCCAAGAAATATTAAATCAATTGTACCCTGGAGTGCGGGCAAGTGAAATACCCAGAAAAGCTAAAAATGCAAACCCCATTTGATCAAATTAAAGCCTGGAATGGGACCGGTACATATAAAACAATACCCCCTAAAATTAGAAGATTGTCAAAGTATTAAACCAATTAGAGATGACTTTTTAAAATACAAATTAATAGTAGAATGTGAATCAGAATATAATACCCCAATCTTACCAATAAAAAAACATATGGGGTAAATTAAAGATTAGTCCAAGATTTAAGAGCCATCAATAAAATAACTTAAGATCTCCATACAGTAGTAGCAAATCTGTACACAATGTTAACCACATTAAATTATAAACTAGTGTGGTTTACCATTTTAAATTTAAAAGATGCCTTTTTCTGCCTGCCTCTGGCCCCAGACAGCCAAAAGCTTTTTGCTTTCAAGTGGGAAAACCCGGAAACAGGAAGGAAAACACAACTGACCTGGACCGTGTTACCACAAGGATTCCAAAACAGTCCAACCGTCTTTAGAAATCAACTAGCAAAAGATTTGGAGAAGTGGATATCATCAACGGAAAGTGGAGTATTATTGCAGTACGTAGATAATCTCCTGATTGCAACAGAAACGGATGAGGAGTGCAAGGAATGGACAGTAAGTTTACTCAGTGTCTTTGGACTTAATGGATATAAAGTTTCTCAAAGAAAGCCCAGATCACAAGAAAACAAGTAGTATACCTAGGATATGAAATTTTGGGGGGACAAGAGCTGGGACAAGACCAAAAGGAAGCCATTTATCAAACTCCCAAACCACAGACAATGAAAGAACTCCAAACCTTTTTAGGTATGACAGGATGGTGCCAATTGCAGATCTATAACTACGGACTTCTGGTAAGACCTTTATATAATATGCTAAAAAATGAAAGTAAACACTTGGTCTGAACTGGAGAGACTAAAAGAGCATTTACCCAGCTTAAACAGGAACTGATGAGGGCACCGGCTTTAGGCCTTCTATATGTGACAAAGCCCTTCTGGGTGTTTTCCCAGGAATGCCAAGGCATAGCCCTAGGGGTATTGGCCCAACTAATAGGGCCACTCTGGAGAGCAGTAGCCTACATTTCAAAACAACTAGATGAAGTGAGCAAAGGTTGGCTGGAGTGCCTCAGGGCAGTTGCTGTTGTAGTACTCAACATACAGGAAGCCTGAAAATTCACACTGGGACAGAAAATAACTGTCTTTGTCTAACACATGGTATCAGCTGCACTGGAACAGAAAGGGGGGCACTGGTTGTCTCCTTCTCAGTTCCTTAAGTACCCAGCCATACCAGTGGAGCAAGATGATGTGAACATCATCACAACTAACATTGTGAATCCAGCTTCTTTTCTCAGTGAAACATCAGCAAGCTGTTATCCCGAAGCACACGATTAGAGACTATGGAAACCATTTATTCCAACTGACCAGACCTGAAAAAAACACCTTTAGAAGGAGCTGAGGAAACATGGTATACTGATGGAAGCAGTTTCATCAAAAATGGGACCCGGAAGGCACGATATGCAATCACCACTACTAAAAGGGTAATCAAAGCCCAGCACCTTCCAGCAGGAACTTCAGCTCAAAAGGCAGAGATCATAGCTTTGATCTGTGCACTGGAACTGGCAGAAGGAAAAATTATTAACATTTGGACTGTTTCAAGATATGCATTTGGTGTGGTGCACGCCCATGGAGCTGTATGGAAAGAGAGGGGACTTTTAACATCACGTGGAAAACAAATTAAGCACACTAAAGAAATCCCAAGACTACTAGATGCTATCAACCTACCCTTAGAAGTAGCAATTATGCATTGTAAAGGACATCAAAAAGGTAACACAGAACAGGAGATGGGAAATCAATTGGCAGATTTAGAGGCCAAAAAGGCAGCAGAAAAAGAACAGGTACAGGCATTGGCCCTGATACCAGACAGTAAGCCCATAACCTGGGATACTTATATACCCTATTCAAAGGAAGACCTTAAACTTATACAAGATTTAAATGGTCAGTTAAAAACAAATTTTTATATTATCCCTAGTGGGCAAACTGTAGTACCAAGTAAGATATTGTGGAAAATAGTACAAGAAGAACATAATAGGACTCACTGGGGAACAGATGCCTTGTATAGTGACCTAACAAAAAAAAATAGTAAGAAAACATTTATACACTACAGTACAGCAGGTCACTAAACAATGCAAAGTATATATGTGAAATAACCCACAGACCACTAACAAGGTCCAATTGGAAACTATAGGAAAATGTACACTCCCAGGGGAACAGTGGCAAATTGACTTTTCAGAATTGCCCAGAAAAGGGGGGTGCCGATACCTTTTGGTACTAACTGATACTTTCTCTGGTTGGCCAGAAGCCTTTCCGTGTCAAACTGATAAAGCAAGGCAGGTTACTAAAGTTTTATTAAATCAAATCATTCCCTGATTTGGGGTACCTGCAACCATATCTTCTGATAGAGGATCGTACTTCTGTGCTGTTGTAGTTAAAGAGATCAGTAAAATACTTGGCATAGATTGGCAACTACATACCCCTTACAGACCACAAGCAAGTAGCCAAGTAGAGAAAATGAATCACTTGATCAAACAACAGCTGACTAAAATATGCCAAGAAACAAATTTGCATTGGCATCAAGCTCTGCCCCTTGCTTTACTGAGAATAAGAACTAAACCATGACACAGAGGACTCAGTCCATTTGAAATGCTGGATGGGAGACCATACCAAACTCGATATTGTGGTGAAGACCTTCACCAAATGAGAGAAGGGCATTTAACAAATTATCTAATCTCATTGGGAAAACATATTAATCAAATATCTAAGAGAGTGGCCAGAACCAGGGCGAGGGGCCTGGATCAACCCATACACCCTCATAAACCTGGAGACTGGATTTTTGTTAAATCCTTTGCAAGAAATACCCTGAAAAAGAAATGGCAAGGACCCTTCCAGGTCCTTTTAACTACCTTCACAGCTGTAAAAATCCGTGAACTACCCTCTTGGATCCATTACTCCAGGATTAAGAAAGCACCTGAAGGACAATGGCGGACAGAACGGGACCAATAGGACCAACCTCCTTAAGATTAAAGCACTGCTGCTAATGATTGCATGGACAAATGGACAGAACTGGAAATGTGATGAGCAAATGGAATTAGAACATGAGAAATCACGGCTGACACGGAATGATTGGAAAGAGTATGGATATGATGGAAATTCAAGCCTGAACAACACGGACCGGTGGAGACAGATTTTTAAGAAAATTACTACTATCTTGATGGTAGGTGAAACAAAAATTGAAAAAGGTGAGTGGGAAAGCAAAGAAAAGAATTCTTCATTCCAAATACAAGAAAACGAATCAGAAACAATAGGATGTGACTTTAAGCCCAGGGAACTGCTTCATCCAATAACCCTAATATAATTTCATATAATAAATGCTGCAAACACCACCTACTACTTATCTTTCATAACCTGCATTCATGGAGAAACGTGTACTTATGATTTTCCTTTCACCCATGAGGTAATTCTGTATTGTACAGGACATACAATGGAAGACAGACAGTGGAGACAGGCTCATAGAAGTGTCACCTTACTCCTGAAAGAATTACAAGTCCCACAATCCCGAATAACATGATCCCCTGATAGAATGAGTGAGAAACCCACAGCAAATGATCCTATGGGGACAATCTGTAACTATAAAACCCCAAAAGACTCACATCTTCCCCCACTTATAAATAATTCTTTTGCCTTCAATTTTGATGGGGAACCTCTGCAAAATTCTGGCTATTCAAGACCATCAGAAACAATCCTCCCAGATGAAAGAGAAAATATAATATCTCTATTTGGAGTAATCGAGCCGAGAGATAACAGAGGGGGAGCAAACAGTGACATTCAAAAAGAGAACAGAATGGAATCAAGACCACCAAATAACTACCTTCTGTATACCAACGAATCAGGCAGTAGTTGTAGCATGCATATTTTCAACAATTGCTCACACCTCTGGATTTATAAACATAGACATAAAAATTGAAAGCACACATGATGCTACTAAATGTAGTATCTTCTCATGTACTGAAAACATTTGTATACAAACCACAACAATTGCCGAACCCACAAAAATCTCCTGTACTGGAAGGACAGGGGATTCAAGTCCCTCCTACCAAGAACCCTCTTGTGCTTGGTTACTTGAGGAAATAAAACCCACTACCACAAATGCTCCCACCACAATCACTACAACAAAACCAGCAAAATGTGCAGTTAAAAATCACAACCAAACTTTTGTTGGACCATATGTAATAAAGCAATCCAATGAACAAAAGTTATTGTGGAATCCTCAGTACTCCTTGAAGAGGGTTAAAGTTAAAATCCAAACAAATGTATCAACAGTAAAACCAGAATGCCCCCTTTTTATTGATGCTGCTCTACAGGGGTGGAAAACTTGGTTAGATCCTCAAAGCAAATTGAGCAGACAAAAAAGAGATGTAAGTGGATGGTTCAGATCAGGATTGGGAATCCTAAACTCCATTGATCAAGAAGTACTTCTCAATAAAATTAGCACTGTAACTTCAGAATTACATACAATAGACACCCCCTTACAATCCTCTTCGCTTACATTAGCACTCAGCATTTGGCTGCAGACTTATTACATAAATTAGAAGAAACAATGAAACAAGATTTTACTAACATGGCAACAGCCTTAAGAATAGTTCAAAATAATGTATCTGTAGCCTTAGGATGTGTCCAAGTGCAACAATGGGTGCAAACAGTGGTACCTGGTGTAATCAGAGAGGTAAGTTCAAGTATTTTACCATATGAACTACGAGAAATAATTGCTAAAAACATAACTAAATTTGAAAAACAATACCAGTCGTGGTGGAAACTAGTCAATTTCATTTATGAACCACATAGTGAAAACATTACAGCTTATGTTCTAACCATACAGAATGCTTCTGTCACCAGCATTTTTCCTTTTGCTGCTTTGGGAGCCGAACATAACCAAACAATAATCGGGCCTATAGGACATAACGTCTGGGGGAAATACAACAACAAAACTAAAAATTGGCAAACTGTAAGTACTGAAAGGTGCATTCCCCATAATCACCTGGGATTTATTTGTGAAAAGGCAGTGCTGGAGACAGAAGACTTATGTTTGGACACACAAGATAGCACATGTACCTTTGAAATGTTCCCTTATGGGAAAAGTAAGTCCCAGGCATATTATTTAAGAAATGGGTGTGCATGTGTTCCAACTAACTGCCCAGATGTAACTATAGATGACTGTGTTGAACCTACTAATCATACCAATTTTTGTGTTTGAAATTTTACAAAGATAGTAGGATGTGACTTTAATTACAGTACCCCTATTACCACATATCAACTTGTGCAAGACCAGTACATATCCTACTATGAAGTCCCAACTGTAAAAATTGGGATGGACAATAGTATCTTAGACAGATGCTGCAACATCCAGACCTGGACGCTATGGCAATATGTATTAAAGAAACCGGTCAAAGAGCAATACTGACTGTCAAACATGATCAGGAATGAATCAAAGAAATAGTAGATTCCATTGGAAAAACAAGAGAACACCACTGGTGGGACATTTTTCTCGGATGAACTCAATCACCCACAACAACACAGCTGTTAAATTTCTTGATCCACCCAATTTTAATTTGTTACTATCAACCATAGCCTGTTGGAAAACGCAGTTTTCCAGCAAAACTCATGCTAACTAAATAAGCCTGAGCAAGGCTTTAACATGATCAGGCCTCAGTAAAATTCCGACAAGCTGCAGTGGTTTGTTGGCCTGAGAATGTTCTGTGGGAAGAATGCCATGAGAAAGATTAGGAGTCAGAAGTGTTATGAGAAAGGAATAAGGGAGTTAGCAGGAGGATCCCTGAATGTGTGAGAACAGCTGCAGGTGTGTGTGTGTATCTATAATTAGAAATGTCTGTAACAGTATATAAGTCTCTCGTTTGGTGAAATAAAATGGAGCTTACTTTATATCTCATATTGAGAGTGCCGTGAGTTTTCCCTCCCGCCGTATCTCGTTAATAGCCCTTACGGTCGTAAACCTATACATGTGGTGTAAAATACGGACTTTAACATCTCAAGTATGGATAACATCACAATCACAAAGGAATTCACAAAAGTTATAAGAGAAGGGAGAACTTGAAACACAGGACCCTTTTAACATAAGCACCTCAATATACCAGCAACATAGTATAAAGTATAGATTAATAAACATTAAGTGCTAGCTGCTACGCTTAACCACAACTGCTTCTGCAAAGATAAAAGTGTTTTCATAAACCAAAGAGGCCTAACACCGGAAGGCATTAGGATGATAAAAAAGGAATGAGAGCTAGTGTATTAGTTTGAAAACAAACTAGTGGGACATCACAAGTCAGGATTATAATTTAATAGGAAAATTAAAAATAAATGCAATAATACAAGAAAAAAAACACTGACAGAGTCAGATATAACTTGATACCCTGTTAGCCAGGATGGTGGTAGCAGTCTAAGTGAAGTAATTAGGTTGAAGCGGTGATGCTGTGGAAGGTCTGGTCTCCACCTGAAGGTCCAGTGATAGCTCTTGTCCTCTGGGAATCCAGTAGACAGGGGCTGCTTGTGCAGTTCAAGAGCCCAGGTTATATCCAGGTGGGAATGCTTAGCTCCTCCCTCCTGGGTGGAGCATCTCACAATAGGATGAGATAATTCCATGAGTCATGCAGTGGGTTCTTGATAGCCCATTAACTGTTATCAGGGGTGAGTCATAGCAGGAGATAACAACCAGTGCCCCACAGCTTGTGGTAATAGAATACTAAATACATCTATATTGCAACCTAGGACATTATCCACCCCTTATTCTATTACCATCTACATCATCACCTAATTTCTACATATATATATATATATGTATATATATGTGTATATATGTATGTATAATGAAAAAACCTTACACACAGTTCTCACTTATGATTAGGTCTCCTTGTGGTACACAACGGGTTTCCCCATCTGCCTGCATTACCCACCGAGTGTAACTAGGTCCTTGGGCAAAAATAACCCCATGGATGGGTTTGCCTTTGCCTGAGGTGGGACTAATCCAAACAGTCTTTCCTAAAATACCTCTCATGTGTACCACAGGGTCTTTATCTCCGTCCACTGTGTGCAAAGGTTTGGACTGGGCAGGACCAGCTCGATTGATGGAGCCTCTTGTGTTGACCATCCAGGTGGCCTTTGCTAAGTTCAGTTCCCAATTTTTGAAGGTCCCCTGCCAAGTGCCTTCAAAGTTGCCTTAAGTAGTCCATTGCACTGTTCAACTTTCCCGGCAGCTGGTGCAGGATAGGGGATATGGAATATCCATTCAATTCCGTGTTCTTTAGCCCAGGTGCTTATGAGGCCGTTCTTGAAATGGGTCCCGTTGTGACTCGATTCTCTAAGGGGTGCCATGTCTCCACAGGACTTGCTTTTCCAGGCCCAAGATGGTGTTCCGAGCAGTAGCATGAGGCACAGGGTAGGTCTCCAACCATCCGGTGGTTGCTTCCACCATGGTCAACACGTAGCGCTTTCCTTGGCGGGTTTGGGGAAGGGTGATATAGTCAACTTGCCATGCTTCTCCATACCTATACTTTGACCATCATCTACCGTACCACAGAGGCTTCACCCGCTTGGCCTGTTTGATTGCAGCGCAGGTCTCGCAGCTGTGGATGACCTCTGAGATACTGTCCATGGTCAAGTCCACCCCTCAGTCATGAGCCCATCTGTATGTTGCATCTCTCCCTTGATGACCAAAGGCATTGTGGGCCCAAGGAGCTAGAAATAATTCTCCTTTTTGCTGCTAGTCCAAATCTTCCTGTGATACTTCCACCTTGGCAGCTCGATCCATTTGCTCATTGTTACGATGCTCTTCATTAGCCCAACTCTTAGGTACATGTGCATCCACATGTTGAACTTTCATGGTCAGCTTCTCTGCCCGGGCAGCGATGTCCTGCCAAATCTCAGCAGCCCAGATGGGTTTTCCTCTACGCTGCCAGTTGGCCTTCCTCCAGCGATCCAACCATCCCCACAGCACATTGGCTACCATCCAGGAGTCAGTGTAGAGATAGAGCCTTGGCCATTTCTCTCATTCAGCAATATCAAAAGCCAGCTGGATGGCTTTAAGCTCCACGACCTGACTCGATCCACCTTGTCCATAGGTAGATTGTGCAACTCGTCGTGTGGGACTCCATACAGCAGCTTTCCATTTCTGCCTACAATTCGGCAGGAACCATCAGTGAAGAGGGTGTAACATCTTTCACTCTCCGGCAGCTCGTTATATGGGGGCGCTTCCTCGGCACATGTTACTCGCTCCTCCTCTTCTTCTGAAGATAATCCAAAAGTCTCACCTCCAGGCCAGTTTGTTATAATTTCCAGAATTCCAGGGCAATTCAGGTTTCCAATACGGGCGCGCTGTGTAATGAGGGCAATCCATTTGCTCCATGTGGCGTCAGTGGCATAGTGGGTAGAGGGAAGCTTTCCTTTAAAAATTCACCCCAGCACCAGCAGTCGGGGTGCCAGGAGGAGTTGTGCTTCTGTGCCAATTACCTCTGAGGCGACTTGGACTTCTTCATAGGCTGCCAAGATTTCCTTCTCGGCGGGAGTGTAGTTGGCTTCGGACCCTCTGTAACTTCAGCTCCAGAATCCCAGTGGACGACCCCAAGTCTCACCAGGCACCTTCTGCCAAAGGCTCCAGGACAGACCATGGCTCCCGGCTGCAGAGTACAGCACATTCTTTACCTCTGGTCCCGTCCTGACTGGGCCAAGAGCTACTGCATGAGCAATCTCTTGTTTGATATGGGCGAAGGCTTGCTGCTGTTCAGGGCCCTGTTGTAACGTGTGTCCTTCCTGTCCCTGACCCCGCCCCCCTGACCCCGCCCCCCTGACCCCTTCTGACTGGATGTGAGTCAGGACCGCCTCCCATCCCTAGAGATAAAAACCCCAGTAAGATCCGGAACGGGCCTCTTTGGTTCTGGGCTCGTATGGAACCTGTACCCTCCCTTTTCTTCCCTTCCTCCTCCTCAGTCTCCCCACTCCTCCCCTGTTTTCCACAATAAAAACACCATGGAGACCAGGAACCAAACAGCTGCCTTTCTAAACCTGCGACGCTTTTACAAGGACCGCGTCTGACCAGTCCCACAGCTCGTGGCCAAGGAGAAACCATCCTGCGTGTTCCGGTTCTGGGGCAGCCCTCCCCCCGCAGCAGGGGAGAGCTGCCTCTCGGTTTTGCACTGCTGCAGGGCCCCAGTGAAAATCATTCTTCTTGTGGGTTATGAGGTAGAGAGGATTCACGATCTGGTGGTACTTAGGGATGTGCATTCTCCAAAAGCCTATGGCACCTAGGAAAGCTTGCATCTCCTTTTTGCTGGTCGGTTGAGACATCACGGTGATCTTATTGATGACCTCGGTAGGCATCTGACGCTGTCCGTCTTGCCACTTCACTCCTAGGAACTGGATCTCTTTGGCAGGTCCCTTGACTTTGCTCTTCTTGATGGCAAAACCGACTTCCAGAAGAATCTGGATGATTTTCTTTCCTTTCCCAAATACTTCCGTTGCTGTGTCCCCCCAAACAATGACGTAATTGATGTACTGCAAATGTTCCGGAGCCTCACCCTTTTCCAGTGCAGCCTGGATCAGTCCATGGCAGGTGGTGGGACTGTGCTTCCACCCCTGGGGCAGTCGGTTCCAGGTGTACTGCACGCCCCTCCAGGTGAAAGCAAACTGAGGTCTGCACTCTCCTGCCAGAGGGATGGAAAAAAATGCATTGGCAATATCGATGGTCGCATACCACTTTGCTGCCTTGGATTCCAGCTCATACTGAAGTTCCAGCATGTTCAGTACAGCAGCACTCAGTGGTGGTGTGACTTCATTCAGGCCACGGTAATCCACTGTCAGTCTCTATTCTTCACTGGACTTACGCACAGGCTGTATAGGGCTCTTAAAGGGTGAACGGGCCTTGCTGACCACCCCTTGGCTCTCCAGTTCACAAATCATCTTATGGATGGGGGCCACAGAGTCTCTGTCGGTGCAGTATTGCCGGTGGTGCACTGTTGCTGTAGCGATTGGTACCCGTTGTTTTTAAACTCTCAGTAGTACTACGGCAGACGGGTTGTGTGAGAGAGCAGGCAGGGCATTTAGTTGTCTTATGTCTTCCGTCTCTATGGCTGCTATCCCAAAAGCCCAGCGATGTCCCTTTGGGTCTTTGAAATATCCACTCCTGAGACAGTCTATGCCGAGGATGCATGGGGCCTCTGGACCAGTCATGATGAGGTGTTTCTGCCACTCGTTCCCAGTTAAACTCACTTCAGCTTCCAGTACAGTCAGCTGCTGGGATCCTCCTGTCACCCCAGAAATAGTAATGGATTCCATCCCTACATACCTGGATGGCATCAGAGTGCATTGAGCGCCCGTATCAACCAAAGCCGTATATCTTTGTGGGTCAGACGTGCCAGGCCATCGGATCCACACAGTCCAATAGATCTGATTATCCCTTTCCTCTACCTGGCTAGAGGCAGGGCCACTCTAATCCTGGTCGTGGTACACGTTGCTCTCCTCCTGTAAATGTGTTCCTGAGGTCCCTTCAAGGGGATCAGTCATATTATCATTCTTATACCGTCTGGGGTTCTGTCCACAAGAGACAAGAGCAGTGTGGAACCTAGACAAGCCTCCTGAGGTAGATGTTTCTCCTTTCAATTCGCGTACCTGGGCTGCTAAGGAGGAGGTGGGTTTCCTATCCCACTTTCTCATGTTTTCTCCATGCTCCTGTAGGAAAAACCAGAGGTTACCTCACGGAGTCTTCTTTCCCTGGCTGGGGAACGTCTGCTCCTGATGACAGAGGCTCTCGTTGGTTCTGGCGAGGCATGGTAAATTTCTTCTTTAAGCTCTTTCCTCAGTTTCTGGTGGCCCTCTTCAATCAAGCTCCGGACTTGCTCGGCCAGGTTTGTTTCTACCGATGACACATGGGCACGTAGTGGGGCAGTGACAGTGTCCTCGTAAATTCTCAGTTTGTTGACCAACGTGCCCACCTTGTCCTCTCCTGTTCACTGCAGTGTCGTCAGGTAACGAGAGTATATCTCTGGTCCGAGCCGTGCAAATCTCAGCCACATCTGTGAACTGCACTGGACACCATCTGTGCTCTTAGGGAATCTCTCGTTTTCCAAGAAAATGATCTCTAGCACAGCCAATTCCCTCAGGCATCGGAGACCTTGTTCCATTGTGCTCCATTTTCCTTGGTACATCTGGAGGTCTTCTTTGCAAAGATACCTGTCCCATACACTCACCAACAGTCGCCGCCAGAGGCTGAGAGTTTCCTGGGTTCTCCCAATCCCCTGGTCAATGACCACATCCCAGGACAGGGATCCCAGCTGCCTGGCCTCACTTCTGTCCAGAATGGCGTCGTTAGCTGTGGCGTCCCAGATGCGGAGCAGCCAGGTCAGGATGGATTCGTTCGTCTGACGGGTGAATTCCCTCCGTAGGTCCCGCAGCTCCCCCAGGGATAGAGAGCAAGTGATGATCTCCGCCTCCGTCTCTTCTGCTGGGTGCGATGGTCCTGCTGCATCCTCATCAGTCACTATGCGGACTGATTTGCTCTTTGAATTCTTTTTCTGGATGGGGGCAACTGCTACTGGCTTCGGCTGTTGTGGTTCGGTGATGGTCTGTGTGGAGATGTCAACTGCTCTTTTGGTTCTTTTTCTCTTGGTGGCAGTTTGCGTGGATGTGGTACCTGCTGACTTGCTTTGTTTCTCCTCCTCCTCAAGAAGATGCTATAACACACCAAGTATTGTTCTGTTCCTAAGCATGATGTACATGGTGCCGGACAAAGAAAAAAGAAAACAGAATGGACAAGAAGATTATGCCATCCTTAACATCCAGATGGAACTCAATATTGTCAAAAACAGCTGTGCCTGGCCTGAAATGCTGGAAGAAACCCCTCTCCCCTCCTACCCCCAGGGGCTGGGTGCAATTGCTGAGGAGGTCCCAGATGTAGCAGCTCAGAATAGGACAGGCAGACAAAATTGAGTATATATTCCAAATGGCATTCATCGCCTTGCAGGTTATCATGCAATAGGCATAATAAACCAATAAAGCAATTCTCATGCCATTCCCTGGTCGCAACAGGAGCAATACAACAGGCAGATAGTTTCCCATGTGCGGAAAAATATAGAGAGCTAGGTACAGTACCCATATAGACAAGCTGAGCATCATGGTGAATAGATTTCTGTAATAAAGAATTATATTTCTGATTTTTCCTCAGGTTGTGCCCTACATTGGGCGCCAAAATATGTATTAGTTTGAAAACAAACCAGTGGGAGATTGCAAGTCAGAATTATAATTTAATAGGAAAATTAAAAATAAGTGCAATAATACAAGAAAAAAACCACTGACAAAGTCAGATACAACCTGATACCCTGTTAGTCAGGATGGTGGTAGCAGTCTAAGTGAAGTAATTAGGTTGAAGCGGTGATGCTGTGGAAGGTCTGGTCTCCACCTGAAGGTCCAGTGATAGCTCTTGTCCTCTGGGAATCCAGTAGACAGGGGCTGCTTGTGCAGTTCAAGAGCCCAGGTTATATCCAGGTGGGAATGCTTAGCTCCTCCCTCCTGGGCGGAGCATCTCACAATAGGATGAGATGTCTATGAGTCATGCGGTGGGTTCTTGATGGCCATCCCCCGTTATCAGGGATGAGTCATAGCAGGAGATAACAACCAGTGCCCTACAGCTTGTAGTAATAGAATAATAAATACATCTATATTGCCACCTAGGAAAATTAGTAAGCATGACTAACTACTTTTTTGCAAAACCAAAACCTAGCCGCCCCCCCCCCTTCCATGGGCTAAGCGATAAGGGAGAAGCAGACTGACTGCTGTAGGGGATGGAAGCTACTTTAGTGACAAATGAGAAAAAAGCCATCACAAAAGAGTAGAAAAATGCCATTTCTACATGTAATAGAAAACAGGAACATAATCAATACACAACTATAGGTGAAGTATAATTAATATAGCAACAAAGTGTTTATTAGTAAAATTAAGTGTCTGTATTAGCAAATAAGCGTGGAATAAATGTATAGCGTGCCGTGTCTGTAACCCTAAGATAAAGAAGCTACAAGTTATGTAAGAACCCAACCCTTCAAGACTGTACCTATAGATAAATGAACGAAACTAGGGCAGATGCTGAATTTATAAACATATAAATAACCTTTGCAAAATGAGCATGGTGGGATGCACATTGAAGTGTTAACCCCTGCATGCTCCCCAGCTGGGCCAATAAAATTGTGCTTTACTTTACAGTACCTCACTGTGGAGTAGATTCCTTTGAATCAATCCTCAGTATTAAAATATCTCACATAAACAGTAAGTTGTGGGAGAAAGATAAAAGCCTTACTTTTAAGACCTTGTTACACTCTTGCTCATGAAGGAACACCTCCTGCTAAGAGGCAGTGATTGGTCAGCGAGACGCGTGGACACTGTATGGTGGTTGGATGGGAAGGCGCGTGGTTGACAGGCATGCAGCCAACCCATGCCTAGCCTGCCAATTGGAGGGTATAAAAAGGCTTGTTTTCCTGTTAAAAAGAGATTTTCTGAACACCACCTAAGGAGATCGTTGCTTTGCTCCCTAACGCTACAATAAATACCTTGCTTTTGTTGGCAATCTTATAGTAAAATCCTAGTGCAGACCAGGCACCTGCATTAAGTTTAAGGTACAATGGGAAAAATGATTCCTCTGCCATATGCAACACCTTATTTTAACTACAGAACTAGCTAAGGCAAATCAATAGCAAACTAATAATGAAATGCACCATTTCCAGAGAAATAGTCACACTGTAGATTCAGGTAGCATTTGAGTTTATATCACACTATAGCTAGCTCTTCCTGATGCACTGTGAGTATGCACTTATTAAGATACCATTACTGCAGAAGGCACTGTCAGAATTAAGCACCGCACACAGTAACACTAGAACAGGCTGCCAGCCACATTTCATCAACTTTCCAAAAAACTTTTAGTTAAAATAGTGCCTTGAAACTAATCAGATTTGATAGGCTATTCAGAGACCACTGTTACAAGCATCTTGCTGTTGCTCTGTCTTGCTGGCTTGGAGGGAAAAAGAAAAAAAATATTTGCAGCCAGTTAAAAAGTTACTGATGTTTCTACTATGCTTCTGGGTCTGAACTATATTTGCTTTAGTCAAAGCTGCTACACTGTGCAGTAAAGGTTTGTTTACATTTGTTATTGCTCTTTTAGAAATTTAAAGGACTTGCTCCCAAAGCCTTACTCCAAATGAGCTAATGGAAGACTGCAGCCCTATCACTGTTGCCTTTGGAAAACAAAGTCCAGAACAGGATACTGAAGGGCATCTGTGGGAATGGCACATAGGGGAACAAATTTTGGTCTGATGCTTTACTGCATGCTTTAAATTGACAAAGAACATAAAACACCTTTCCTGGTCTAGGGAAAAAAGTTAGTTGCATAGTACTACAAGGTTTTCTTACAGCCACCTACAAGCTCTTTTCTAAAAATGTAGACATCCTTACATCCTTAGCCTCATTCTTGGTTCTGGCTAATTCTCTGAAGAAGAGATTGGGACTACAAGCACCTAAAGTTATAAGCAACTTTAATGTCAGCAGCCACCAAGGCAACCTCTTCCCTTCCTGTATGTTCATTTTTCACTTAACACTGAGTCAACAGGGCAACATTTTTAAAACCAGCCAGTCAGAGGAACACAGCATTGCAGAGCTCAAGATGAGAGCAAAGGATCTCAGAGTGATGATGATAGAAGGGGAGGAGGGGGACACATACAGGGAAACAACCACAACAACAAAAAATAATACAGATGCAGAAACAGAGCAGTGACAAGACAAAACTGATGGCAGAAACAACTGGCACAAAGAGATGACAAGTTGGAAAGGCTTGAAGGGACAACACAGGTAACCAAGAAAGCCCACCTAACATGTCACCACTTAAACCTGAATGACTATTTACCTGTGCTGCCAGACAACAAGGAGAACACAGGGAAGTGTGACGGTGCAGGCAAGCAATACCAAAGGGAGAGTCTCATCAACAGATGAGGAAAAAAATTTACTACCATGAGAAGCTGCTAGGAAGTTGGGGTATTTTTCAATTATCATTTTATTTTGATGTTCCTTCTACTGGTGTTTTCCCTGAAGTTTATATCTACATTCCTTTACTTCTGAAAGAGCTCTGACTGGTCAAATTGGAAGCATCCTATTGCTAATGGTACCTGAAACCGCTTTTTCAGTGATAACTCAAGCCAATTTAACTATTTGTCGAAAAGAATTGGTCTTTTGTTGCTATATCCTTCATTTTGGGGTGTGTGCCTAGATTCCAGACCACATAAATTTTCTGAAGTAACTCCCACCTTCAGAAAAATAAGAAAAGTACTTATTATGGGTCAGAGGAAATTGAAACGCCTCAAGTTATCAACTATAATCAATTTAGCACATCTATGATTTTCAGAGAAAAAAATCTTGCAATTTCCATTTTGCCTGCTAATGCACATTGTGTAGCCTAAGAACACACAACTGAGAATGCACCATTCACTCTGAAAACTACAAAAATACAAAAAAACCCCCAACTTAGAATAATTTTTGCTGCCTATATTACATTCATGAACTACTACTGATTGCACACTGAAAAACAGTGAAAAGCAGTTTGATTCAAGTGATTGATTTCTAATGCACCACAGGTATTTCAGATTTAGACAGTGGTTTAAGTTTTTACTATAACTGCTTGTTTCAGTACAAGTGGAAGGCTAAAACAAACATCAGCATTCTGTATATAGTACAAGACAGAGCAACAGCAAGATCCTTGTAACAGTGGTCCCTGAATAGCCTATCAAATCTGATTAGTTGCAAGACACTATTTTAATTAAAAGTTTTTTGGAAAGGAGATGATGAAATGTGGCTGGCAGCCTGTTCTAGTGTTACTGTGTGCAATGCTTAACAATTCTGTTTGCTGTATATACAACAAAACCAGAAGTAGACAGTGCCTGTTGCTAAGATAAAACAAAACTCAAGGTTCTATCAAAGCTTCCCACCTATGTAAGCATTCCATTATTGCTACACAATTGAGGTCTCTAAGACTGACAGTAAAAAGCTGATCATAGTCTACTACAGAACAAAACAGATTCTGTTTTCATTTATTGCAGTCTCCAAATGGATGACATCACCCCAAAATCTGCAGCAACTGCTTCTGCTTTGTACCTCTTACAATTCTGCAAACAGAGTCATCTGCATGGAGATACTTCCCTTTCATAAGGCACAGTGGTATTGAGCCACTGATAATAGCTCTTTGGATAAAGTGAATGTACAACTATATTTGACACATTGCAACTACACCTCCTGCAGATAAAAACCCCAAACATCACTGTGACCAGTCTTGACAGAAAAAACAAGTTTTAAATACATCTACTGCAATCCAGGAGATAAAGTACATTAAGGTTCTTGGTTTATTTCAAGATCAACAAGAACAAACCAGACCCTCCTTGAAGCAAATGCTGGTAGGAAGTTTCCACTCAATTTTCAATATTTTCTGGTTAAAACAAATTTAATGACATGTCTTCATCTTATGGGATATAAGTACAAGTGGTCACCCTACACTTAACCAAATGCAGAGCAGGGGTTACACTGACAACAGTGAAGGGAGGAAGGGATGAGATCTCTGTGGCATACACACTCCATGGATCAAAAATCCAAGCAACTGTAACAAGAGATCTAAATTTGAAGGACAGTCCATAACATCAAATGAATTCAGTTATTTCTGGTGCAATGATTGAGGAGCAGAAGGACAGGATGCAATAAAACAGCGCTTTTAAAAACATTTCCAGAATATGCGAGTAGGAAAGACATGGAGAAAAGAGCCCCTGAAGAGTAGGTCTGCATGCAGATCACATTATTGGATTACAAGACAACACTCTAGCGATGGCAATAACATCCATATATAGGGCTTTACATGCAGATGTTGGATAGCATCTTCCTAGCAGTGACAAACATTAGGAGAAATTGATTCTTCAAATGGTGCCATTGCTTAGCATGACATAATGGGCAACTAGACCTTCTGCTTCAGTATATATCAGTCAATGGGAAGTTAAAGCAGAAGGCAGCCCTTCCATACACTCTCAGAGAAGCATGGCATCTCTCACTCTGTTGTTCCATATGGATTCATTTACATTAACATTATACACCTGTAGTTATGCAGCTATCTTCATGTTATGTCCCACTTTGGTCATACTGTCTCTCACAGGATCCTTCTGGACAAAATGTCCAGCACACAGCTGGATAAACACATCACGTGATGGGTGAGCAACTGGCTCACAGGTCAGGTGCAAAGGGTTATAGTGAATGGGGTGACATCAGACTAGTGACCTATCACTAGTGGGGTTCCACAGGGCTCCATTTTAGGCCTTGTACTCTTCAACATCTTCATAAATGACTTGGACACAGGACTGGAAGGGATACTAAGCAAGTTCGTAGATGATACAAAAGTGGGAGGAGCTGTTGACTCCCTCGAAGGCAGAGAGGCCTTGCAGAGAGACCTCGACAAATTAGAGGGCTGGGCAATCACCAACCATATGAAGATCAACAAGGGAAAGTGCCAGATTCTGCACCTGGGATGGAACAATCCTGGATGTATGGACAGATTGGGGAATGAGATGCTGGAAAGCAGTGCCACAGAAAGGGACCTGGGGGCCCTGGTCGACAGAAAGTTGAATATGAGTCAGCAGTGCCCTGGTAGTGAAGAGGGCCAACTGTGTCCTGGGGTGCATCAGGCCCAGCATAACCAGCTGGTCAAGGGAGGGGATTGTCCTGCTCTGCTCTGCACTGGCGTGGCCTCCCTTGAATATCATGAGTAGTTTTGGCCACCACAATATAAGAAAGATATTAAACTATTAGAGAGCATCCAAAGGAGGGCTGTGAAGATGGCGAAGGGCCTTGAGAGGAAGCTGTATGAGGAGCAGCTGAGGGGAGACCTCATTGTAATCTACAACTTCCTCATGAGGGGGAGAGAAGGGGCTGACACTGATCTCTTCTCTCTGGTACCCAGTAACAGGACCCAAGGGAATGGCCTAATGTTGTGTCAGGGAAGGTTTAGGTGGGATATTAGAAAGAGGTTCTTCACCCAGAGGGTGGTTGGGCATTGGAACAGGCTCCCCAGGGCAGTGGTCACAGCACCAAGCCTGACAGACTTGAAGAAGTGTTTGGACGATACTCTCGGGCACAGGGTATAACTCTCAGGGATGGTCCTGTGCAGGGCCAGGAGGTGGATTCAATGATCCTTGCGGGTCCCTTCCAACTCAGCATATTGTGTGATTAAAGACACTGCACTTGCTAAAAGCACATACTATTTGGGCTGGTTAAGGATTTAAGGCTCTTAATGGATAATGGACAGCTCTATTCCTTCTTCAAGATCCTGACTGTATATTTGGGACATAAATTCATTTACCATACATTTCACCCAAAAATAAGGGAAAACACTACAAGGGTGAGAAAACATAGTACACTAATGCACCAGTTTTTCAACCACTGAATGACTTACCAGCCATATAAGTTTCCAATGAAGCTGAAGCTTTTACACCACACAAGCCTCTAGAACTACAGGTTTCACAGGCAAGACCATAAGAAAATAAAAAATTACTTATAGACAGCCCTGTGGTCAAGGCAGATCAGTGCAAGCTTTTTCTTGGGCCAGAGACTGATGTGTCAAACAAGTCTAGAAGATGCACCTATTCTAAATTCACATTTAACTGTTGCAGCAAATGGGTGACCTTTTTAAAATGGACCCTTTCAAAAAAGAGAGCCCTGTCACAAGAGAAAAGCATCTGCAACTAACATCTAAGGCTGGCCTGACTTCCAAACACATATAAGGACATAACACAGGTTCTGCCAATTCCAAGAACAGATGTGGGTTTAGTGTAGTTCCTACTATTGACTGCTACCCAAGTTATTTAAATATCATCTAGACAGATAAGCAGAAAAGAAAAAAGAGTTTACATCTTTTTTTGGCCTCGAGATCAGCTTCACTAATATAGAAGCTACATCACCACCAAGAAAAGGGTGTCATGGTTTAACCCCAACTGGCAACAAGAGTACCACACATCTTCTTGCTCACTTCCACCCCACCCTAGTGGGAAAGGGAGAGGAAATAGAAAAAAAAAAAAAGGTAAAAATCATGGGTTAAGAACAGTTTAATAACTAAAAAAAAAAGGTAAAGTTTAAAATTATAATAATATTAATAAAAAGGGGGAAGAAAGTGAAAGATAAACTCCAAGAAAAATGACTGATACACAGCCCATCCCCGAACATCAATCGGCCCCCTTTTGGGTAACTCCCTGTAGTGGGTTGACCCTGGCTGGATGCCAGGCACCCATCAAAGTTGCTGTTCCACTCCCCTCCACACCAGGACAGGGGAGAGAAAATAGAATGAAGGGTTCATGAGCTGAGATAGGGACCAGGAGAGATCACTCCCCAAATACCATCACGGGCAAAACAGGCCCTAATTAGAGATATTAATTGAATTTATTGCTAACAAAATCAGAGCAGGATAATGAGAAGTAAAATAAACCCTTAAAAACACCTTCCCCCTACCCCTCCTTCATTTCCAGCTCTACCTCCTCCCTCAGCAGCACAGGGAGACGGGAATGGGGGTTATGGTCAGTTCATCACCCATTATTTCTCCTACTGCTCAGGGAGAGGAGTCCTTCCTCTACTCCAACATGGGGTCCCTCCCATGTGAGACAGTTTTCCATTAACTTCTCCAACGTGAGCCCATCCCACAGACAAGTCCTCCCCAGAGTGCTGCAGCATGGATCACTCTGCCATGGGGTCAGTCCATCAAGGACAGGCTGCTCCAGCATGGGCCCCTCTCTCCACGGGCCTCCCATAGGGCCACAGCCTACTCTCAGGCATCCACCTTGTTCTGGTGTGGGGCTCCTCCAGGGGCTGCAGATGAATCTCTGCATCCCCATGAATCTCCATGAGCTGCAGAGGAAAAGCCTGCTTCACCATGGTCTTCACCACAGGCTGCAGAGGAATCTTGGCTCCAATGCCCAGAGCACCTCCTCTCCCTCCTTCTCCACTGACCTTGGTGTCTGCAGAGTTGTTCCTCTCACATGTTCTCACCCCACTCTTCTCTGGTTGTAATTACAACTGCACAATCACTTTTTTTCCTTTCTTCTTAAATATGTTATCACAGAGGTTTTACCACCATTTTTAATTGGGCCAGCTGATGCCTGATGGTTTTTGTCTTTTCTCTTTATACCCTTTTTATATCCTTTTATACATTTTTATACCCTTTCCCTTTCCCTGTACCTTTCACTCCCTGTACCTTAGCCCTACATGTCTATAACCATTGTACTCTGATATTTAGTCTAGTTCGGGGGTTCTCTGGAGAAAACGAAACATCCCTACTATCTCAAAACTAGAAGCTCCAACCTTGGATGGGGCCTCCTCTCTGGAACATGTTTTTGTAAACTAGACTGTAGCCTCATTTGGGGGGGGATAATTAAAATAGGGGGATAATTATTTCATTGGTTAAGTTTCTTATTGGAGGATTTTAGGTAGATATGCTAATTTGTGAGGTCCATAAAATTGTTTACATGTTGTACACGGGCGTGCTCCTTGGCGTGATTCCACCTTTGACGAGGGTGCACCTGGGATCCTATTAAAACCAAGGTAATACCCTTTTATTCCTATACTGCTGTGTCTGCCTCTTATTTTTACCAGCTTTTAAGGCATCACAGCCTTGGCCAGCGGCACATCTGTCTTTGGAGCCGCTAGGGATTGGCTCTGCCAGACATGGAGGAAGCTTCTGGAATCTTCTCACAGAAACCACCCCTGTAGCCCCCCAGCTACCAAAGCTTGGCCATGCAAACACAGTACATTTCCCCAGTTTATATACTGGGCATGATGATCTAAGGAATGGAACATCCCTTTGGCCAGTTCAGATCAGCTGTCTCAGCTGTGCTCCCTCCCAGCTCTTTGTGCAGCTCCACCCTGGCAGAGCATGAGACACTGAAAAGCCCTTGACTCAGGGTAAGCCCTGCTCAGCAACAGCCAAACCATCAGTGTGTTATCAGCATTATTCCCATACTGAATCCAAAGCACAGCACTGAACCAGCTACTAAGAAAAAAAGAACTCTATCCCAGCTGAAACCAGGACAGAGTGGTAAACTAGACCACTTCCCCCTCCTTGAAATACAATAGCAGCAAGACAGACATTTGCATGATAAACCATAGCAGAAAATATAAATATGCTGTACAATTCCTACATTCTAGGAAAAAAAAAAAGCAAGAAAATATGATTCAGTACTTGTACCAGTAGTGAGGGCTATAATAATCTCACAATGCAGTAGTGAAACAAGTCCTATATTTGACGAGCAGAGCAACTGCTTTTAACTACTATTTTCCTATATCTAAAGTCTTGAATAGCAAATGCCTATCAGTTCTGAGAGTTTAAAATAATCAGATGGAAAGCATCTAGTAATTATGAACAAATTTAACTACTTCAACTTAATTAGCATAAGACTTCATGCTACTATGAATGAATCAAATATTTAACAGTGCTTTAACAATTTACAGAGTGTTTATAAACTAGGAATCTAGTTTTAATGTAGAGTTCAGAATTGATTAGGCAAATCAAGTTAAACAAAAAAGCACAATCTCTATGTCTAGATTAAGCATGCTACTAACACTTAGCATAACTGGTCATACACATACTCTTAGAAATCCAACCTCACAAACTCAGGGAACAAACTTCACCAGTCATTTCAGTCATGACTTCATCTGCTGCTAGCCTAGAGATGCCAAATGGTGCAAGCACAAACATATACATTAGGAAAGGGCTTAAATCAAATCTTTCACATAATCTAGTAAATAGTTATTATGAATGCTGATCTTCAGCAACATAGACCAGACTAAGAGCTCACAACTCTTTACTAGCTTCCATGAAAACATCTACCAAGAGCTAAGTAGCTTAAGTATATTCAGACCATCTTCCAGCTGAAGAACTGACTACTTCTTGTATAGGACTCATGTTCTGATATGCCCACTTAAAATGTTACTCTGGTGTAAGAATTTCCGACACAAAATGCAGTTGAGAAAACATAAGCTCAGAATTTCCATTTTAACTCAATTAGTTAAAAACTGTAACACTACTAATGCAACATGGCATTTTGAACCAATTTGCTTTCCCTTCTAGAAAAGATTTTAACCAAAGTCAGAGAAATTATATTCTGCTTCCCATTTGATATACTTCTGTGTTTCAAGTACATTGCAAGCTTAAAGGATTCCAAAAAGACCTTGTAGCCTTACAAAGGGAAAACAAACAAACAAAACCCCACAATTATCAATTCTGGACTTAGAGGCTGTTCTTTCAAAATTTCCCAATCACAGGAAAGACAGTATTTCTTAACATTAAAAAAAAATGCCTTCCCTATGCAAGCAAGGATTTGAAATAAATCTGATCATTTAAGAGAGGGAAAAAGGCCAATGCTCAGTTTCTCTTAAGAGACCTCATACAAGACTATACTGACTGCAAAAGGTCATTAGGAACACAGAACATGAGGTTATTCAAACCAAGCCATGGGGTCAAAGCATGAAGCAATGCACTTGCATACCAGAGAGGATTACCTACCTAAGTAGCTAACACACAACTGTGAGCTCACCCTTCTTTGCCTTTTCTTCAAATAATAGTTTTCAAAAACCTCTTCCAGAGCTTTTTAATTACAGCTCCATTAGACCTTCTTTACACTGACATTGATCTGAATTGCACAGATCAATTTTAAATAAATAGTCATGCCTTTAGGCATCCTTGTAAAATGACAGCTGAAGCTTTGGAATTTATGATTGAAAAGACTGGGAGTGATTATGTTAGAAACAAAATGCCAGAGAAGTTTGGATAGCAGTTTTGTCTAATAAATAAAACTAAATTTCTCACAGATTAATTTATCAAAATATTCAACCCAACACCAAGTGTAAAATACAAAAACAGGTTGATGTCAAAAACTTATGATATGGACTGGAAATTGACAACAATATTGAATGTCCTGAATTATCAATCCCCAAAGTTTGTGGAAACAACACAAAAATCATAGGCTTATACATATAAAAAGGAGAACGACTAAGATGATGACTTCTGTGGCATTAAAGCACTTTTGCCACCAGCACCAGCCAAAACAGCTCTGGCTGCCAGTGTGATAGAATTAGATGTAGTCTGCTGGATTGGTCCAGAAACCTGACTCCTATTCTGTTAGAGAATTTTGTCTCTAGGATAAGTACCAGGCACTGCAAAACACCATGTAAACAATGGAGATGGAACTCTTCCACGTGGTTTTGATGATTTTTTATCATTATTTTTTTTATCCATCAACATAAACTATACAGTAAGTCTCCCACCTAATCAGTGTACTCTTACAATGGTCTAAAAATTGAAGTTTAATTCACTTAAGAGAAACAAATATTTATTCATTCACATATCTTATACCTAAGATTTCCTTGGTTTTCCCTTTGAAGTTTCAAGTATTATAACAATGATAATAACAATAATGATGATGAAAAAGAGAAAGGGGAATAAAACCCAAAAGAAACAAGTGATGCACAATTCAATTGCTCACCACCCACAGACCCATGTCCAGCTGGTCCCCGAACAGCAATTAGTGGCTCCCAGACGACTCCCCCAGTTTATATACTGAGCATGACATTCTGTGGTATGGAATATCCCTTTGGCCAGTTCAGATCAGCTGTCTTGGCTATGGTCCCTCCTAGCTTCTTGTGCACCCGCCCACTGGCAGAGCCTGAAACACTGAAAAGCCCTTGACTCAGAGTAAGCACTGCTCAGCAACAACCAAACCATCAGTGTGTTATCAGCATTATTCTCATACTGAATCCAAAACACAGCACTGTACCAGCTACTGAGAAAAAAATTAACTCCATCCCAGCTGAAACCAGGACAGTCTAAAAAGTTTAAACCACCCAATTACAATGGTGATGCAAAGTATCACTGACACTTTTGAATCACAGCTCTGCATGTACAAAACCCTGAAGTCAGTACAGTTGTGGCACTGCAACGTAACAGCATCCTGCACACAGCCTTGAAGAAATCTGTCCAACTTTGATATGTCGTTACCACACATACCATCTCAGTCTCATTCCCTTCCCCATAGCTAGTACAGCACCTCCATTAAACGGTACTTTCAAAAGCAGTACCGAGAGGCTGTGAAGGCGGAGCAAGGCCATGCAGTAAGGCTGCGCTCACAGGCTCGCTCCCCTCCACAGCCGGGGGAGCAGTCCCCAACATGCGAACCCCCGCCCCTGAGAGGCCAGCGGCTCTGCAGCCGCCCCGCCGGCACGTCACATCAGCTGAATCACAGTGGGAGCGCGGACAGTCCCTCGCCCCAGACAAGGAGAAGCGGAAGCGATATTTAACCCGGCAGCGGGGCGGAGGGCCCGAGGAGCGTCCGGCTGCACCCGCCACCCAGACCAGCATCTGCATTCCCATTTCTTACCGGCCCGCTCGTTACCTGCGCGGCACCTGGCGGTTCCGGCTGTCCCAGCGGTTACTGCCCACCACCCGCCCGTACGAAACGCGTACCGTATCACCGCCCCCAGCCCCTCAACCAGGAGACGCCATGTTGTCTACCTACCCTCCACCTCACCTCCCCAACGACATCCTGACGTCACGCCGCGAGGTCACCTACTCCCTCCGAGCCAATCAGGAGGCGCTCATGGTGACATCACCTCAGCGGAAGAGGGGTGCGGCGAGGATACTTTTACTTCCTTCTGGCAAGAGAGCGGTGGAGGTGTTTGGGACTGTTTCTGCTTGTCTTTGCCTGTTCCCGGCTCCGGCTCTGCCCGGGGGCTCCTCTAGCATTTTCTGCCCCTCTCCCAGCTGGGCACAGCGACAGACTCCTCCGGGCTGGATGAAGGTGGCGAGCCGGGCCTAAAGGGGGCATTTCACCACATACGCCTCAGCCTCTTCCCTCAGTAGAGATGTCTGCATCGACACCTGCCCTTTCTCCCCTCACGAGGGGCTGCATGCCCGCCCGGCACAGCTAAGGAGGCACTCCTGCTGGATGCCCTGGAGCATGGCACTGTGATAAATGAGTGGATAGTGAATGTTGGCTTTTGCATATATGAATTTAGCATTTATAAGTGATAAGGTACTGCATAAAGTAGCACTTAGATAAAATATAGTTAAGTAGAAACAAAGTTAGAGTGAATTATGAACTATGTAATAGTTGTAGTATGCTAGAAATGTGGTAAGAAATACATGGTAATAGATGTCTTTTAAACTGATAAGCCACAAAGCCAGAGATCAAGACACCCTGAAGGAATAAAAAGAAACAGACCTCATGCATCCCAGGAAATCTGTTATTTACAGTCACACCTCCCTGAGAAGAGTGTGAGCTACAATTTGAATTAGGGTCATAGAAGACTTCAGCTTTCATCCCTGAGACAAACCAGAAGACCAAGATGTCGCCGGCCTGGTGGACAGGGGCATAGAGCGAAGAAGGAGGGATGACTGAAGTGTAAATAGTTTTTTTGGACTTAATGAATATGTAACAGTTACAGAAAGTACTTAAGTGCATATTAAAATGAATAGGGCGCGGGACTGAGAATAAGGCAAACCAGCTACTCCCGCCCGGCTGTAAGTCTTTGTTCTCCTAATAAATGTTCAATATTATATTCCTAAAAATGCCAGCTTGTGAATTTGTCTATATCAGCATTTTCCCTTAAGAGCAGCTTTGGCAGCAGGTTTTCAGTCTTTTGAGAGGGCCTTGGTACAAAATTAAGGTGTTTTGTACAAAATGCAGGTGGTATTTGTGCGTGCAAGGAAGGATGTAGAGGAGCATTAATTATGGTACATCCCGTCTGAATACAGCTGAAGACTATTATCCCTTGGGCTTTTTATCCTCAGGGAAAGCTGGAAAGCCTGATAGGTTCTTTTCTAGGGTTTTTTTTTCAGTTTGGCTTTTTGCAGCACCCTTGTCTTTGAGGTTTGTTAGGTGAAACGGTGTGGCGAGCACAGACCTTTCCCATGAGAAATTTTCTCTCTTCTTCCTGTGTTTTATAAACAAAGATAAAGTTTGGATGATATGAACAATTCAAGCCTGGCCAATCGGCCTGGGGGAAGGTTTTGAACCGACCAATCTGAGTGACCTTTGAAAGTCTATATAAGTTGAAATTAATTAATAAAAACAGACATTTTTTGCCACACTGAAGACCGATCTTCTTCTCACTGCTAGCGGGTCAACAGCGACATCTGGTGACCATCGACGTGTACTGCGTGCAGCGACAGGTACGCGGTTTGCCCGGCCCCGACCCCCCCCCCCTCCCCCGCCTGCCGTTAGGCATGGCTGATCTTGATGCGGATATGGACCCCCCCCTCCCTGCGGATGAACTCTTGCGGGCTTTTCTGGAGGACTCTGGGGATGACCCTGCGGCCGATCAGACGCCGCGGGTCGCTCGGGCCTTGTTGCAATGGGTCGAGGGCCACGTTGTTGCCCGAACCGAGGAAACACAAAACAACCGAAGTTATTTTATGCGGTGCTTTATTGAGGGCCCTGGGGACCTGAGGACTAATGTCCAAAGTCAGAGCCCCACCTGCTACAAAATCACTGAGTATATATATGTTTTCTTTCCAAATTGCTTCATCTTAACGAATTTGATTTCTAGACACATCTACCTGATTTATGATTACATTGTGACTTTGTTTTTCGTTAACTGAACATTCTTTATCATCATTAATCTACTACACCCTATTAGATAAGTCACACACTCCACTTAGCAGATTACTTAAATAAACAAACTGTTCTATAGCTACATTCCTTAGACAAGTCTTTCTACCCTCATCAGTATGCTCTATTGATCCTTTTGATCGCTACTGGCAACTTCGCTACACAACACTGTTTACACTCAGGCCTACTGATCCCTCCAAGCCTTAGCATGACTACTACTAAAATCTTTATTCATGGTTTTGCAACAACGTGGCCCGGGACATTTGGGACGTGGCACTGAGCTGTGATTTTTGGTTCAATGTCGGCCAGGCCCTGGCCACGGAGATGATGCTTGGAGACAGGACTACAGTCCGCTTCCATGGGGTTTGGAGAGACATTTGGGACGCATTGAGGGGACAGGCGCTTTATGAGTCGCAGCTCGAGGGTTGCACGGGCCTGGAACCCCTGCTCGTGGGGCGGTGCGTGAAGGACGCGCCGACCCAGACAGATGCTGAAGTCCCATCCCTGGCAGCGGATGCAGCCGCGAGACCTCAGTATGTTTCTCCAACTGACCTCCCGAGGCGCTCTTATGTCCATCCGACAGAACAGCTAGCCGAGATGATGAAGACAGGGGGACCGCAGACCGGCTCTGACACGGCCACCGCGAAGGTTCCTCCCCCTCTGCAACCGCGGCATGCGCAGCCTCAGAAACACCCCCCACCTCCCCCGCAGAATGAGTGCCCCTCCCCCGTGGGCAGCCGGGGTGCGCGGCGGGGGCTGGCGGGGCGGACGTGGGGGGTGCTGCCGCGGACCGGGATCCGCTGCTGCCCACCTTGGCTGCGTGCCAGCAGCTTGCGGCTGCGGGGGATCCGGTTCCGGATCTGCCGGTGGTTTCGGCTGCCGCGGGGGTTCCCACGCGCGCGGCGGCTGGTTTGGGGGAACCGAGCATTTTCCCGAGCCCAGACGGCGCGGCGGCGGTTCAGCCCCGGGCTGCGGCAGCCGCGGAGGCGGCCGATCCCCTCGCGGGGCGGCTTTCGGGACCTGCCGCCATTCTGGCTGCGCAGGGACCGGAAGAGGCGCCTCCGACGGGAGGGCTTGGCGCCCCGTTCGACCCCGGGACGGCGGCGTCCGGTTTACGGCCGGTTGCAGCCAGCGCGGACGGGGCCGGTGTGGCGCTGGCGCTGTGCGAGCAGGCGCCGGCTCAGCCGGCGGCTGTGGCTGGTGCCCGGCAGTCAGGGCGACTTCCCGGGGCGGTCGCGGGCCACTTCCGGACCTGGCCGCCATTCTGGCAGCGCGGGGGCCGGAAAAGAAGCCGCCGGCGGGCAGTGCTTCCGCCGCGGGAGCTTTGATTGGCACTCCCGCGGGAGCGGGGCCGACCCAACTCCCCCACGGCTCGGCGGACACAGCGTCCGTGCCGAGCACGGCGGAAACTCCTCCGCTTGCAGTTCTTCATGATTTACTGGTTGAGGTGGCTGGAATCCGGCAGCGGATGGAGGTCCTTTCGTGCAGGCTCTCCTGTCCGTGCGTGGCTGGGCCGGAAGTCCATCCCCCGAGACCCCAGATGGGGTCTGGACTTTCCGGTGGCCCGGCAGCCGGCTTGGTGCTGGCGGCGCGGGGGCATTTCGGCCCCGGGCAGATGCCGGTTCCCCTGCCGGGTTCTGTGGCGAATGCAGCCCTGGCGCTGCGTACTGGCGCTGTGCCGGCAGGCTTGGCAAATGCGCCCGGCGGCGCGCTGGTGATGCCGCCATCTCCCTGCCCCTCCCCCATCCCAGTCACCGCGCAGTTTCTTAGCGCAGACACTGCCTCCGGCCAGTCACCGTCCTTTGTGATGGGAAGTGCTGGTTGCAAGCCCTACTCAGACGGCTCAGACAGTGATGAGGAGGGTTTTCTTCCTCCTGGGCGGAGGCTCGCGCGGGCGACGAAAAAGAAAAGGCATTGGGCTCTGACCAACCCTTGGAGACGCCGCAACGGCATGGGGTTTTCTCGCCCGCGTGACTCCCTGCAGTTCTGGGAATCAGTGAAGCAGGGTGCGCTGGAGGCAGGAGACTGGGACCTTATAGAAAAGATTGGATTGCCCAAAGAGCAGGAGGGATGTGAATCTGCTGTGGCAGGTCCGGGTGGTGGTGGCTTCCCACAAGGGGGCATTCAGGCTTTTCCGGTGTATGTGCCTGGCCCAGATGCCATGGACACAAGGAACAGCCACTCCACCATCACATGACGCATGACAAATGACTTAGCAACCAAAGTAGCTACGTTTGGCGTGTCTTCTCCAGCCGTGATGCAACTTCTTAGAATGATAAATAGTGATTTGCTTGCTCCATCTGATATTATGTATCTGGCTCAGGTGCTGTTTCACCCCATGCAATACAGCGCCTTTGAGGACAATTGGAAAGTGCTAATTGAGGATCAGCTGAAGAAAAATGTGTCCTTGCCTGCCGAGGACCCTAGGCGCATGGTTGGGGCTGATGTCCTCATGGGTAAGGGACCTTTCACTAACCCCAATGTTCAAGCTGCCTGGGATCCTCAGATCTTGGAGCAAGCCCAACAGCTTGGTATGAGAGCCATTTTGAAAACTATTGAGATGGTTGCCCCGCAAACACGGTATACAAAGATACAGCAGGGGCAATCTGAGCTTTACCTGACATTTATTGAGAAGCTGGCAGCAGCTTTGGAAAAGCAGGTTGAGGATCAGTCCATCAGACAGATTCTGATGAAGCATTTGGCAAGAGACAATGCCAATGACGAGTGTAGAAGGATCATCAATGCCCTACCAGGGGATCCTTCTGTCCAGGAGATGATGCGAGCTTGTGCCAGGGTGCAGTCAGAAAATCAGGGGAAATCCGCTTTGGCTGCATTTCTGTCCTCGGATCAGGGACCCACTGATCAGGGACAAAAACAGCCCAAATCCGGGAACAAATGAAAATGAGTCAAATCAAAACAGAAAGAAAATTCAGGAAAAAAGGGAGATTCAGGGACTGAGACTCCTCAATGTAAGAGGTGTGGTAGGCCAGGTCACACTTCAGACTACTGCAGGTCGCAGTACCATGCAGATGGTCGACCCCTGTCAGGAAACGTGAAGAGGGGTGCAAAAAGGGGGATTTGCCCCCCATCACATCAGTTCCCCCAGAACAGGGTGATGACCCAGGCTTACCCGGTCAATGTGGAGGAGGCACCAAAGGCTCAGCCCGAGTCAACGCCTACACCGCAGCAACAGTCATCTTAGAATCTGACGATGCCCACAGGGTTCCCTTGGAAGTGGACGGTTCCCTGGATCAGGGGGCGAGTGCACTGCTTGTGGCAGGGCCTGAGGCCACCAGCCAAGGGATCTTTGTTCTTCCAGAGTTCATAAATGCTGATTTCAAGGGCCAAATTCACGCTACAGTTTCCACACCTGCCCCCCGTCACCATTCCTGCAAACACTTGCCTTGCTCACTTGTTGCCTTGTGAGTCTTCTGTTCCCAGGGTAGACCAGCAAGCTGGCAGAGGTGACGGCACTGAACTGCCAGGACTTCCGCAGGTCTACTGGGCTGCATCTATCTCCAATGAGTCACCACAGATGACATGTACCATCATCATGCCGAAAGCATGTCCGCATTGAATTCGAGTCCGAGGTTTGATCGATACAGGTGCTGATGCAATGATCCTTTCCACTGCTTCGTGGCCTCCTATGTGGCCTTTGTGCCCAGTGGGACTGAATATCACGGGGTTGGGAGGAACAACGCAGAGTCGATTGAGTAAGCGACCTGTGTTGGTGAAGGATCCAGAGGGACATACGGCCACCATTCTGCCTTATGTCACTCCAGCTCCAGTGAACCTCTGGGGACGGGATGTGTTGGCAGCTTGGGGGGGTGCGAATCATGACAAATAGGGGTCACTGTGTGCAAGGGCGCACTGTATTCCACGCTATCTTTACAATGGCTGACCAAAACACCTATATGGGAACCACAGTGGTCCCTGCCAAAAGACAAGTTAGTCGCCCTTTGTCAGCTGGTTCAGGAGCAACTGCAACAGGGACACATAGAACCTTCTACCAGTCCCTGGAACACCCCAGGTTTTGTGATTAAGAAAAAATCGGGGAAATGGAGACTGTTGCAAGATCTCCGAAAAGTTAACGCAGCAATGGAAAGTATGGGGAGCTTACAGCCTGGCATGCCTTCACCCACAATGATTTCCACAGAGTGGGAAATCTTGATTGTTGATTTGAAGGATTGCTTTTTTACAATCCCTTTGCACCCCAATGACAGGCTGAAATTTGCCTTTATTGTGCCTGCAATTAACAATGCTGAGCCTGTAAAGAGCTTTCAATGGAAAGTGTTACCTCAGGGCATGAAGAATAGCCCGACTATCTGTCAATGGTATGTTGCGCAGGCCTTGTCCGGAATCCATGAGCAGTTCTTTGAGGCACTCTGCTACCATTATATGGATGATATCCTGGTGGCAGCAGCCACCCAGGATGAGTTGCGGAGGTTACAGCCTCAACTGCTCGATGCCTTGCATTCCTATGGGTTTCAAATTGCTCCGGAAAAGGTTCAACAACAGCCTCCTTGGAAATATTTGGGAGTCAAAATTTTGGATCAAACCATACAAAACCATGAGGTGCAGTTCTCAGACACTATTAAGACCCTGAATGATGCCCAAAAGTTGCTAGGCATCATCAATTGGTTACGTCCGTATTTGGGACTGACCAATGCACAACTTTCCCCACTTTTTAATATTTTAAAGGGGGACTCTGACCTAAACTCACCTCGGCAATTGACTCCTGAGGCACGACGAGTGCTGAATGAAGTGCAGCAAGCTGTTTCTGCTCATCAGGTTTATCAAGTAGATCCCTCTACTGATATCACTGTTTTCATTACTGCTCCAGACCTCCATCCTACAGGTATCATTGGCCAGTGGAACAAACAATGGGATGATCCTTTGCATATCCTGGAATGGGTCTTTTTGCTCCATCAGCCAAAAAAGACAGCACCCACATTGTTTGAATTGATAGCCTGCCTGATAATTAAATGCCGTTATCGGTGTTTACAGTTGATGGCAGCAGATCCTGCAACGATTGTTGTTCTGGTATCACGGGACAATTTTGAATGGAGTCTTGCTAATAGCGCTCCTTTGCAAAGTGCACTGCAAAATTTTTCAGGGCAGATTGCTTATCATCTGCCCAGCCACAAATTGCTGCAGCTGGCAAATTCAGTCAATCTTCCGTTGCGGCCAAAGAACAGCTGGGTGCCAGTTTACGGACCCACCGTCTTCACGGATGGTTCTGGGAAAACAGGAAAGGCCATTGTTACCTGGAAGGAAGGATCTGAGTGGCGGGTGCTGAAAGGCCATGAGACAGGCTCTGCTCAACTGGTCGAATTGAAAGCAGTTGCCATGGCTTTTCAGCGGTTCTCTCAGGTGCCTTTGAATCTGGTCACTGATTCTGCTTGTGTAGCAGACATAACCAAACGTTTGGATTGTTCACTTCTGAAAGAAGTCAATAATGCGACTCTGTTTTCGCTATTGTGAACCCTGTGGAAGGCGATTCAGGCTCGAGTGCATCCATATTATATTCTGCACATTCGAAGCCACACCAAATTACCAGGTTTTATAACAGAAGGCAATGCCAGGGCTGACATGTTAGCCAACCCTACATGGGTGGCACCTCAGCCTGACAAAATTGCACAAGCCAAGGCATCGCACAATTTCTTTCATCAGAGTGCACATACCTTGCAGAAGCAGTTTCAATTGACGCCAACTGAGGCTCGTGACATTGTCAGCGCTTGTGCTGACTGCCACAGACTCGCTGCACCTCTGCCACCAGGGGTAAACCCCAGAGGTCTAAAGGCCTTGCAGCTCTGGCAGACGGATGTGACACACATTCCTGAATTTGGCCGAGTCAAGTATGTGCATGTGTCTATTGACACTTTCTCCTCAGCTATGTGGGCAACTGCTCATACTGGAGAAAAAAGTCGTAATGCCATTGCCCCTTGGAAATTAGCCTTCTCGGTCCTGGGGGTGCCAGCCACTGTGAAAACCGACAATGGTCCTGCCTACGCCTCACAGAAGACGCGGCAGTTTTTACATCTATGGGGTGTAGACCACACATTCGGTATTCCGCATTCTCCTACTGGCCAAGCCATTGTTGAACACGCTCATGGTACTCTGAAGCGTGTTTTGGAAAGGCAAAAAGGGGGAATGCATGGGGAAACCCCACAGAGCTGATTGGAAAAAGCTTTGTACACAATCAGTCACCTTACAGTGCCACCGAATTTGAATAATCCTGTGATTTTGAACCATTTTCTCTCATTGCAGTCGTCAGGTTAGTTGCGTTTGCCCCGGGCGAAGGTATGGGTACGGAACCTACTTACTAACACCTGGGAAGGCCCACATGAGCTTATTGCTTGGGGTCGTGGGTATGCTTGCGTCTCTACAGATACTGGGGTATGATGGCTGTCTGCAAAATGCGTCCGCCCTGACTAGCAGCTCCCGAGACAGAACCAGCAACCTCAAGATGACAACCAGAATGCAGAATACCAACCAAGTGATCCTTCTGATGATGACCAAGAAGCCGGTCCATCCACAAGCAGAGACTGAAATTTATTTTATGGAGTCAGAAAGCAAGGACTTTGAATGCATGTTTTATTGAATTATAGATTTATATGTAGAATTAGGTTTTATATATGCTCTATCTAGGGTATTGCAAGGAGTCTCTTTGACCATCTTAATCAGCATCTGGTTCGGGCTCTGTTCGGTGGCTGGCCACTGCCAGACAGACCCCTTCTTGTGTTTCAACCAGGCTCTGTTTGGTAACTGGCCACTACCAAGTAGATCCTTCATGCTGATCCACTGGGGCTCACAAGCAATGCCTTCTGTTCTTAAATAAAAAGGGGGAACTGTGGCAAGCACAGACCTTTCCCATGAGAAATTTTCTCTCTTCTTCTTGTGTTTTATAAACAAAGATAAAGTTTGGATGATATGAACAATTCAAGCCTGGCCAATCGGCCTGGGGGGAGGTTTTGAACCGACCAATCTGAGTGACCTTTGAAAGTCTATATAAGTTGAAATTAATTAATAAAAACAGACATTTTTTGCCACACTGAAGACTGGTCTCCTCTCTGCTAGCGGTTCAACAGCGACAAAACGGCACCAAAAAAAGGCATAAAAGAAATGCCGTCTTTTTCGGGAAAATAGTATGTTTACTGATTTTGTGTGACTTGAGACACCAGAGGGTTTCAAGTAGTCAGGAGCTGGCTTTCTTTTCAGTCTGCCTGTACATCACGCTTTCCCCCCCTCCCCGTCTTCCTTTTTCTTTTCTCTACAATGTTACTCATTGGTGATTATTTGGTTTGAGTTACTCTTAATTTTTGCCTCTATAAGCATAGGAAAAAGTCCATGTGAGCCACGTGAACATAAGGAAAAGCACGCATCCATCCACACCAGTTTTAAAGCAGCATAATCACATACAAATATTTTTATGCCCTTTAATTCCCCTGTAATAAGGGAGTTACTTGGTGGAGAAGAGTACCTCAAAGTTTGACTAAGCACCTCATTGTGCACTGCGCTCTTGTACTCAGAGAAGCCAGGTGATAAAGCCAAGCTAGTTAAAAGGGTCTCTCTAAGGGAAACCTGGGATGAAGTTTTGCAAAGTGAAGCCAGTGCCAGGCATTATTCCCTCTGGTCTAGCAGTGGAAGGGGTGATACCTATATAGTTTGGGTCAGAGTTACAAGATGCTTATATAGCTTGAGTCATAAGATATCAATATAACCTGAATCATAACTTTTTATACCTATATAACCTGAATCATAGCTTTTTATGCCTATATAACCTGAATTATAACTTTTTTATACTAATATAACTTGACTTATAACTTTCTATACAATGTAATGGCTATTATGTGGTTAACTAGTTGCTTAATGCTGAATAGACAAAAAACCAAGAAAAAAACCAACCAAACAAAAAAACCTCACCAGGTGGATAGCTTCAAAGGTGGACAAGTATAGTACTAATGAGAAATTATCAAATGTAAAGCCAATTAGCCACAGAATACAGAATTTAGACCAGTTAGAACCAGAGAGACCAAGGAACATCATAACTGCACATGCTCCGAAGACAAAGTTGAAAAGTTCGGATGCGAAGAAGATCCTGGAAGCCTTCATCAGGGAGACCCCCACGACCACCGAATTGGGGAGGTGCAAGCGCAGTGCAAAAGAACCATTTATAACCATGAGATCATGTTATGTAAATTAGTTCTGGTGCATATATGATGATGTTGTAGTGACATAGTAACACTAAGTGTGATAAATACATATCATAATGTTGGCTTTTCGCAAATATTACAATGGATACTATGTGTATAATTTTAATTATTTTTTCACAAAGGTAGCCTTGGTGTGAAAAATAGCTGTGTAATGATGACTAATGTCTTTCTTTTTGGTGCTAGCTAAGCTTAGACATAGTAGTGAAATAGCTGTTATAGTTTTTGAACTGCCTGTGTTAGAAAAAAATAACTTAAGAAATTTTATTGTATTTTTTTTAGCTAGCTTTAATTGATTTTACATAGAGAAAGGAGCTTTTTTTTAGTTTTTTTGAGATATAGTATTACTTTAAGGAGATGGGATTAATATACTACGGATTGGGAGTAAACTCCGAAGATAACTAGAAAGATAAAGACTATTAACAGAACATCTTTGAGACATTGTGGCATTAACTGGACATCTACAGGTTATGGGGTTATTACAGACATTTACTAGATACCATCTGCAGCAAGGGTTTTGATTGTATAAAATTCGGGAGAAAATTTTCCCAGGATGTGTTCTTGGAATGCTTTCCTAGGCACATCCTGGCCAGCAAATAAAGTAATGCCTGATTCTCTATCACTTCAAATACAGTGTTAGAGGGTTTTTCTTATTTTTCTGCAGATTCGGTGACACCTGCATGAACTGGATAACATCCAACGAACGGACCCTGCCACTGACATTCCAACTATCAGCACCTGTCGTCTGCAGAAACTACAATCTGGGAGTGATAACAGATTCAATTAAAGAGGACTGTGCATGCTCGGAGGAGGCGTATCCAAGGAGGAGCTAGGCTAAGCAGTTCCTGGAACATGCAAACTAGTTTGGAGAAAAGTTTGAATATGCATAATTGTTTATGAATATGCAGTAGGCTGAAGGGTATGTAAAGGGTGTCTCTGTCCATACCAGGTGTGCTTTTTGGCTGGATGGCAAGCACCCAGCACTGTACTTCTGCTTATCTGTTCGCTATTGTCTTGTACTAAACTTTTAAATCCTAACAGGAGAGTGAACCTCGTTTTTCACACTAAGTGAAATTTATTGTATATATAAACCACAGCACTTGACATGCGGGGGGGTGAGTTAGGTGGAGAAATCCCCCTCACCTCCAATGCTGCAATAAACAAATACCTGCTCTATAGACACTGGTCTATGGGGTTTTATTTCCAGCCAATCTTTTCGGGCATCAGGGGAGGAGGAGGTGTTTTATCCTTGTGGTCAGATTTTCCCACAGGAAAGATGTAGAACTTCAGTATAGATTGTGCATGTTACAATTAACAGGAATATGCTCACTGGCTGTCTCTCAGTAAAAGATCACTGTGCTGGTTTGGGCTGGGGTAATCTGCTTCACACTAGCTGATATGGGGCTAAGGTTTGTATTTGTGCTGGAAACGATGTTGATAATACAGGGCCTCTTCTATGCTTAAATTGACGGGGCCCGGGGAGGCCGCCAGCCAGCCCCGCCAATCCGTGCAGGGCAGCGGCGAACGAACACGTGGCGAAGCCAGGAAGCTTCACTCCGAGCTCCGCTGGCGCCGCCGCCAGGGGGCGCCGCCCCAACCTCGACGGGGCCACACTGCCCTGCAGCCGCAAAGAGGATGGGCCAGCTTGCCGCCCTGCCTTCTCCGGTTGCTAGGAAACGAGATTCGGGAGGGGTGGGACAGCCGTTGCAAAGGCACGGTGCGACTGTCGTAAAAACACCTCGGAGAAAATGTGAAGCGCAGTCGGTAGAGCCTGTGACGAAGAGAGTGACCGGGCCTGGCTCCCCGCACTTATTTGCCCCGTACCCCGGTGGCCCCCTCCCCCTCCTGCTCCATGTGGGGCCCAGGTTGGGCTCTCGGCTTCTCCTCCTCCTCCTTCTCCTCCTTCTCCTCCTTCTCCTCCTTCTCCTCCTTCTCCTCCTTCTCCTCCTTCTCCTATGGCCCGGAAAACAGTTAGCAGGAAGCGGAAAGCGGCGACGGCTGCCGCCGGGGGGCTCCAGGGGGAGCAGGTAGGCTGGGGGCGGGAACGGGTGTATGAGGGCAGAAGCCCACATGCCGGTGCCTGGGGTGACCCTGACTGGGAGTTGCCGTGTCCCGGTGCCCGGTTGAGGTAGGGGAAAAGGGCGGGGTCTTTCGGTGCCTGGGGAAGGTGTCTTGGGGGAAGGAGGGGGGGAGATGGTGGGGAGGAGTAGTCCCGGCCCCGGTGGCTGTCTCGGTGCGATAAAACAGCAGCTTCCCCCCGTCCCTGCTTCCTGCCATGGTGGCGCCAGGAGCTCTCTGTTCGGCCCGTAACTGCCGAGTCCCCGCCGCCCCAGAGCTGAGCGTTACTGCGAGGCGACGCCGGGCCGGAGGAGGCCGATGAACGATGCGGTCAGAATCAGATGGCCCCTGCGGTGTCACCTCCAAACCTGCTGAGCTCACGCCGGGAGGCTGTCGGGGCTGCTTTTCCATTTAAAGTGCTTCTTGGCTTCCTCTTGTTTCTATAAGCTTCTGATGTCCCAAAGGTGCTGAACCGGGGTGGATTGTTTCCAGTATGATGGCAGTGTTACTCCTTTAGCAAATATTTGTGTTTAATTTTATGTTGCTGAAGGGTTTATCACCATTTCTGAGTTAATCTTCGTGTATGGTATTCTATGGGTAGTTTGGAAGGCTTCAGTATTTTGCTTAAAATATCTTTGAATTTAGAAGGCTTGTGTCTTAAGTTTGTTCTAGTTGCTTTATCTAAGTTTAATGCTTCTTTTCCACAGTATGGGTGGGATCACTCAGTTCACAAAAGGAAAAGACTCCCCCTGGTGAAAAGGTCTGTGGTGTACTACCTGAAAGGTAGAGAGGTGAGGATGCAGAATGAGTCCAGCTATCACCACTTGTTGCATGGATGCGCAGCCCAGCAGCTTCCCAGCCTCTTGAAGGAGAGAGAATTTCACCTTGGAATCCTTAATAAAGTATTTGCTTCCCAGTGGCTGAACCACCGGCAAGTGGTATGTGGGACAAAATGCAACACAGTAAGTGCCACGTATCTTTTGCTTTTCGCTGTTAATTATTCCACCCCCAAATGATGCTTACCATAACTGAAGTATGTAGATAGCCAAGGAATATATTAGGAAGTAATTAGATGTGGATTCCAAATTGTGCATAATTAATTTTGAATGAAGTTAACGCTTAGCAATCACCCATTCTCATCTGAAAACATGGCACTATGCGGATGGCCAGAAACCTGAACATGAGGCCTATACCTCATGCAGCATCTGTCTAATCCACATAGAGCAATTTACATCAATTTGCAGGATGGCAAGCAACAGTGAGGTTTGATTTTTCCTCTTGTCCTGCCAATGTAAAGTTAATGAATGATGCTAGCTTTGCTAAATGGTAGCTAACATGCCTGGCAAAACTTGCTAGTAAGACTGTTTTTATTGTGCTCAGTCTTTTGCCATTTGGTTTTATGTATTGTTTTGTGCTGCTGACTTGGGTCTGGAACACCTCTCTTATGAGGAGAGACTATGGGAGCTGGGCCTGTTAGTCTAGAGAAGACTGAGAGGGGATCTCATTAATGCATATAAATATCTCAAAGGCAGGTGCCAAGAGGATGGTGCCAGACTCTTTTCAGTGGTGCCCAACAACAGGATGAGGAGCAATGGCCATAAACTAAAACACAAGAAGTTTCACCTCAATGTGAGGAAGAACTTCTTTACATTCAGGATGGCAGAGCACTGGAACAGACTGTCCAGGGAGGGCATGGAGTCTCCCTCTCTGGAGACATTCAAGACCCACCTGGACACGTTCCTGTGTCACTTGCTCTGGGTGGCCTTGCCTTAGCAGGGGGTTGGACTAGATGATCTCCAAAGGTTCTTTCCAACCCTAACAATTCTGTGATTCTATGACTTCAAAAAGTTGCTACAAAACTAAAAACTATGGTTGAAATCCAGATATTCTTCAGAGTAGCTAGAAATATTCCAAGCTGAAAAAAATTAATTTCAGATCTTCAGGATTATCCTTTGCTTTTCCAGTTTGTAATTTTTTTCACTCTAAATCTGTTTTCAGTGTTTAAATAACTTCTCTTGCTTATGTACCTTTACATGCTTTAGCAAAATTTGAAATCTCTTTGGACTCTGTCATGTTTCAGATTTCACATTTCCAAAGCATCACTTTATAGGAAAATATTAAAATAATGTCCTATGTGATTAATAAATGGAGGAGATCATACTTCTTAGGTGATGCTCTCTGCTGGAGTTAGTGGCCCAACTTCATTAGCTGAGGTTGCTATTCCATGTATGAAATTCTGATTTAATTAGTGCAAAATCCCAATCCTGTTCTTTGCAGGTTGGTTAGTGCCACAGAAATGAATTGAGCATTGTAAAGAATGTATAGATCAAGCAGCTCTAAAACCTCAAAGTATATCACTAGGTGTGATTGTTTCTTTGCCTTAAGTTTTATTTTGTTTTGTTTTGGTTTTTTGGGGTTTTTTTTGCAAAAGCCACACTCAGTGGTCTGACCTGCAAGGGACAGTGTTTTTTGGTTTGGTTTTGTTTTTTCATTTCAGATGTTCTGTTATTCATAGTTACATAGCAGGAGGCTTTCATGCAGAAGCTCTTAAGAAGCAAGGCCTAGCTGTATAAACAAAATAGTCTTTTAACAGGAATTAAGTCTGAAATAGAATATCTCTGCCTTCACTTTCCACGTGTGTTCATCGCCTCGGTCTCAAGAGTATTTGGTTTTCTGTGAACTGCATGTGATACCTATGTCTGTCTTCAGAGTCTGGTAGTTTCTGTGCCAAGTATAGTGTGGGTGGTAGAGATGCCCTTTAGCAGGCAAAATCTCTCACTTCTCCATCCTTTGTCATCTGTCAACATGTGCTGTCTCCCAACCTCCTGAAATTAAATGTGGGGGACAAGACACAAAAACTGAAAAATGTGATTTTGGCACTGAACAAATTAAATTATATCAAATGAAAGTGTGTGCCCATTAGATAGTGCTTCAGAGTTTCACATCAAGGTGGATTGCCTGATTGCGTGGTCTTGTCTCTGGAAATGTAGTATAGTCAGTCAACTTGTTACCAAATCTCCAAAAACCAGAATAAGATTCCTTAACACCAACTTTTTGTGTTAAAGAGGGCATCATTTATTCAGGTGCCTGGAAGGGCATGGGGGATCACTCCTTCCTGACATGTCCCCCAATTTCTACAAACATGTTGCTAATATACAGCCACTACATGCATATTTGCCCATTACCATAAAAACCCTCCCCATGTTCCCCAAGTTCCCAAACTCAGTCCTTGTTTTGGCTGTAGCTGCATTCCTAAGCCAGATGTCTCCTCTTTATCTTCCAACGTCCTTGCTTGGAGAACAATTTCTGTATGCCTTGCTTCTCTGCTAAAGGTCCACAGACACAGTGTCTTCTCTGCTAAAAGTTCACAGTCACAGTCTACTAAAAGCTCACAGTTACAATAGAAATTGAATTAACCTTCTTGGTATCAAACTCACTGGCATCTTTTACCACTGCTTACTTCTCAGATGTTTCTTTATGTCATGGATTGTTTCTCTTTGGACTCTTTCAAGTAGCACATGTGAGGCCATTACCCACTTGCGTTGCCTGTACAGCACAACCTGTGAGTAGGTTTTGTACTAAGATTAGTGCAGGTTCTGATCTCCACTGGAAAGCAGGCATACCAGTTTGATATTTTAGTCTTTAAAGAGTCCATGTTTCTTTTGAGCTTGGCATGTTATCAGTAAATATGTAGTGCTGTAGAACGGAAGCCAAGCATTCTATTAACATAGAAAAAAGAGGTGTTTATCATCTAAATAAAAGTCAAGACTGGGAAAAATCAAACAGTGCAACTCAGTGTGACCAGCAGGGGTATTGGTATAATGACACTGTAAGCATTGTCTTGCTTCTGTTGTTAGCAAAAAGCAAATCTGAAGGAGAACAATGATATAATTTTCCAGCTTGGCTGAGGGTGAAATTTTTGTCTGAAGTTGTACTTTTGCAGAATAGAATGTTCCCACCTGCTCGTTCTTGCTGACACTAATGTGCATGTGGCTGGGGAGTCAGCTGGATCAGCTTGCTGCTTTATGTGCAGATGGGCTTTCTTGTAGGGTTAGTTTTACTGAGGCAGAGATATGATGCAGCTGATCTTGCAGCTACCTGAGGACTAGTTGCTGTCACAGGGGTCATGAGACTGGGTGGATGAGGAAGAGGCAAGTGGATTCTCAAAGATTGGCTTAAGCCAATTGTGAAACTTCACAGTTGATTTTCTCTTAGTGACTCAATTTTTAGCAGGGCAATGTGTTTATCTTGGGTTTCTTTCAAATGTTAATATGAATGACAAGAACATGCCTGTGATCTCTGAGAGCAATATGTGAAGAGCTGGGGCACAGAGCATGTCAATTACTTCTTGTGTGAGGAATAAGCAGTCTCTTTCATGCACGTTCTTTATGTTTTGTAAATCTACGTCCATCCTGCTTGCATAATAAAAAAGTGCTGTAGCTTAAGGTGGCACCCTTTGATGGATTTGTATGATCAACTAAAAGATAGGGCTGCCTGTTCATCTGCTGTTCTGTGTGCAGGGGCAGCAACAGAGGACACGAGAGTCTAACGTGCTGCCTTGAAATGACATTTAATAGGCCTGGAGTTTATTTTGCTGTATAAAGTCAATGCTTTCAGTTAAAAGATGCATGGGAAGGGCACTTATATTTAATTAATTGGTAACTTTGTTGGGTTCCTGTTTCTCCCCTCCCCCCAAACTGTTGTCTCTGAAAGGCAGGTCAACAAATGGAAGTATACTTGATGAAAGAGCCTGGCAAACTGTTCTGATCACAGTATTGTATATAAATTAAGGATGGATTTTGCAGTTCAGACTCTGGTTGATAGATACTTGATTCCTTGCCACAGTCTTTACTTTTGGCAAATTGATTAATGAAGTTCCTTAGTCAATGAAGTGGGGCAGTTTCTTGATTAACTTGATTGTAAGCAGTTTGAAAAGGGGACAGCTGCATAGTAATTGTATGGGAGCCATTTGCCAAAATGACTTCTCACTGCTTCTGCAAACCAAAAGAAAAATAAGCATACAGCTAATAATCTCATGCGGTGTGCAAAGTAGAGCCAGATCATGAAGATTCATGACTATGACAACTGTAGTACCCTAGCCATGCCTGTCTTCCTTGGTTCTTGAGTGATAGCATTGTTACAAGCTGTACATCTGAATTACTTTTAAAAAAAGGGGGGGAGAGATGGATTTCCCTCTGTCACATCATCCATCCTGTTTGCTTGTTATAACAAGGTTGTCCTGCAAAGAACATGATAGCTGAGATTGCTCTGTTTCTCACAGATGAAGTGTGGTCCTTGGACTTCTGGCAGATGGCCAAAGCAATCATGACTTGGAAAATTCAAGCTGTCAAGTTATTTGGCATGCTATGTTTTACTATCAGGAAGAACCAAATTATATGCAAAGCATAAAATCAAGGCCCAAATATGCACAGTTCACTGTTTCGGGGTTGGTTACTGCATCCAGAAAAAGGTTTTGTGGCTGTTTTTTAGTTTTTATTTAATGAGTGGCTGAAAAATAAGTTCTTGTTCCTGCTTGAGATAAAGAAAAGAAAGTGTAGTTCAGCTATCAGGACTAAGTCAAGACTCTTAGAGACCTGGCTGCTTTGGAGTTATTTGCAGATGCACTTATTTCAAGAGTAATGAAGCTACCAGTTTGTTTGAAAGTAGGCCAATTTCTGTATTTTCATTGGATTTATGTCATTGTGTGTTTTGGTTTTGGCTGCACTTGTACAAAATATCTGACTACCTTTAAACTTTTATTGTAGTGTCTTTAGAACTCATAAAACGTTATTCAAATTTTCTGCATTCTTAGCTGTGTGCCTATCTTCTTTCTTAATATTTCTCCCTTTTTGGCTTTAGAAGTGTTTTAACAACTGGCTTCTCTTGGCTTCTGTTTGCTGGATTTACAGGGAAGATTTCTTGGCAGTCAGTGGTGCAGCTTGCAAGTGTGATCTGTCTTCCTGTGCTGCCCCAGGTGATGCAAGAGTTCCAGTATACGCAGACAGTGTTTGCTTATTTTACTCTACAGAGGTGGTGATTTTTAAACTACCCACAGTGTGTCAAGCTCCTTACCAAGCAAGGGGAGAAGTTACTACTCAGACTTTTACAGCTGAAACTACAAAGCCTGTCCCTTAACTGTGCAGTTTCATGCCTTAAGAGCAGTTGCTGTTCAGGTTATGGTAATACTGTGCAAGTGGAGGAAAAAGTGAGAAAATGACAAAGCAATTCAAGGGCTGACAGTGGATTAGAGTGGGGTACAAGCAGATGAAAGCATTGCAAAAAATATGTCCTGTTGCTGCTTCTGAGAACATACTAATTTGGAAGCTTGCTATGAGAAAATGATATTGAGGTTGAAGATCCAGGGTAGAAGTGTGAGGGTCTGATGCTTCAGCAGTCTCTTTCCAAGGTCTTTACCATTTCAGCTCAATTAGTTTAGTTTAGCTAAAGGAATTTTGCATTAGAGTAAGCCTTTATTAACCTCCTTTCAAATACAAATTTATGACAGTGGTATTAGACTGGAGAATGTGAACGGTTTTTCATTTCAGTCTTCCTACCTGTTGAGATGCTCTTTGAAATGTGAATCTCTTACAGCTAAAGCACAGTTTTCCTGAGTTTGTGGGCATCCTGAGTTGTGGATGTGTTTTCCTAATTAGTACTTCTGGTGCCAGCTTCAGGGCCTGCAGATGACACTTGCAAGCCTTAATCTTAGGTACTTAATTGTTGATTTTGATTTTTTTTTCAGTAATTGAAGGAGGACAGGGGAAGGAATTGGGTGTTTCTGCTGGAAGGAAATATTGAGGAGGAAAAGAAAGTATGTGTTCATAGGGGAAGGACAAGGGAGGATGAGAGGAGAGGGAATTACTGGTCCTGATCCTATAGTGCAGGTGTTAATTTTCTGGAATGTGGTTAGGGCAGAGAGGCTGCTTTATGCATTGTGTTTTTACCAGCTATCTTGGGCAATGAACTGCATTATAATATAAAGCTTGGGAGAAGTGAGGAGTGCCTTCCTCCTAATCAGATGCCCTTCAGCTGTTGCCTGACCCCACACCTGCATGCAAAATAAAGCACTACATATGAAAATTCAGTCCCTGTAGGAACAGTAATCTGTTTGTACAAGACTGCTACTGTCTTGGAGTGATGTTATGATAATCCTTTATTCCCTATCGTTGGTTTATATGCTAAAAAAATGTGGTCCTGTCTCTTTAACTACATTCAGCCACAGAGAGAAACGCGGGTTGTTTTGAAAACTTTTTCCCCAAGCCTCGCTGCGGGGGAGCGAGGAGGGGGAAGGGAGGATTCTTCGCTCTCTGCAGAGACTGCGCGCGGGGACGGCTGTCGGAGTGGGCTCTGTTCCGTTTTTTTTTTCTTTTTTTCATTTTTTCTTCGTTTGGACCCCTTTTCTTCGATCTGCTTTGTCGCCCGAAAACCCAAGGGAGCCAGAGGACAGCAGAGCTCTTGGGGAGCTCCGCCCAGCCCCCCCAAGGGGGCCCGGAGGGGAGAAGCTACGTCTGAGGAAAAAGGACTTTTTACTCAGGTTTAATAACTCTTTTCCCTCTTGGTTTTCCCCTTCCCCTGTGCCTTGCAGGGCACTCTGCGTGGTTTTATTAAATAAATAGTTTTTCTTCACTTCCATCTAAGAAATTCTGTTGTGGGTGGGGGAGGGGATGTCAGAGCCCTTCGCTCTTGGAGGAGAGAGAGTTTTATCATTAATCCAGGACAGCTACCTACAGAGGAAGATCAGTTGGGGGTTGAAGGTGATGCATAACACACAAATAGTGATGAATGGATTTCAGCCTTCTCTGCAGAATGAGTTTAACATATCATACTTTATCAGGTTTTGATTAATACTCTGCTAGTTTAGTACATCAAGAATAATAGATACACTGCTAAATTTTCTTGTGGTTTTGATGCTTATTAAAAAACAGATCTACAGTCTGTGAGAGTTCACCAAAACCAACTTGTATGTATAACTTTTCTCTGAGAACCTCTAGATTTCTCTTCTGTCCTTCTAGAAATGTCTGCCAAAGGATTTCAGAAAAATTTCCTTGAGGTGTGTATTCTTAAAATTGCATTGAGTTCTCTTGGGTTTTTTGTTTTCTCCATCTTCACTTCCAGAGGCTTTCAGACAATATTCTTTGGTTATACAAGGAACAAACTTAAGAGAATATGGGATTTAATTATCCTGGACTGTGATTCTGCATCACTTTCCTCACTGCCAAGTCAGCTTCAGATCCTCCATTTCCTTGCTTCACTCATGTTCCCTCACAGGGCTTTGTCTGCTCTGTTATGCCTATTTGACTGTTAGAACAGCTGCCCTTTGAACATTTGTGAAATGATCCAGCATAAGATCCTCACAAATAAAGGTGCACTTTGGCAGGTAATGTAAACCTTTGTTCTAGTTTAGACTGTAATCGTTGTGTATATTTAAACTCTATCCCAGCCTATACTAGGACAGTATCCACCCCTTATTCCATACCATTTACATTATGCTGGGTCCATGCTTTCTACTACACCATCACCTTTCCTCTATTTTGATATATGCACACAGATATCATTCCCTCAGTCTATGGGCCATCCCTATAAAAGTTCATTAAGTTCATTTAGTCCATGACCTTGGGCTCCATCTGTCATAACAGTCTTCCAGGGTAGGAAAGATGGTGTGTGTTGTTGGATTGTTGCATGCTGAAGCCATTTCCAATTCCATCACTGCTGTGCTTCTCTGGTTTCATCAGAGGTCATTCTTTATTAATGTGGCAATCAAAAGTGAGTTGGGTTCAGATACCTTTGGTGTTGACTAACCAGGTGGTCTTTACTAAATTTGTATCCCAATGTTTGAAAGTTCCATCACCCATTGCTCTCAGTGTAGTCTTTAACCATCGATTGCATCGTTCAATCTTTCCCCAGAGGCTGGTGAATAATAGGGAATGTCATACACCCACTCAATGCCATGTTCTTTGGCCCAGGTGCCTATGAGGTTGTCTTGGTTTGAAAGACAGGTGCCTGCTAAGAGAGGTGGAACCCTCCCTTAGGACAGAGAATGTGATTTCCCTTCCCTCCAAATTATTTTAATTTTGAAATCAAGGGCTTTCAGGCAGAGGTATGGGAAAAGGAATAACAGTTCTTTACTAGTATCTACAGCAGAGTAAACATGCAATTAAAAGAATAACAACAACAAATAGAACTAGAGAAAAACCAGTAACAGATGTCCTTTGAGCTGGTGAGCACTTTCCCACGTGGTGTAATTATGGTCGAAAGCAGCAGGGGCGCTGTTGAGCTCCTGGTCGGGCAGGGCAGGTGCGATGACTGCCGAGCGGCTGCAGGTGGCGCTGTGGCGCAGGGTCAGGTCAGCCTCCCGCAGCTGGTAATGGCAGCCGGGCTGAGAAGCAGGCAGGCAGCTTGGAGCGGTGAGCGGAGCGGCGGAGGGGGGCAGGGGGCTGGCTCTCCCAGGCTAGCCAGCAAGGTGACAGGGACTGTGCAGTCACAGCAGACACCGCGGTCTCGTGCGGCAAAAGCGGGGCGGGCGGCAGAGACAGCCACAGCCGGACTCCTCTGCAGCTGCTGCGAAAAACACAGCCGGGAAAACGTGCATTCCCAGTGGGAAAGAGGTTGAATCAAAGCTCACCCAGCCAGGAGGAGAAGGTAGAGCACAGTTGGATCTCCCGCGGTCGCAGCCAGAAGCAAAGAGCAGTCCCTTTCCTCCTGGTGTCCCACGAACGAGTGCCAGTCCCAAACGGCCGGCTGCCTCTTTCGCTTGCCCCACCTAGCACACCCTTTTGTCTCTTACGAAAGAATTGTTGACTCTAATCACCCAGATATTTGTTGCTTAGTAACAGGGATGGAGAAAAAATTCCAATGCCCCCCAACCTCCGACAGAGGTTGTTTTGGAAATGAGTTCCATTGTCTGATTCAATTCTTTTTGGAGTACCCTGTCCCCACAAGACATGCTTTTCAAGGCCCAGGATAGTATTCCGGGCAGTGTCATGGGGCGCAGGGTATGTTTCCACCATCATAAGCACATGACGCTTGCCTTGGTGGGTTTGTGGGAGCATGATAAAGTCAATCTGCCAGGCCACCCCATATTTATATTTCAGTCAGCATCCTCCATAGCAAAGAGGCTTTAACTGCTTGGCCTGCTTAATTGCAGCATGTTTCACATACCTGGATAACCTGTGTGATAGTGTCCGTGGTCAAGTCCATCCCTCAATCACAAGTCCATCTATATGTTGCATCTCTTCCTTGATAGCCTGAGGTGTCATGGGCCCACTGAGCTAGCAATAATTCACCCTTATGTTGCCAATCCAGATCCACCGGAGCCACTCCAATCCCAGCAGCCTGATCCACCTGCTGGTTGTTCCAATGTTCTTCAGTGGCCTGACTCTTGGGTGTATGAGCATCTACATGATGTACCTTCACAACCAGGTTCTCCACCTGGGCACTGTCCTAGATTGCAATATAGATGTATTCTATCACCACATCCTCAAGCTGTTAAAGCAGGTGGGGCACTGATTGTTATCTCCTGCTATGATTCACCCCTGTTGACTGTTAATGAGCCATCAAGAACCCACTGCATGACTCATGGAAATACCTCATCCTATTGTGAGATGCTCTGCCCAGGAGGGAGGAGCCAGGCATTCCCACCTGGAAATAACCTGGGCTTTTAAACTGCACAAGCTAGCCCCTGTCTACTGGATTCCCAGAGGACAAGAGCTACCACTGGACCTTCAGGTGGAGACCAGACCTTCCACAGCATCACCGCTTCAACCTAATTACTTCACTTGGACTGCTACCACCACTCTTACTAACAGGGTGTCAGGTTGTATCCAACTCTGTCAGTGTTTTTCTTGTATTATTGCATTTATTTTTAATTTTCCTATTAAATTATAATTCTGACTTGCGATCTCCCACTGGTTTGTTTTCAAACTAGTACAAGCAGCAATATCTTGCCGTAATGCAGCAGCCCAGGTGGGTTTACCCTTCCATTCCTGCAACCACCCTTACAGGGCATTTGCCACCATCCATGAATCAGTATAGAGACAAAATATTGGCCATCTCTCTCGTTCAGCAATGTCTAAGGCCAACTGGATGACTTTCACCTCTGCAAACTGATAGCAGGATCCATCAGTAAAGAAGGCATATTGCTTCTCACTTTCTGGTAATTTAATATATAGTGGGGCCTCTTCAGCGCGTGTCACCTCCTCCTCTGGTGACATTCTGAAACCTTTGCCTTCTGGACAGTTAATGATCACTTCCAAGATTCCTGGATGACTGGGGTTCCCTATTGGAGCTCGTGCGATCAGCGTGACCCACTTACTCCATGTAGCATCAGTTGCATGATGTGCAGAAGAGACCCCCCCCTTTGAACATCCAGCCCAGTACTGGCAGTTGGGGTGCCAGGAAGAGCTGTGCTTCAATGCCAATCATTTCCAAAGTGGCTCAGACCCCATTATAAGCTGCCACTATCTCCTTTTCAGTTGGAGTATAGTGGGCTTCAGATCCTCTGCATCCTCAACTCCAAAGCCCCAGGGGTCAAACTTGAGTCTCCCCTGGTGCTTTCTGCCAGAGGCTCCAGGAAGGACCATTCTCCCCAGCTGCAGTGTAGAGCACATTTTTTACATCTTGCCCTGTCCTGACTGGCCTGAGGGCTACAGCATGAACTGTCTCCAGTTTGATTTGCTCAAAGGCTTTTCGTTGCTCAGGGCCCCATTGGAAATCATTCTTCTTCCTGGTCACTTGATAGGGAAATCTTATTATAATTTGGAATATACATTCTCCAAAATCCCACAATACCTAAGAAAGCTTGTGTTTCTTTCTTGTGAGTTGGTGGAGACGTTACTGTTATTTTGTTGATCACATCCACTGGCAACGCCCATCTTGCCATTTTATTCCTAAAACCTGAATCTCTTGGGCCGGTTCCTTGACCTTACTTTGTTTTATGGCAGAACAGGCTTTCAGAAGGATTTGGACCATTTTCTTACCTGTCTCAAAACTTCTGCTGTATTGCCCCACACAATATCATCAATGCATTACAGGCGTTCTGGAGCTTCACCCTGTTCCAGTGCAGTCTGGATCAGTCCATGGCAGATGGTAGGGCTGTTTCCACCCCTGGGCAGTTGGTTCCAGGTGTACTGGATGCCCCTCCAAGTGAAAGCAAACTGTGGCCTGCATTCTGCTGCCAGAGGGATTGAGAAAAATGCACTGGCAATATCAGTTGTGGCACCACTTGTCTGCCTTTGACACCAGCTCATATTGATGTTCCAGCACAGCAGCACTCAGTGATGGTGTGACTTCATTCAGGCCATAATAATCCACTGTTAGTTTCCATTCTATTAGACTTTTGCACTGGCCATATGGAGCTATTAGAGGGTGAGCAGGTCCTGTTGATCACTCCTTGGCTCTCCAGTTCCCGGATCATCTTATGGGTTGGAATCAGGGAGTCGGTTATTGCAATATTGCTGCTAGTTCACTGTTGTGGTGGCAATCTGCACCTGCTGTTCTTCAACCTTCAGCAACCCCACAACTAAAGAGTTCTCTGAGAGACTGGGCAGGGTGGACAGCTGATAACTTTCCTCTCTCTCCAGGGCAGCTATACCAACAGCCCACTGGTACTCTTTTGGATCCTTGAAATACCCTCTCCTGAGGTAATCTATGCTAAGGATGCACAGAGCCTCTGGGCCAGTCACAGTGGGGTGCTTTTGCCATTCATTCCCAGTCAGGCTGATTTCAGCCTCCAATACAGTCAGCTATTATGATCCCTCTGTCACTCCAGAAATGCAAATGGGTTCTGCCCCTCTGTAGCTTGATGTCATTAGGATTCACTGTGCACTGGTATCTACTCGAGCCTTGTACCCATGTGGGTCTGATGTGCCAGGCCATCGGATCTACAAGTCCAGTAAACCCAGTTGTCCCTCTCTTTCACCTGGCTGGAGGCAGGGCCCTTCTAGTTCTGGTCATAGGATTCTCCACTTACTTATTGTAGAAATGGATTAGAATTTTTTTCTATAGGATCAGGAGCAAGATCAGTCCTTCTGTTCTGCCTGGGAAACTGTCCACTGTAGCTTGGAGCAGCAGCTTTCCTGCAAGAACCCTCTTTTGTGATTTTTTTTGCCTGCAATTCCTCTACCCGTGCCTCTAGGATTGAGGTAGGTTTTCCATTCTACTTCTGCATGCCCTCTCTGTGGTCCCTCAGGCAAAACCACAGGGTACCCCATGGTGTGTACCTTCTATATCCTCTCTCTTGAGCAAGAAGATGCTTGCTGTTAATAGCTGAGATGCTGGTCCCTACAGGTATAGAGTAGGGCATATCCTCTTTAACTTGCTGGAACTCCCAGGACAGTTTCTCCACAGCTGAGATAAAAGAGGAAGAGAGAATGTCTTTGTATTCCCAGAGCTGGTGTTGTGGGTTTGGGTTCTTCAGGGAATCTTTTTCCCATCTGAAAGGAGGACCTTGTGAAGGAAGGGGGTTGCCTGGGAAACAGCAGAATAGGCAGCTGGAAGGACCATCAGGGACTCAAAAAATATCCCATGACATAGGACTACATCATTCCATTGTGAAACTCCTTGCCCTGGGGAAGGTATCACCTGAACCTGACCACATATAATCTCAAGGTTTGGAGGCTTGGGACACCACCACCACCACCACTGGACAGATCCAGAGGAGGGCCTGAACTTCCACAGGACCACCACTTTTGACAAGACTGCAACCATCACTTCAACAGGACTGCAACTACTGCTTAATCGGACTCCGACCACCACCCTGACTAACAGGATGCCTGGTTGTACTCTTACTTTGTGGCTTTAAGCCAGTTTTTCTGTATCATTGCATTTATTGTAATCTTTCTATTAAATTGTAACTCTGATCTGAAATCTCTCTCAAGGTATTTGTGTGGGGTTAACTTCTCCCACTGGTTTACTTTCAAATCAGCACGTATTTTGGCACCCAATGTGGGGCCTCCTGAGAGAAGTTGGAATTACAATTTTCTTTTGGGGTACAGAAAGTCCCCATTCATCATGATGCTTGATGTGTTTATATGGATGTTCTACCTTACCCTATATATATATATTTCCACACATAGGGAACTATTTGCCTGTCATCATGCTCCTTTTGAGACCAGGGAAAGGTATGAAAATTGCTTTGTTGATATGTCTATTGCATGATAACATCAGAGGCAATGAACCTCATTTGGAATGTATACTCAGTTCTGTTCACCTGTCCTAGTCTGGGATGCTACCTCTGGGACCTCATTAATAATCACACCCAGCCTGTGGGGGAAAGAGGAGAGAATGGTTTTTCCCAGCCCTTCAGGCCTGATTACAACTGTTTTTGAAAATGTTGAGTTCCCTCTAGATGTTAAGGATGGCATAATCTTCTTGTTAGTTCTGCTTTGTTTTCTCTGTAAGGCCTGCACTGTCTACACCATGCTTGGAGTCAGGACAGTGCTTGCTATAGTACAGCACCTTCAGGAGGAGGGGAAAAGAAGCAAATCAGCAGGCACTGTGTCCATACAAACCATGGCTGAGACAGAGGGAAAAGGAAACAATGCAACAGGCACCACATCCACACAAACCATGACTGAGCCAGAAGGACAGCCTAAGCCAGTAGCAGTTGCCCCTGTTCAGAAAAGGAATCAGTCCACATAGTGACTGACAAGGAGGAGACAGGACCTTCACACCCAGCAGAAGAGATGAAGCCAGAAATAATCACTCGGTCTCTATCCCTGGATAAGCTGCATGAACTGCATAGAGAGTTCACCTGCCAGGCAAACAAGTCCATACTGATCTGGCTGCTCTGCATCTGGGATGCCACAGCTAATGACACCATTCTGTGTGGTAGTGAAGCCAGGCAACTGGGATCCCTGTCCCGAGATGAGGTCATTGACCAGGGGATTGGGAAAACACAGGAAACTCTCAGCCTCTGGTGGTGACTGCTGGCAAGTGTGAGGGAAAAGTACCTTTGTAAGGAGGACCTCCATGTGCAGTAAAGACAATGGAACATGATGGAGCAAGGTTTCCGATGCCTGAGGGAATTGGCTGTGCTAGAGACCATTTCTTTTGAGGATGAGAGATTCCCTAAGAGCCCAGATGGTGCCCAGTGTACATCACAGTTGAAATTCGCACGGCTTGGACCAGAAATATACTCCTGTTACTTAGCAATGCTGCAGTGGAGGGAGGGAGAGGACAAGGTGGGCGCATTGATTAGTAAACTAAGGACCTATGAAGACACTGTCACCGCCCTGTTATGTCCCTACATCTCATCTGTGGAAACAAAGGTGACCAAGCATGTCAAGAGCCTGGAAGAGAAAATTGAAGAGGGCCATCAGAAACAGAGAGGAGCCTAAGGAGGGAATCATCCCCCAGCCAAGGACAGAGGATACACTCCGTGAGGCAACCTATGGCTTTTCCCTTCATGAGCATGGAGAAGACATGAGGAAGTAGGATGGAAAACCCACCACTTCCTTAGCAGCCTGGGTATGTGAATTGAAAAGAGGAACAAATACCACAAGAAGCTAATCTAGGGTAAATGCTGCTCCGGTCTCTCATGGACAAGACTCCAGGTGGTATAGGAGTGATATGACCAATCCTCTTGAAGGGACCTCAAGGTCATATTAACAGGGAGAGAGCAATGTGTACCTGTTACAATCCAGTTTAAACACAGAGTAGCAGAGAAAACTAGGTCTCTGTGTATAAAACTGAAAGAACTTTGAAGGTTCAAAATACTCCCAAAAACGAGATAAAAAACCAGACGAGATTAAATGTTGATGCCAAAAAATTGATATATTTTTTATTTAATAAGAGAGGCAAGGAGAAAGAAAGGGAGAAGTGTTGGAAAACACAGTTTTCCAGCAAAATTTGTGTTAGTTGAGCAGGCCTGAACAAAGCTTCAGCATAGGCAGGCCTCAGTAAAAATCCTAGTAAAGTGTCATGAGAAGCTAAAACCTGAGAACACAGCTGTGTTTCTAGGCTGTGGGAAAAATGTTGTGAGAACAGATAAGGAGTCAGAAGTGTTATGAGAAAAGAATAGGGAGTCACCAGAAAGATCCCCCCTGAATATGTGAGAACAGACTGCAGGTACGTGTGTAACTATAATTAGTAACATCTGTAACAGTATATAAGTTTCTCGTTTGGTGAAATAAAATGAAGCTTGCTTTATTTCTCACATTGAGACTGCTGTGAGTTTCCTTTCGCCGCTCGTCAGAGAAGTAGAGAAAAGTTAGAAAGAAAAGCCACGCTTACTCTAAAAAGCATAGGATAGTTCACCACCACACTGTTGCTACCTTTGTTGCTGCTGCGGGGGGGGGGGGGAGCGAAGTAGTTTGTACCTTTTTTTTTTCCTGCTGTTTGAAGCATTTTATCTGCCTCCTCCAATTGGTTGGAATGTGATATCCTGTCCACGGAAGCGCAGTGCCCGGTTGCTGCAGCCAAACTTCGGGGAACTCACGGTGCTCTCACCACAAAACGCAGGAGCAAGGGTAGGGGTTCCAAACTCACTCGTGATTTCGGTCCATGGATGCAGGATCGGGGGTGGTTTCCCTCAAGTGGGCAGTGTCGGCTCCTGGAGGTGTTAGCATGGAAAACACATAATCACTGAATGATTATATGCAGGTGCCTTTTATTCTCGAGCTTGGGAAGCCAGGGTGTAACATCTACCCAAATCTGACTTCAACATGGATTTGAAGTGAATACATTTTTTTACCTCCCCTTACAGAACAGTGGTGTGATCATATGTTAATCATCAACTTAACATTGTTCCATTGTTTCCCCCCAAGCATGACTTTAAGCCCCCCTTCTCCCACAGTATTTCTGATTTATTTTGCAGGTGTGAATCCGCATCAGTTAACTGAAACAGTCTCAATGTTTTCTAAGCAATCTTCATATTCATGTCAACCTGACCCTGTACAAGCAGTTCTTACCTACTCCTGTTCCCAAAGCCTATTCTTAACTATCCCGATTTTAGAAACATTTTAACCCTATGTTAACATTCCCTCCTTTGAAAGCATTTTCACTTTATATGTGTGAATGCTTTCACTTGATATAGTCCTTTATACTGGATGCTCGTCTTCGAATCCAGGGTTGTCATGAGCATTGTTATGGATGCTGTTGTGAACTGGAGAATCCGCAGGTGATGGATGTGGATCCTTGTTCCGTGTCAGTGCCTTCATTATTCGTCGGTTCCAGGATGTCTTTCTCCGTATCTCTCCTTTCAGTATGCTGTAGACTACCCAAAGTACTAGAAATATAACTAATAAGATTATTAAATTTTCAATGATAGATTTAATCCATGAACTCACATTCCATCCTAACCCCTTGAAGATTTTATCTAACCAACTTGTAGTCAGGTTCTTTTGTTCATCCCGTGCTTCGTGCTCTATTTGTTTCAACTGATTGATGTCATGTTCTACATCTGCAGTTACATTTGGGATATGAATGCAACAATGATCAACTTGTCCTTTTAAAAACCCACACACTCCATGTTCTTTCAGGAGTAGCATATCTAAAGACAATTGATTTTGTAAAATCATTTTGGTAGTAGCTTGTAATTGCATGTTTAGTTCTTTGAATCCTTCCCGAGTAACTCTTGCTAACCTCTCTTCCTGACCTGTAAGTCATTCTCTGTTTCGGTAGTTTGCTATAGGGCCAAACAGAGATTCTAGAGCCCACCCAAATTTTACTCCACTAGAGGGTTCTTGCCAAGTTTCATCCTGATTTCCATTATCTGAAACCTCTCGTCTTGTTCTTATTTGCAAAAGTTCACGTTTCCCATTGAATGGGGACTTTTTCCAGATTGGACATAAAGTAGGGAGGCCCAGAGTAAATTCTTTTACTTTTCCATCCACGGGCAGGTGGGTTGTCCAAGTACCATCACTCGTTGTCCAAACAAATTGTCCTGGGCTCTTGATTGTACTTCTACTACATCCTATTTTTATTCTATAATTTACATTACCCTGTTTATGTTTGATTCTTCTACAGGCACAGCCAATTCACATGGCAGCCGCCAGCGATGGTACTTGTTTTATCTCTATATCATCAGACGTGCAATCATAGGTTTTATTACATGCCCACCGACTTACTTTATCTGCCTGCGCTCTGCTGCTGGTGGCAGTGTTTATTACTGCTGGTTCAGTGCCATCTTCAGGGCCTGTCCATTTTAGGCACCAAGGGGTGTGTCTTGCATGGGAGATGGGAGCTTTATGAGTTTTTGCAGTTTGCCAGGGTTTAAGATAGCTAGTTCCCCAAGACTTAGTCCCGTTCGCAAGATTCTTTGTTATTTGGCCGATTAGTCTAAAAATACCATTTATTAGACACAGAAAATAACAAACATACAAACATAGAACAGATTGACACACATAGACACACAATGAATGCATAATTGCAACACTATAATAGCTAAAATGCAATTATGGGGTAAAAGCTTGCTTGAACTATAAAAATAGTTAAAAATGCAATAAATGCTTGCTTGAACTATAATGCAAGTTAAGAAATGCTTGCTTGAGCTAGCTGAAATGCAAGTTAAGAAAGGTACCTATAAGTTAGCAGGAATAATACAATTTAGGAAACTAATGACCTTACCAAATCCAATTTTGAAGCTGGAATACATTAGTCTTCCTCACCCAATCCCAAGGGAAGTAACCACAGGGCCTGCATCCAAGCCCAGGGGAGAAGACTTTACTTCACGCTCCAATGTCCATGTAGAAAGCTTCTACCTTTCTAAGATTTCGTGGTGTTTTTATAGGGAAAAGAGTGTGGATTTGCGGTCACATGAAAATTTTTCACATTCTCTCAGTGTCTCACCTTGACTTCCAGGCACCAGAACTAGATAGCCTGGATTAAGCTATCAACTTAATCTGAGCCATTCATCTCCAGCCAGCAATCAGGGAGAGAGAGAAGGGGGAGGGGGGAAATGTCCTGCCACAGGGTGTTTGCCATATATTGAAATTTTTGAAGTATACTCAGGGACCATGCACTGTCCCAGGGTTACATCCGATCCTTTCTATCCTTTGCTTCACATTTCCATATCAGGGTGGTCTCTGTGACATTTTCTGTGACCTTTTGATAGTGTGGCAAGAAGCATTGCCGTTTGGTGAGGTTTTGATCTTCAACCCACCACTCTAGATTTTGTGCCACCTTCCCATTGCTTAAAAGACAGTCCTTTTTGCTCAAGTACTGCATCCAATCATAACCTGTTATATTCCAAGTTACTTTAACTTTCTGCCTGAACTCGGGTACTTGTTTACATTCAATTGTTTTATTGTCCGGAATTTCAGGTAATTTTGATGTGATAATTCCCCAGTTTATTTGGTCTCCTGCTGCCTTTGGTATTGGCAGACAGGCAGTTAATCTACTGATGTTTTGCATTTTGGCAAAATCTTTAACTAACCCTATCATCACATTCTCAGCCCGAATTTCCTTGGAAACTATCACTTGCGTTTTTGCCTATACCTCTCTCTTCATTCTAGAATGAAGAGTGGTTAGTTTATTATCCTGCATTCCATATCCCCAAGCAATATCACCCCCAATTAATATCCATAAAATGAGCATCGGCACAGGTACTAAGATAATTTTAAACAGTTAAACCTGTCTTATCTGCAATTTCGTCAGTCCCAGGGGTTGTGCAGCCCACAGTCTCGGATGGGTCTTCTTCGCTCATGTGTAGTGCATCCAAGGATCCACTCCAGCTACCTTGACGGCTGTGAAAGTGGTCAGCAGCACCTGATGGGGTCCACTCCACCTCTCCTTCGAAGGTTCTTCATTCCAGGTTTTAATGTACACTTCGTCTCCAGGGAGAATATCCTGGACTGGATTCTTGAGAGCCAGTGGCCTATTCCACACGAGCGTGCTCCAAAGCTATGCTAAGGTTTTCCTGAGAGATAGAACATGATTATATATTTCCTGTTTTCCTGCAATATGTATATTCGGGTTTGGTTCAGGAGATTCGTATGGTTTCCCATATACTATTTCAAAGGGACTGACTGACATTCCACTCCTGGGCTTTACCCTAATCCTTAAAAGTGCTTTTGGTAGGGCTTGTGGCCATTGTAACTTGGCCTCCTGACATATTTTACTGATTTGCCTTTTTAGTGTTTGGTTCACCCTCTCTACCTCTCCACTAGATTGTGGTCCCCATGGTGTGTGGAGGTCCCTAGCTATTCCCAGTAGCTTGCTCACTTCCTTTACCACTGTAGCTATAAAGTGTGGTCCTCTATCTGAAGATACCCCTAATGGCACTCCAAACCTGGGAATGATTTTGTGTAGAAGCCACTTCACTGTCTCTTTGGCTTGGTTGGTGCGACAGGGAAGGGCTTCTGGCCATCCTGAAAATGTGTCAACCCCCACCAGCAGGTATTTGTATCCTCGAGTTCTCGGTAACTCTACAAAATCTACCTGCCAATAATCTCCTGGTTGTATACTTACCCAAATTCTTCCTAGCTGTGCCTGTCGTCTAGCCACTGGGTTGTTCCTCAGGCATATTTTACATTTTGACATTATTGATTTGGGCATTGTTAACACTCGTACTGAGACTACATTTTGTTTTAGCCATTTCACCAATGCTTCTGCACCCCAATGACATTCATTATGTTTAATTTGCAGAGCTTCTCTCATTATCAAGGGGGGTAGGACTATCTGTCCTTGTGCAGTGACATACCACCCCTCTGAATTCTTTTGCGCATTCAGCAAATGTCCCAGTCTCTTGTCTTCTGTTGAATATTTTGGTTCTGAAGGTAAATTGAATTGAGACACCTTTAGCTTCGTAGGTATCAATGCCATTGCTATTTGCACCTCCCGAGCAACCTGTCAGGCTGTCCAGTCTGCCTTTCGATTTCCCTCACAGATTTTGGAACTTCCTGATTGATGTCCTTTACAGTGCATAATTGCCACTTGCTTGGGTTTTTGTACTACTTTTATCAACTGCAGAATTGCATCTTGATGTTTAATATACGTCCCTTGAGAGGGCAGCAACCCTCTTTCTTTCCACAGTGCCCCATGTACATGCACTGTCCCAAATGCATATTTTGAATCAGTCCAAATATTTACCTTCTTTCCTTCACTCAATTCTAGTGCTCTGGTTAAGGCAATCAATTCTGCCCTCTGGGCAGATGTGTTTGATGGTAATGCTTTGGCCTCTACTACTGTGCTGATTGTTGTTACCACATATCCAGCGTATCTGGTTCTATTCTCCATGAAGCTGCTTCCATCTGTGCATAATTCCCACTCCGGTTGCTCCAGCGGGACGTCTTTCAGGTCTTCTCTCGCTGAGTAAGTGTACTCTATCACTTCCACGCAGTCATGTTGCAGTGGGCCTTCCTCGGGTGTGGTGCCTAGAAACAGAGCTGGATTCAAAAGGTTAGTTGTCTTTAGTGTGACATCATCCCGTTTGGTTAGGATTGCCTGGAATTTTATCATCCTGCTCAGGGATAGCCAGTGGCCCTCCTTTTGCTCTAGGACAGTGGCTACCATGTGTGGCACATAGACATCTATGTGTTTTCCCATCGTGAGCTTCCTGGCCTCCTGTATCAATAATACAGTGGCTATGACTGCCCTCAGACATGCAGGCCATCCGGCACTTACGTTGTCAAGCTGTTTGAAGAAGTAGCCTACCGGCCTTTTCCAGCTCCCCAAACGCTGGGTCAGGACCCCCAGTGCCAAGCGTTGCCTTTCATGCACGAACAGCTGAAAGTCTTTAGACAGATCGGGCAATCCAAGCGTCGGGGCAGTCGTCAGTGCTTCTTTCAGTTTCAGGAAGGCTTCTCTCTGTGCTTTGCCTCAGCTGAACGGCTGCATCTTCTGAGCTTCATACAGGGGTTTGGCAATTAGCCCAAAATGCATAATCCACAGGCGGCACTATCCTGCCATGCCAAGGAAGACTCGCAGCTTGTGGAGATTCTGGGGCTCTGGAATATCAAATAGCTTGGATACGGTTAGTTCCTAATTTTCTCTGCCCTTGTGAGATTTCACATCCCAGGTAAGTTACAGTCCATTGGGCAATTTGTGCTTTGTATCCTCCCATGCCCAGTGAGTTTAAAATCTCAATTGTTACCTTTATGCAGGTTTCCTTTTCTTCTGTTGCTATCAGTATATCATCTACATACTGTAGCAGGAGGTATTGATCTTTTGGTACTTGCCCTTCTTTGGTCCAGATCTCCAGCTCCTTTGCCAGTTGGTTTCCAAATAAGGTGGGGGAGTTCTTGTACCCCATGGGAAGCTGAGTCCATGTGAGCTGGGTCTTCCTTCCATTCTCTGGATTTTCCCATTCAAAAGCGAACAGCTTCCTACTTTCTTTGTGAAGGGGGTATGCAGAAAAGGCATCTTTTAAATCAATTATAGTAAACCACTTATAAATCTCTTTTACGGATGTTAACAATGTATAAGGGTTAGCAATTACTGGATAAATGTCTTTGGTTATTTCATTTATTGCCCTTAGATCCTGTACTAGCTTGTAATCTCCATTGGGTTTCTTTACCGGGAATATTGGGATATTATACTCTAATTTGCACTCTGCCAGAACTTAATATTTTAGGAATTTATCAACAGTCTTTGCTATGCCGTGCCTCCGGTTTTATAGGGCATTGTGCCAACTTAGATTTTCCAGGTATGTCCATCTCCCATACTGAAGGAATTACGGCATTCTCCACTTCCTCTGGGATTGCAGAGGCTGGTTTCTCTTTTATCATTAAGATTTTTTTTTTTTTAATTTTTTTTTTCCTCTTTTTCTTTTTTTTTTTTCCCCTATTGACTCCATTAATAACTCGCCATTCTCAAAAGTTACCACTGCTTCTAATTTTGCCAGTAAAACATGGGACATATAAAAAATTCATGAGTCAATACTTTGTTTCCAAAACACAGGTCTATGGGTTGCAGAAATGATTATTCTAAATTATTTAAAACTGAATATGTGCCCGGGGTGCCGATTAAAAATCCCACCGCCTTTTCTGTAAAGTAGCCAGCGGTTCCTGGGTCACAGCGCCCTTGGCAACCTCTTCCTGCTGGAGCTGAGCACTCCGGTGGAACCGGTTGGAATACCTGTTTTTCCAATGACAAATGGCACATTCGTCAAAAGCTAATGGCCTCCTCCCCCCGACCTCTTCCAAACCGCTTGTCACACTCTGTAGGACTGCCAAGAATTGCCACTGCTGGCTTGTGGCCCTTCTATTGTTATTAACTTTCCAAGCTATTTCAAGTAATTTGTCCAGATTTCTTAACTTTTCCCCTTCCAATTCCTGTAACCTTTTTCTCGATTTTTTTTGTTTGTTTTTTTCTTTTTTTCTTTTTTCTTTTTTCCTTTTTTTTTCCTTTTTTTTTTCTGTAACTCTAAGTACCATCTCTCTGAGTTTTCATAATCATTTTCACTACCCTAGCAACCTTATCAGGGTTTTCTCTATAGGTTCCAGCTGACTGTTTCCATATAACCAAACCTCCTGACATATACCGGTCCGTCCACCCCCCACCCCTTGTCTTAAAGGGGCAATTACGATTTTCTTTTGCTTACCAAGTCTTGGCAGACTCTTTCCCATCTTGGAATGGGTCCGATGGGCTATGGGTCCACCACCACCCCCACTGCTGTCCAGTCCCCCGGCACCCCCTCCCCCACACCCCTGTACCGAAACCAAACTGTGGTCAGCCACTGGCAAGGGTAAAAAGGGGCTGCCACAAGCAGGTGAAGAGGGCACGGATAGCAGGGGGGGACATTCCCAGGGAGGTGTAGGTAGGAAAGGTGGGCACCCCTGAGAAGGCGCAGGCGGTGTAGAGTCAGACCCTGTAGGAACCACTAGTAAATCACTTTCCAATATATCTTTCTGATATAAACTCTCATTCAATGCCAAGTGTTTTAAACAATAGTTCTCTTGAACGCAAGCCAGACATTTATCATCGCAAACCGCCACAGTAACCAAACCACCCTCTGACAGCCACTCTGGGCTTCCTCACAAACAGAAAAATAAATCAACATACGGAACTTCATCTAATTTTCCTTTATGCTTACAAAACAACAACAAATGAGAAATCAGGTCAGATTGCAAAGAACCATTTTCAGGCCACTTTCTTCCAGCCTGCAAAATATATGTTGGCCACTGAGAATTACAAAACTCGATTAGCGTATCCTTACGCAATCATTGGCCAAAATTACATTGCTTCCAATGTGCTAACAAGTACCCCAAAGGAGAATTACGAGATATAGGAGCATAGCCACCCAAAATCCCTTTAAGCTTCTCCATTTCCACTTGCCGACTCTGCAACGCTTTCGCAATTGTCTTACAAGTGGCACCCGGGCATACCACCAGGAATTCCTTAGCCCAACCAAGCATAGCTTTCACTGCGTCTTACTGGCAGGCAACCAAACCACCATTAAAAGGCACCTCACCTTCTCCAGGGGACGTTGTGAGCGGCGGAGGGTCGTGGCGCGATGGGCTCCCCGAGAATCCCTCAGTGCTGGCTGGAGCGTGATCAGGTCGCGGGGTCCTCAGCAGCGCTCACAGGGTCCCATCTGGATTGCCAAAATGTTAGCGTGGAAAACACATAATCACTGAATGATTATATGCAGGTGCCTTTTATTCTCGAGCTCGGGAAGCCAGGGTGTAACATCTACCCAAATCTGACTTCAACATGGATTTGAAGTGAATACATTTTTATACCTTCCCTTACAGAACAGTGGTGTGATCATATGTTAATCATCAACTTATCATTGTTCCATTGTTTCCCCCCAAGCATGACTTTAAGCCCCCCTTCTCCCACAGTATTTCTGATTTATTTTGCAGGTGTGAATCCGCATCAGTTAACTGAAACAATCCCGATGTTTTCTAAGCAATCTTCATATTCATGTCAACCTGACCCTGTACAAGCAGTTCTTACCTACTCCTGTTCCCAAAGCCTATTCTTAACTATCCCGATTTTAGAAACATTTTAACCCTATGTTAACAGAGGGCTCAGGGTGTCAGGCAGCAGGTGATGGTGGGGGGTGGGGGGGGAAGGCAAAGGTCAGGGATTCTGCCCTTTGCTTTCCCCTCCACACTTTTGCACTGGTTTTGCCTTCCTTTTTACGGGCCTCAAGGCGGGCTACTCACTGTCCATCCTGCACGTAGTCTTCAGGTGTTCAAGTATGATTATGATTAGCAGATATAATGGCGAAGCATTTTTTGAAGCCTTTCTTTTATTATCAGACTCTTACATCCCACCCCGTGATTCGGCATTATTTTGCGGGACATTGTTGTAGCTTTCTTCAGTGGTGGTGATTTGAGTATAGCGTACAGAGGGAGAGAAGGAAAGAAGCAAGCGTATCGTGCATTTAACCAGGCCAATGCAAACAATCAGGAATACAACTCCAATGACAATTGATATTCCAATTTGTGCTAACCATTTTCCCCACCCTGTGGGCCAGAGAGACTCTAGGATGGTAGTGACTCATGAACTATCAAACAATTCTCATGGTTGCATTGCATGAAACAAGTTTCTAGTATGATTACTATTTCTCTCATCTTGGCTTGTGCCTCCTCAATGGAGGTAGAGACATTATCAATTGTTATACAACACTCAGTTTCTGTCAAATTTAACATTCCACAAACTCCTTGTTCTTTTAACAATATCATGTTCAGGGCTAATCTATTTTGCAAAGTCCTTTTAGAATTTCCTGGACTTGGGTGTTCAATTCTCCAAATGCATGTTGTGTCCAATTGCTTAATACCCTTAATTGCCAGGAAATATCTTCTAATACAATTTGGTGTCTTTTTAAGATGACATAGGGAGCAAAAACATTTTTCAGGAACAGGGATATTTTTTGTCCAGTGGTATAGTAATCTGGAAAGCAAATTTCCTCAATTGCCCATTCTGGTCTTTGTGTTGCATTTGAAGAGGGAACACTGTGATGGTGATGTTCTCTAGACACTTTAGTGAAAGTAAAGACACATCTGGGGCAAAGGTTACTTAAAATTCCCCAATAAGAAACTTACCAGATGAAGTAATTGTCTTCCTATTTTAATTATTCTCTCCTAAGTGCGACTACAGCTTAGTTTACAAAAACACATTTCACAGAGGAGGCTTCGTCTAAGGTTGGAGCATCTAGTTTTGAGATAGTTATGAATGTTTTGTCTTCTTCCCTGGAGAACTCCCAAACTAAGCTAAATATCGGACTACAAGAGTTATAAACATGCGGGACTAAGGTACAAAGAGTGTTGGTGAAGGGTACAAGGAGAGGGGAAAGTGTATAAAAAGAAAGGACAAAAAATCATCAGGCATCAATGGCCTGGCACCAAATTCATCCAACAAAGTAAATAAAGCTTGTGTATTGAGTTTCATGTTACTACAAATGTCGGAATGATCATTTCCAGAGGCTGCCCTACTTAAAAGTTACAGCTCTGAAAAACGAAGTTTTACTCTCCTGTTAGAATTTTAAAAGTGTATTGGTTTGAAAACAAACCAGTGGGAGATCACAAGTCAAGACTGAAATTAAAAATAAGTGAAATAATACAAGGAAAAGCACTGACAAAGTCAGATACAACCTAACACCCTGTTGGGGTGGTGGTAGCAGTCCAACTGAAGTAGTCCAGTTGAAGCGGTGATCCTGTGAAGGTCTAGTCTCCAGCTGAAGATCCAGTGGTAGCTCTTGTCCTCTGGGAACCCAGTAGACAGGGCTAGCTCAGGCAGTCCCAAGGCCAGGTTATATCCAGGTGGGAACACCTGGCTCCTCCCTCCTGGGCAGAGTATCCCACAATGGGATGAGATAAGTCCATGAGTCACACGGTGGGTCCCTGATGGCCCATTGCCTGTCATGCAGGGTGGGTCATTAGCAGGTGAAAGCAGCAAACGGCCCACAGCTGGTGGTAATAGAATACTTAACTACATCTATATTGCAACCTAGGACAAAAAGTTTAATAAAGGACAATAGGGGACAAAGACAATAAAGCAAAAGTAACAGCGCTGGGTGCTTGGCCCTTAGCCAAAAGCACACTGTGACTGCAGCGCACAACCTTTACATAGTTTCATTATTGCATCATCCAAATGCATATTCATAAACAATTATGCATATTCAAACATTTCCTCAAACTGGTTTGCATGTTCCAGGAATCTTTTAGCATGGCCCCTCCTCTGATCTGCCTTTTTAGAGTATGTGCAGTCCTTTTGAAGAGTCATGTATCTCCCCTCCGTTTTGTGGTTCCAGCAGGTGACGGTCACTGATAGAAATGTCAGTGGCAGGGATCCTTCTCACGCCTGCTCTTTGGCTGTTATCCAACTAGGCAGTTGGTTTAATTATTGTAAGTTAACTATAAGTATTCTAAAACAACTATATTAGCTATTTCACCACTATATCTAAGTTAGTTGCAAAAAATAAAGTCATTTAGTTATTATTACACAACTATATCTTTATAACAAAGCCACTTCTATAAGAATTAACATTATACACATAGCATCCATTTTGATATTTGCGAAAAGCCAATACTATAATAGGTATTTATCTCTCAGCTAATTTTCAAAAGTCTCACTCCTCTCCCTGGGAAGGTACTTCTTAACACCGGAGTAGTCTGTCTCGAGGGACGCCCCTTATAAAATATTCTCCAAGGTCCTATTCCTTACACATCGAGAGCACCTAGTGTTTAACAAAGTGTCTTGGTTTGAAAGACAGGTGTCTGCCAAGAGAGGTTGAACCCTCCCCTCGAACAGAGGATGTGATTTTTCTTCCCCTCCTCCCTCCGAATTATTTAATTTTGTAAATCAAGGGCTTTCAGGCAAAGGTATGGGAAAAAGGAGTATCAGTTCTTTACTAGTATCTATAAACAAACAATAACAATAATAGCAAACCACAACTAGAACCAGAAAACCAAACAGCAGATAACTTGTGAGCTGCTGAGCCTTCTCCCATGTGGTGCAATCACGGTTGCAAGCAGCAGGGGCGCTGTTGAGCTCCCGGCCGGGCAGGGCAGGCGCGATGACTCCCGAGCGGCTGCAGGTGGCGCTGTGGCGCAGGGTCAGGTCAGCGTCCGGTAGCAGCAACGGCGGACAGGCTGAGAAACACGCAGGGCAGCGGAACAGCTCGTAGCAGCGAGAAAGCAGGGCAGCAGGAGCGGGCGCCGGCTCTCTCTCTCCGGCCAGCGAGAATTTCTGCAGTCACAGCAGGGGCCGCGGGACTCTCCCGGCAGCAGCCACGAGGGAACGCAGCCTGGGGGGGGGGAAAACGTGCCCTTCCCCGTGAGGAGAAAAGTTGAATCAAAGCTCACCCAGCCAGGAGAAGAGGAAAGAAACAGGGCACAGCTGGATCCGCACTGGCCCAAGGCGAAGAGCAGCAAAAGAGCAGCCTCTCCTCTCAGCGTCCGAACCACGAGAGACTGTTCCCAAGGCTGCCTCTTCCCTTACCGTGCCCTGCCCAAAGCCCAGCTTTTGTCTTTTACAAAAGACTTGATCGCTCTAAACATCTAACTATTTGTTGCTTAGTGTCTCGGGTTAATGATAAGACTCTCTCCTCCGAGAGCGAAGGGCCCCGACACCCCCTCCCCCACCCACAACAGAACCTCTTAGATGGAAGTGAAGAAAAAAACTATTTATTTAACAAAACTACGCAGAGTGCCCTGCAAGGCACAGGGGAAGGGGAAAAAACAAGGTGAAAGGCAGTTATTCAACCTGATTAAAAAGTTCTTTTCTCAGACGCAGTCCTTCTCCTCCTCGCCCCCCACCCGGGGCCGGGTGGAGCTCTCTGGAGAGCTCTGCTGTCTTTTGGCCCTCCTGGGTCTCTGGGTGGCAAAGCAGATCGAAGAGAAGGGGTCCGAACGAGGAAAAAAGAAGAAGAATGGAAAAAACGGGAACAGAGCTCACTCCGACCCCCGTTCAGCACGCAGTCTCTGCCGGGCGACGAATCCTCCCCCGGAGCGAGGCTTGGAGAAAATGTTTTTAAAACAACCCGCGTTTTTCTCTGCGGCTGGGTGCAGTTAAAGAGACAGGACCACACATTTTTACACATTTTTTTCTTTCTTGGGCATATAAGCCAACGATAGGGGATAAAGGATTATCATATCATCAATCCAAGACACTTAGTAACAGGAATGGGAAGAAATTCTCAACCCCCGACATAATCCACCCCGAATTTTTCCCATTCCAACATGTTACATTGAGCTTAAACATTTAAATTATATACACACATGCATTACTCTAATTATATACATATATACATACAGATATGGATACAGGCACAGTGTTATGGGCAATTCAACCCCAACTATGGTCTCCCTGAGGTATGCATCGTGCTTCTCCATCCTTTTGCATCACCCACCAGGTACACCCTGGTCCCTGAGCGAAAACAACCCCACAGGTGGGTTTGTCTTTGCCTGAGGTAGAATCAATCCAAACAGTTTTCCCTAGCATGCCTCTCATGTGTACCAATGGAACTTTATCCCCGTCTGCTGTTTGCAGGGGTTCAGATTGGGCAGGGCCAGCTCAGTTGGTGGAACCTCGGGTGTTAACTAGCCAGGTGGCCTTGGCTAAATGCTGTTCCCAACCTTTAAAAGTCCCCCTGCCTAAAGTTTTCAAGGTGGTTTTTAGCAGACCATTGCATCACTCCACTTTGTCAGCAGCAGGTGCATGATAAGGAATGTGGTACACCCACTCAATGCCATGTTCCCTAGCCCAGGTGTTTATGAGGCTATTTTTAAAATGAGTCCCATTGTCTGACTCAATTCTCTCAGGGGTACCATGCCTCCACAGGACTTGGTTTTCAAGGCCCAGGATGGTGTTACGGGCAGTGGCATGAGGCACAGGGTAGGTTTCCAACCACCCCGTGGTGGCTTCTACCATTGTGAGCACGTAGCGCTTGCCATGGCGGGTTTGAGGCAGTGTGATGTAATCAATCTGCCAGGCCTCTCCATACTTATATTTAGACCACCTTCCACCATACCACAGGGGTTTCACCCGCTTGGCTTGCTTGATGGCAGCACACATCTCACAGTTATGGATTACCTGGGAGATACAGTCCATGGTTAGATCCACCCCTCGGTCTCGTGCCCACTTGTAGGTGGCATCTCTGCCCTGATGGCCAGAGGCATCATGGGCCCATCGAGCTAGGAACAGCTCCCCCTTGTGTTGCCAATCCAAATCTATTTGTGACACTTTTATCTTTGCAGCCTTATCCACCTGTTCATTGTTTCGGTGTTCCTCATTAGCTCGGCTCTTGGGGACATGGGCATCTACATGACGGACTTTCACAGGTAGTTTCTCCACCCTAGTGGCAATGTCCCGCCATTCATCAGCAGCCCAGATTGGTTTTCCTCTACGCTGCCAGCTGGCTTTTTTCCACCTTTCCAACCAACCCCATAGAGCATTGGCTACCATCCATGAATCAGTGTAGAGGTAAAGCTTTGGCCACTTCTCTCTTTCAGCAATGTTCAGGGCCAGCTGGACAGCTTTGAGTTCAGCAAGTTGACTCGATCCCCCCTCTCCTTCTGTAGCCTCTGCGACCCGTTGTGTGGGGCTCCATACAGCTGCTTTCCACTTCCTATTTGCCCCCACAATACGACAGGAACCATCAGTGAACAGAGTGTAGCGTGTTTCATCTTGTGGCAGTTGGTTGTAAGGTGGAGCTTCCTCTGCACGAGTCACTTGTTCCTGCTCCTCTTCATCCGTGAGGCCAAAGTCTTCACCTTCGGGCCAATTTGTAATTATTTCTAAGATCCCAGGGCGATTCGGGTTTCCAATACGGGCACGCTTTGTGATGAGAGCAATCCATTTGCTCCACGTGGCATCGGTGGCATGGTGGGTTGATGGAACCTTTCCCTTGAACATCCACCCCAGCACTGGCAGTCGGGGTGCAAGGAGAAGTTGTGCTTCCGTACCAACTACCTCTGAGGCGGCTTGGACTCCTTCATAGGCTGCTAGGATTTCCTTCTCGGTGGGAGTATAGTTGGCTTCGGACCCTCTGTAACTTCGGCTCCAGAATCCCAGTGGTCGTTCTCGAGTCTCGCCAGGCACCTTCTGCCACAGGCTCCAGGACAGACCATTGCCCCCGGCTGCAGAGTAGAGCACATTCTTCACTTCTGGTCCTGTCTTGACTGGGCCAAGGGCTACTGCATGAGCGATCTCCTGCTTGATCTGAGCAAAGGCTTGTTGCTGTTTGGGGCCCCAGTGGAAATCATTCTTCTTGCGGGTCACCAGGTAGAGAGGACTCACAATCTGGCTGTACTCGGGGATATGCATCCTCCAGAAACCTATGGCGCCTAGGAAGGCTTGTGTCTCCTTCTTGTTGGTTGGTGGGGACATCGCTGTGATCTTGTTGATGACTTCGGTAGGAATCTGACGTCGGCCATCTTGCCACTTCACTCCTAGGAACTGGATCTCTTGGGCAGGTCCTTTGACTTTGCTCTTCTTGATGGCAAAACCGGCTTCCAGGAGAATTTGGATGATTTTGTCTCCTTTCTCAAACACTTCTTCAGCTGTGCTCCCACACAATGATGTCGTCGATGTACTGCAGATGTTCCGGAGCCTCACCCTTTTCCAGAGCAGCCTGGATCAGTCCATGGCAGATGGTGGGACTGTGCTTCCACCCCTGGGGCAGTCGGTTCCAGGTATACTGCACGCCCCTCCAGGTGAAAGCAAACTGAGGTCTACACTCTGCTGCCAGAGGAATGGAGAAAAATGCATTTGCAATGTCAATAGTGGCATACCACTTTGCTGCCTTGGACTCTAGCTCATACTGGAGCTCCAGCATGTCTGGCACAGCAGCACTCAGAGGTGGAGTCACCTCATTCAAGGCGCGATAGTCCACAGTCAATCTCCAATCTCCGTCAGATTTGCGCACAGGCCAGATGGGGCTGTTAAAGGATGAGTGGGCCTTGCTGACCACCCCTTGGCTCTCCAGCTCACGGATCATCTTGTGGATGGGAACCACAGCATCTCAATTAGTCCTGTATTGCTGGCGGTGCACTGTCGAGGTGGCAATTGGTACTTTTTGGTCCTCCACCTTCAAAAGTCCGACTGCAGAAGGGTTCTCTGATAGTCCAGGCAAGGTGTTCAGTTGCCTCACGCCCTCTGCCTCGACAGCAGCTATTCCAAAAGCCCACTTGAGTCCTTTCGGGTCTTTGAAATAGCCGTTACGGAGGAAGTCTATGCCAAGAATACATGGAGCCTCTGGACCAGTCACAATGGGATGTTTTTGCCACTCCCTCCCCGTCAGGCTCACCTCGGCTTCAACCAGGGTCAACTGCTGTGATCCCCCCGTCACCCCAGCAATAGAAATAGATTCTGCTCCCGCAAGTCCCGATGGCATTAGGGTACACTGCGCACCTGTATCAACTAGTGCTTCATATTTTTGTGGCTCTGATGTGCCAGGCCATCGAATCCACACAGTCCAAAAAACACGGTTTTCCCGTACCTCTACCTGGCTAGAGGCAGGGCCCCTCTAGCACTGGTTATCATTCCCTTCCTGGTCATACATTCCAGAGGTTCCTTCAAGGGGATCTGACCCATCATCTTCCCTTCTATTATACCTAGCAGGTCGGCCACGGGAAGCTGAGGCTACCTTCGCTTTAGCAGAACCCCCTCGGCCAGCGTTTCCCTCCTTAAGCTGACGCACCCGTGCTGCCAGGGCAGTAGTGGGCTTCCCATCCCACCTCCTCATGTCTTCCCCATGGTCATGCAGAAAAAACCACAACTCAGCTCGTGGGGTGTACCCTCTCTCCCTAGTTGGGGGATGTCGGGCTCTGGTATTGGGGCCTGTGACTCTCACTGGTGCCACATTGATCCTCCTCATCTCGTCCCTAATCTCCTCCCTCAGGTCCTTCATCTCCTCTTTGATCTCCTCCCTGAGGTCTTTAACCACAGCAGAGACCTGAGCCTGCATCGGGTCACTGATCACGCTTGCATAATACCTGAGCCTGTCAACTATTGAACCCACCGTCTCTCGATTGCCATCAACATTAATAGTTGCAAGGAAGGTGGCATGATGCTCTGGCCTTCGCCTTGCAAGGCTCCACAACATTTGCCTGGTGCACCTGACCTTATCAGGGTCATTTTCGTGCTGTCCATCCCCCCCAAAGAGCACCTCCATTATGGCTGCTTCTTTCAGCCGTTGGATCCCTTCCTCAATGGTCTTCCAGGTCAATTTACGGTGGGGATCCTGCATTCTGTCTCTGTTGTCAAACTTCTCTCTTACACCCATTAAAAGCCTCTCCCAGAGAAAAAGGGGCCCTGTCTCCCTCGCGAACACTTTGTCAACAGCCGGGTCTTGGGCCAAGGGTCCCAAATTCCTTGCTTCATTATTATCCAGCTGCACTCCTGGGCCCATAAGGTCCCAAACCCGAAGTAACCAGGTTAGGAAAGCTTCGTGCGCCCGTCTCTTAACATCGTCTCGCAGCTTACGGAGAGTATCGAAGTGGAAGGACTCAGTGATGATTATGGGCTCAGATTCCACTGCTGGTTGTGAGGGCAATGGCTCCCCATCATCATTAACTGGGCGTACTGATTTGGTCTTTGTACGCACCAGAGGGGCAACTGCTGCTGGCTGTGGCTGCTCTTGGGATCCAGCTGGAGCCTGGATGGTCATAACATCTGTGGGTTCCACTGCTACACCATCAGACTCTTTCCTTTTGGGGCGAGGAGAGGGTTTTACACCTGCTAGGGAGATGTATTCCTTCAGCAGCTGGTGTATTCTGTGTATCATCTCCTCCACTAGCACCCCCACCCATTCTGGACGGTTTGTTTCTGAGGCAGGCTGTTGGACAGGGTCAGGCTGTGGGGTATCCCCAGGCTCTGGGACAGCCTTGGGCTCTGTGGCTGCATCCCTATTCCCTGGCACAGGTGTTGGAATGGTTACCCAGGGAATTTTCACCTTATCCCGGAATGCAAAGTAGGATAGACCTATCAGCCACAGCAGCATCAGCCACTGTATGATATCATAAGCATTTAGAGAGTTTCCAAACCTTTCGAGCATTAGTTGGGTAGGCCCAAAGTAATGAATAAAAGGTTGAGAAAAACCTTCTCCTGGTGTTATCTCCTCACAAAAGGTACCATTACCAAACAAACTCCAAAAACATGTACTAATGGTGTCAAAAAACTGTAACCATGTGCCTGCCGTTAAAATGAACTGAAAGATCCAGAAGTTCTTCACCCTATTGGCCCATTGTGCAAACTGGATGACAGCCACAATAACCTTAGTTATAGGACCCATGTTCAGGTAGGGAGCTGCAAATGGGAAAAATGTGGTCACAATTATGTGCCAACCAAACCAGGGTATACTCAACATAGTACCACTTAATGAGGTTTTCATGTTCACCACACTAAGATAGGTCTCACAGAAACTGTTATTCCTTTTCCTTCCAATGCCCTCGGGCCCCACGTTGGGCGCCAAGATCTGTCTTGGTTTGAAAGACAGGTGTCTGCCAAGAGAGGTTGAACCCTCCCCTAGAGCAGAGGATGTGATTTTCCTTCCCCTCTTCCCTCCGAATTATTTAATTTTGTAAATCAAGGGCTTTCAGGCAAAGGTATGGGAAAAAGGAGTATCAGTTCTTTACTAGTATCTATAAACAAACAATAACAATAATAGCAAACCACAACTAGAACCAGAAAACCAAACAGCAGATAACTTGTGAGCTGCTGAGCCTTCTCCCATGTGGTGCAATCACGGTTGCAAGCAGCAGGGGCGCTGTTGAGCTCCCGGCCGGGCAGGGCAGGCGCGATGACTCCCGAGCGGCTGCAGGTGGCGCTGTGGCGCAGGGTCAGGTCAGCGTCTGGTAGCCGCAACGGCGGACAGGCTGAGAAACACGCAGGGCAGCGGAACAGCTCGTAGCAGCGAGAAAGCAGGGCAGCAGGAGCGGGCGCTGGCTCTCTCCGGCCAGCGAGAATTTCTGCAGTCACAACAGGGGCCGCGGGACTCTCCCGGCAGCAGCCACGAGGGAACGCAGCCTGGGGGGGGGGAAAACATGCCCTTCCCCGTGAGGAGAAAAGTTGAATCAAAGCTCACCCAGCCAGGAGAAGAGGAAAGAAACAGGGCACAGCTGGATCCGCACTGGTCCAAGGCGAAGAGCAGCAAAAGAGCAGCCTCTCCTCTCAGCGTCCGAACCACGAGAGACTGTTCCCAAGGCTGCCTCTTCCCTTACCGTGCCCTGCCCAAAGCCCAGCTTTTGTCTTTTACAAAAGACTTGATCGCTCTAAACATCTAACTATTTGTTGCTTAGTAACAGGAATGGGAAGAAATTCTCAACCCCCGACACAAAGTTACAATTCTCAAAGTTCCAATGTGCACTTTACTTAAAAACAAACAGACAAACAAACACTTAAAGAAAATTATCGATCATAAATATTAGTTCTTCATTAATTTTTTTGAATCAACACTCTCGTTTCAAGGGAATCCTGCTGACGACCCCAGTAAAATGTTATGATCCAGTTTAAACACAGAGGAGCAGAGAAAACTAGGTCTTTGTGTATAAAACAGAAAGAACTTTGAAGGTTCAAAATATATCCAAAAAAGAGATAAAAACCAAATGAGATTAAATGTTGATGCAAAAAAATTGATATATGTGGCTAGCACAGTTTTTCCCATGGGAAGTTTTCTTGTGTTTTTGTAAATAAAGATAAAGTTTGGATGTTTTGGAACAGTGTCCCAGAACTTGGACAGTGCAGGCCTGGCCAATCAGGCCTGGGGGAAGGCTTCTGACTAACCAATCTGGGTGACTTTTGAGAACTCTATAAATGTGATGAAATCAAAACAATAAAGGTCATTCCTTCTTGCCACTGAGAACCGATGCATTCATTACTCTGCTAGCTGCTCAACAGCGACATCTATATATTTTTATTTAATAAGAGAGGCAAGGAGAAAGAAAGGGAAAAGCAGAAAAAAGTTGGAAAGAAAAGCTGAGGTTACTTTAAAAAGCATAGGATAGTTCACCACCACATTGTTGCTACCTTTGTTGCTGCTGCGAGGTGGGGGGGAGCGAAGCAGTGCCCGGTTTCTGCAGCCAAACTTCGGGGGACTCACGGTGCTCTCACCACAAAATGCAGGAGCAAGGGTAGGGGTTCCACAACTCACTCATGATTTCGGTCCATGGATGCAGGATCAGGGGTGGTTTCTCTCAAGCAGGCAGTGTCGGCTCCTGGAGGGCTCAGGGTGTCAGGCAGCAGGTGATGGTGGGGGGTGGGGGGGGAAGGCAAAGGTCAGGGATTCTGCCCTTTGCTTTCCCCTCCACACTTTTGCACTGGTTTTGCCTTCCTTTTTATGGGCCTCAAGGCAGGCTACTCGCTGTCCATCCTGCACGTAGTCTTCAGGTGTTCAAGTATGATTATGATAAGCAGATATAATGATGAAGCATTTTTGAAGCCTTTCTCTTATTATCAGGCTCTTACAGTACCATGACTAGAATTAGAGGGGCCCTGCCTCTAGCCGGGTAGAGGAAAGTGGCAATTTGTGTGGATCCAATGGCCTGGCATGTCAGACCCACAAAGGTATATGGCTTTGGTTTACACTGGTGTTCAGTGTACCCTGAATGCCATTGAGATATGTACGGGTGGAATCTATTTCTATTTCTGGGGTGACAGAACAGCTCATTGTACTGGAAGCTGAAGTGAGCTTGTCTGGGAACGAATGGCAAAAACACCCCATTGTGAGTGGTCCAAAGGCCTTGTGTATCCTTGGCATAGACTATCTCAGGGGTGGTGTCTTGCATGGGAGAGAGGAGATTTATGTGGTTTTGCAGTTTGCCAGGGTTTAAGATAGCTAGTTCCCCAAGACTTAGTCCCGTTCGCAAGATTCTTTGTTATTTGGCCGATTAGTCTAAAAATACCATTTATTAGACACAGAAAATAACAAACATACAAACATAGAACAGATCGACACACATAGACACACAATGAATGCATAATTGCAACACTATAATAGCTAAAAATGCAATTATGGGGTAAAACCTTGCTTGAACTATAAAAATAGTTAAAAATGCAAGAAATGCTTGCTTGAACTATAATGCAAGTTAAGAGATGCTTGCTTGAGCCAGCTGAAATGCAAGTTAAGAAAGGTACCTATAAATTAGCCGGAATAATACAATTTAGGAAACTCAATGATCTCACCAAATCCAGTTTTTGGAGCTGGGGATACATCAGCGTCCTCACTCAATCCCTCGGGAAGTAACCACAGGGCTGCGTCCAGACCTGGGGAGAGGCTTACTTCACACTTCTATATCCATGTAGAAAGCTTCTACCTTTCTAAGATTTCGTGAGCTTTTTTTTCTCACATTCTCCCTGCATTCCACAGGGGAGTGTCTTTTCAGACTTTCAGTCGCCAGCACCAGGTAGCTGTTGATTTAGGCTATCAACCTAATCTGAGCCATCCATTTCCTGGGACCGTCAGAGAGAGAGAGAAGGGGGAGGGGGGTGTCCTGCCACAGGTGGGTATTTCAAAGACCCAAAGGGACATTACTGGCTTTGTGGATGGCTGCTCTGGAGACAGAGGAAATTAGACAACTGAATACCTTGCCTGGTCTCTCAGAGGACCTTTCTGCTGTGGGACTGCTGAGGGTTGAAGAACAACAGATACCAATTGCCACAGCAACAGTGCACTGTCGGCAATACCACACTGACCAAGACTCTGTGATTCCCATCCATAAGATGATTCGTGAATTGGAGAGCTAAGGGGCAGTCAGCAAGACTGGTTCACCCTTTAACAGCCCTATATGGCCTGTGCGTAAGTCCAGTGGAGAATGGAGACTAATGGTGTGTGGCTAGCACAGGTCTTTCCCATGAGAATTCCTTTTGTGTTTTATAAATAAAGATAAAGTTTGGATGTTATTAAAAACAGTGTCCCAAGACTTAGACGGTGCAGGCCTGGCCAATCAGGCCTAGGGGGAGGCTTCTGACTGACCAATCTGGGTGACCTTTGAAAACTCTATATATATGATGAAATCAAAACAATAAAGGTCTTTCCTTCTTGCCACTGAAAACTAGATTCTTCTCTCTGCTAGCGGCTCAACAGCAACAATGGTGGATTACTGTGGCCTGAATGAAGTCATGCCACGACTGAGTGCTGCTATGCCGAACATTCTGGAGCTTCAGTACAAGCTGGAGTCCAAGGCAGCAAAGTGGTATGCGACCATTGACATTGTCAATGCATTTTTCTCCATTCCTTTGGCAGCTGAGTGCAGGCCACAGTTTGCTTTCACCTGGAAGGTCATCCAGTACACCTGGAACCGACTGCCCCAAGGGTGGAACAGAGCCCCACTAAATGCCATGGACTGATCCAGACTGCATGGGAAAAGGGTGAGGCTCTGGAGCATCTGCAGTACATTGAAGACATCATCAAATGGAGGAACACAACAGGGGAAGTATTTGAGAAAGGAGAAGATAATCCAGATTCTCCTGAAGGCTGGTTTTTCCATTAAATGAAGTAAGGTGAAGTGACCTGCTCAAGAAATTCAGTTTCTAGGCATAAAATGGTATGATGGACATCACCAGATTCCAACAGTAGTGATTAACTAAATAACAGCTATGTCCCCACTGACCAACAAGAAAGAAATACGGGCTTTCCTAAGTGCTTTGGGCTTTTAGAGAATGCATATCCCAGAGTACAGTACTACTGTAAGCCCTCTCTACCTCATGACATGAAAGAAAAACAATTTCCAGTGGGGGTCTGAACAACAACAAGCTTTTGAACAAATTAAACAGAAGATTGCCCATGCAGTGGCCCTTGGGCCATTTAGGACAGGGCAAGATATGAAGAACATGCTCTACACCACAACCAAAGAGAATGGTCCTTCCTGGAGCCTCTGGCAGAAGGGACCTGGTGAGACCCAAGGACAACCACTGGGGTTCTGGAGTTGGGGATACAAAGGATCTGAGGCCAGCTATACCCTAACTGAGAAAGAGATTCTTGCGGCCTATGAAGGGATTTGAGCTGCCTCAGAAGTAATTGGCACTGAAGCACAGCTGCTTCTGGCACCCCAACTACCAATGTTGGGCTGGATGTTCAAAGGGAAGACTCGTTCTACACGCCACCAATGCCATATGGAGCAAGTAGATCGCTCTGATCACACAGCAAGCCCAGATAGGAACTCCTAATTGCCCTGGGATTTTGGAAATCATAACAAACTGGCCCAAAGGTGAGAGTTTTGGACTATCTTCCAAAGAAGAGGAGCAGGTGACTGTCTTGGAGTGATGTTATAATAACCCTTTATTCCCCATCGTTAGCTTATATGCTCAGAAATGTGGTCCTGTGGCTTTAACTACACTCAGCAGCGGAGAGAAGCACGGGTTGTTTTGAAAACTTTTTCCCCAAGCCTTGCTGCGGGGGAGCAAGGAGGGGGAGAAGGAGGATTCTCTCTCCGGAGACTGCGACTGCGACAGTTGTCGAAGTTGCCAGCTCTGTTCCTGTGGGTTTTTTTTCTTCTTCTTTTTCATAATTTTTTTTTCTGTTTGAACCCTTTTCTTCGATCTGCTTTGTCACCCAGAAAACCCAAGGGGGCCCAGAGGACAGCAGAGCTCCCAGGAGCTACTGGAGCAACTCCGCCCAGCCCCCCCCCCCAGGCGGGCCCAGAGAGGAGAAACTATGTCTGAGGAAAAGGACACTAAAATTTACCAGCTTTTTAATCAGGTTTAATAACTCCTTTTCCCCTGTTTTCCCTTCCCCTGTGCCTTGCAGGGCACTCTGCGTAGTTTTGTTAAATAAATAGTTTTTTCTTCACTTCCATCTAAGAAATTCTGTTGTGGGTGGGGGAGGGGGTGTCAGAGCCCTTGGCTCTCGGAGGAGGCGTTTGTTCGGAGCGTTCTCCACCTAGAGAATTTTATCATTAATCCGGGGCAGTGACACGTGCTGAGGACGCCCCACGATATAATCAACTACCAGAAAATGAAAAGTGATACTCCCTCTTCACTGATGGTTCCTGCCGAATTGTAGGGACAAACCGGAAATGGAAAGCTGCTGTATGGAGCCCCACACGGCGAGTAGCAGAAGCTACCAAAGGACAAGACAGATCAAGTCAGGTTGCAGAGCTGAAAGTCATTCAGTTGGCTCTGGATATCGCTGAACGAGAGAAGTGAACGAGAATATCTATACACTGACTTGTGGATGGTAGCTAATGCTCTGTGGTGGTGGCTGGATCACTGGAGAAAGGCCAACTGGCAGCACAGAGGGAAACCCATCTGGGCTGCTGAGATATGGCAAGACATCACTGCCTGAGTAGAGAAGCTGACTGTGAAGGTCTGTCATGTAGATGCACATGTACCCAAGAGTTGAGCCAATGAAGAACTCTGTAACAATGAACAGGTGGATCGAGCTGCCAAGGTGAAAGTATCTCAGGTAAATCTGGACTGGCAGCACAAGGAAGAATTATTTCTAGCTCCTTGGGCCCACAATGCCTCCGGTCATCAGGGAAGAGATGCAACATACCAATAAGTTTGTGACCGAGGGGTGGACTTAACCATGGACAGTATCTCACAGATCATCCATAACTGCAAGACATGCTGTGATCAAGCGGGCCAAACAGGTGAAGCCTCTATGGTATGGAGAACAGTGGTCAAAATATAGGTATGGGGAAGCATGGCACATTGACTACATCACACTTCCCCAAACTCACCAAGGCAAGCGCTATGTGGTGACCATTGTAGAAGCAACCACTGGATGGCTGGGTAGATACCCCGTGCCTCACGTCACTTTCCGGAATTCCATCCTGTGCCTGGAAAAGCAAGTCCTGCCAAGACACGGTACCCCCAAGAGATTTGGGTCAGACAATGGGACTCATTTCAAAAACAGCCTCATAGACACCTGGGCCAGATAGTACAGTATTGAGTGGGTGTACCATATTCCCTATCATGCACCAGCTGCCGGGAAAATTGAACAGTGCAATGGACTGCTGAAAACCACCTTGAAGCCACTGGGCAGGGGGGCCTTCAAATATTGGGAGCTGCATTTAGCAAAGGTCAGCACCTGAGGTTTCAACAATCAAGCTGGTCCTGCCAAGTCAGAACCCTTGCATACTGTAGATGAAATCCCTGTGGTACATGTGAGATGTATTTTAGGAAAGACTGTTTGGATTAGTCCCACCTCAGGCAAAGGCAAACACATCTGTGGGATTGTTTTTGCTCCAAGACCTGGTTACACTTGGTGGGTAATGCAGAAAGATGGTGAAACCCATTGTATACCTCAAAGGGACCTAATTTTGAGTGAGAACTGTCTGTAATGTTTCACTGCATATATATAAGTATATAGTTAAAGAGGGGTATTGATTTGGGCGTGATGCAGGTGGTGTAGAATAAGGAATGGATAATGTTGTTACAGGAAAAAGGGTGCCTGTTGTAACGTGTGTCCTTCCTGTCCCTGACCCCGCCCCCCTGACCCCTTCTGACTGGATGTGAGTCAGGACCGCCCCCCATCCCTAGAGATAAAAACCCCAGCCACATCCGGAACGGGCCTCTTTGGTTCTGGACTCATATGGAACCTGTACCCTCCCTCGCCTTCCCTTCCCCCTCCCCAGTCTCCCCACTCCTCCCCTGTTTTCCTCAATAAAAACACCATGGAGACCAGGAACCAAACAGCTGCCTTTCTAAACCTGCAACGCTTCTACAAGGACCGCGTCTGACCAGCCCCACAGCTCGTGGCCATGGAATGACCATCCTGCGTGTTCCGGTTCTGGGGCAGCCCTCCCCCCCGCAGCAGGGGAGAGCTGCCTTCAGGTTTTGCACTGCTGCAATTGGTGGAGAATGCGGGCAGCGGTAAGAACTTGCCTAGACATGCCGGGGAGCAGCGGAGCCCGCGGGAGCTGGGGGGCGGCGGGAGCCAGCGGCGCTCGGGGAACGGCGGGGCCGGTGGCACGGCCACGCCGGGCCGGCCCGAAAGGCCAGGCCGGGCCGGGCCGAGCTGGCCGCCGGCCCGCGGGGCCCACGCCTCCCCGCCAGCCCGCGCGGGGCTGCGGCGGAGCGGCGAACGCACGGCAGGGAGCCGCCGACGCGGCGGGACGCTGCCTGCGCTGCAGACGGAGACCACCCTGGCCGCGTGGCCCGCACATGGGCGCCGCCATCTTGTGAGCCGCCATTTTGTGTCGCGGGCGCCCCTCCCCGGCGAGACCAACTCTGCACAGCCAAACACCATCTCTGCTGTGCAGCACACGCGGTGGCCGCGAGCTGTGAGACTCTGTAAAGACACAGGCGAGTCCCAAGAAGAGGACCCTGAAGGGACTTGTAGAAAGCTTGTGAAGTCTGTATTGAGTTGCTGAGGATAAAACAGTGACGAAGAGGACTGCAAGGGACCGGAAAGCGGTGACCAGTCTTGTCAGTCGGCAAAAGTCTACCCAAGAGTAAGAGAGGCTCTGGGGGTGAGCCGATAGCGCCTACAGTGCCTATTCAGGGAAATTTTCCGACCCTGGACCTCTGCTAAAGGTGTAGTTTGCAGCAGAGGAGGAGTGAATGTTTGTATGAATGTGATTTGGAGGCACCCCCCAGGGGAGGGGGTGGGAAACGTGTGAATGGCTGAAGGCACCCCCCAGGGGAGGGGGTGCAGAGGTGTGAATGGTTGAGTCATAGAACACGGCAGGGTGTAGGGCTCTGTTTTAAAACCCAGCTCATTCTTTTTTATTTTAACCTTAGACAGATTAACAAGTGTTGCATTTTGAGAATTGGGCTAGAGAGGGCTTCCGGAAAAGGCCCTCTCCGCCCAATCCTCAAAAAAGAAAGGTATTTTCTTTAGTTAAAACCCTTTTTCGAGTTACAGTATGTTTTGTTTACCCCTATTAATACCTTTCCTCCTTCCCATGTCCCTTCTTCCCTCCCATTCTGATAAGGAGGTAACTAACAAGGCTGCATCCCGTCAAAAAAGACGCTGAGTTGCTACTGATTCTCTCAGGCGCCTTGCCAGTTCCCCCCTTGTACCATCACCCTTAAAAAATCACTCCTCACCCCCTTTTTTTCTACCCTCTTCTTCCCCAAATAGCCCCTCTACCATGCTCTCTAAAAATTTGCTTTTCCCAAAATCCCTGTCTCTTTCCGGCTGTGTGTAAGCTCTGCCCCTCTCCCTGCACGTCAAAGCTGGGGGGGGCACTGCAGACAGCACAGCCCCGTCGCACAGCAGAGCAGCAAGATACACCTGATTTCAGCCAACCAGCTTCAACTCCAGCCCTACTGAAGAAATTTCTACCAGCTCCAAAAGACTCTGAACTAGAAAATTTTTTTTCCTTTTGTATAAGAGAAAAAGTGGATTTGTTGTAACGTGTGTCCTTCCTGTCCCTGACCCCGCCCCCCTGACCCCTTCTGACTGGATGTGAGTCAGGACCGCCCCCCATCCCTAGAGATAAAATCCCCAGCCACATCCGGAACGGGCCTCTTTGGTTCTGGACTCATATGGAACCTGTACCCTCCCTCGCCTTCCCTTCCCCCTCCCCAGTCTCCCCACTCCTCCCCTGTTTTCCTCAATAAAAACACCATGGAGACCAGGAACCAAACAGCTGCCTTTCTAAACCTGCAACGCTTCTACAAGAACCGCGTCTGACCAGCCCCACAGCTCGTGGCCATGGAATGACCATCCTGCGTGTTCCGGTTCTGGGGCAGCCCTCCCCCCCACAGCAGGGGAGAGCTGCCTTCGGGTTCTGCACTGCTGCAGGTGCCAATATGGGTCTAACCAAACTGTGTATTCTACTTCCATCTACATAATTTCTGATGAACTGGTAATGATGGGCCATTCACAGTAGCTGCCCAGCGCACACCCAACACCTCAGGCTACAAGCTGAGTTTTAGATGAGTCGAGGCAAACCCTGTGAGGCAGGGTAGTGTTTCCTTATCTTCACCATGACTCAGCTGAGATAACTTCCTCCAGGGAAGCAGCAGCAGCACCCATCTTGAGGGGGTCATCTCTGATAACGGACCATAATGAACTGAATAGGCACCAGCAGAATAGGCATCTGGAACGACCATCAGGGACTCAAAAAATATCCTATGACTCATAGGGCTACATCATTCCATTGTGAAACTCCTTGCCCTGGAGGAGGTACCACCTGACCTGACCGCATGTAATCTCAAGGTTTGGAGGCTTGGGACACCACCACTGGACAGATCCAGAGGAGGACCCAGACTTCTACAGGAGGACCAGCCCTTCCACAGGACCACCACTTTTGACAAGACTGCAACCATCACTTCAACAGGACTGCAACTACTGCTTAATCGGACTCCGACCACCACCCTGACTAACAGGATGCCTGGTTGTACTCTTTGTGGCTTTAAGCCAGTTTTTCTGTATCATTGCATTTATTGTAATCGTTCTATTAAATTGTAACTCTGATCTGAAATCTCTCTCAAGGTATTTGTGTGGGGTTAACTTCTCCCACTGGTTTACTTTCAAACCAGCACAGTTGCTCAGGCAGAGCTGTCTTGGCTCTTGCTCTTTCCCTTTCATTCTTGCAGGGAGAGAGCTGAGACAGTGCCCGCGGAGGCTCCCCTTGTTTTTTTCCTGAGGGGGTTGCTTCAGGCAGGTTATCCGAGTGGCAACAGTAGCAACTCGACATCTACATTTCGCAATACAAAACTGTTTCAGAGTGAATTTCTCAATACCTGTCAGCAGCACAGAGCCAGAGCCTGTAGGGGCTGGAGGGTGCTGTTTTCAGTGCTTGGGGAGACCATTCTTCCCCCAAACAACACATCAAGGGCTTGGAAACAGCAGCACCAACACCAGCATAGTCCAGCAGGTGGAAGAAGGAGGCTGTGAGCGGCAGTACTGACCTCATACACACATGCACGCTACAGTCACCAAAATGAAATAGGGAGGCTGACACTGCAGGGCCCAAGCTCCCCAGGCAATGCCAGCACTTCCCATCTGCCACCAGAATTGCTTCGTAAGCTCCTACCTTCCCATTTTTTTTTCCAGGGGGAAGATTAGGCCAAGCAGGATTCGTTTGTCATTTTCCTTTTGCCTCTCCACACACAGTCATCTGCAGAGGATGCCATCTTGGAGGGGAGGGTTTGTCTGCCATTTTCCCTTTGTCTTTTGAGCCATGCAGTCATCTCTGGAGGGCACCATCTTGGGGACAGGGTTTCTCCGCCATTTTGAGTTTCTCTTTGTTCCTGGGGAGTCTGCAAGATCTCAGTGACTAATATCTTCCTTGTAGAGGTACCTTTCTTTCGTGATTGGCAGGAGTTGCCTCCAAAGGCTAAAGACTTGTGTTCCTCTTCCAGTTGCCTTGTCAATGCCCCCTTCCCTAGAAAGTAATCCCAGCTACTTGACTTCCCTACCCTCTAATTCCAAACTGCTAGCCCTGTTATCCCAGCATTGGAACAGCCAGGTGAAAATGTGCTCACCTGCAAGATGGCTGAAATATTTTTGTCTATCCTGCAGCTCACTCAGGGATAGGAATCAAGTGGTTAGCTCTTGATCTCATTCTGCCTCTTCCTCCTGTTCCTGTGATGTCCCTGCTTTATTTTCGTTTACTAAACGAGATTTTTTTTTTTTTGTGTGTGGGTCCATTTCTTGTGTACAGGAGCAACTGGTACTGGCTCAGGTTGGTTCTCTGGTTCTGCTGCAGTGTCTGTCACCAGGGTTGGAGTAGCTGCAGGGCCTGTCATTTTGACATTGGGTTCAGAGACTTTCTTTTCTTCTTGAGGGTGCTGACTCATGTTGAAAAGGACTCGATTGGCCTGGGTCAGGCCCCAGCATGTTGTACTGATTTGTGTCTCTGGAATTGCCAGGATAACAGCATACCTTTTCCAAATATTTTACTGGTTTTTCTGAATTCTGCACTTGTTCAGGGGTGAGGTTCAAAAACATTGGAGGTACCCACCGTCCTAGGCACTTGCCCATACTATCCCACACACCCTGCCAGTCAGAACTATTCAGCCTCAGGGCAAATCTCTGGGTGATGTTCTTAAATAGTTGTTTAATCTGAAAGAAGACCTGAACCATATGCATCAACATGCTAGCTCCTAGCGGAAGGACCAGGTTGGTTTTAAGGGTATTGAAAGGATATTCAAAATCTTTAAAATTCTCAAATGCTACTGTAATCCTCCTGGAGGAGAAGGAAGGAAGGAAGGAAGGAAGGAAGGAAGGAAGGAAGGAAGGAAGGAAGGAAGGAAGGAAGGAAGGAAGGAAGGAAGGTTGGTTGGTTGTTGGAAGATGTATTCAAGGAGAAAAGGCAGAAGATGTAACTGTTAATAGTTCCCAATAGATGGCTCCCGAAGTACAGATAGGATGACAATGCTGAGGACACATACCAGGTTAGTTTCACAACCAGCAGTTCTATCATATCATAGGCCAGTATTACGAAGTACAACAAAACATTAACCTTGGTCCAGGCCTCAAGGATGATAAACATCACCACAGGGAACACATACTGCAAGTAAAGTGTCACACAACACAACTCTGAGAACAAGTGCAACAACTGTGAGAGTAAATAAATCAACATTGTGACCCATAACTATTAAACTAATATAAATAATGCTTATAAGAAATTTATTTTAACAAACTCTGGTCAGATCTGTCATTGTCTCAACCCTTTGAGCCCCATTTTGGCTGCCAAAAAGGACTGTTGTGCTTTAATCCCAACTACCAACTAAGTACCACACAGCTGTTCACTCACGTGCTCCCCCCCACTTCCTTCCCTGGATGGATGGGGAGGAAAATTGGAAAAAATGTAAAACCTGTGGGTTGAGATAAGAACAGTTTAGAAATTGAAATAAAGTAAAATATTGTTATTATAATAGGAAAAAGAGAAATAAAATCCAAGAAACAGAAGTGATGTACAATACAATCACCACCCACTGACCCATGCCCAGCCCTTCCCGCGGCAGTGATTGGCAGCTCTCAGCCAATCCGAACCCCCTGCTTTATATACTGAGTATGGTGTTCTATGGTATGGAATATCCCTTTGGCCAGTTTGGGTTAGCTGTTCTGGCTATGTTCCCTCACAGCCTTTTGTGCACTTGCTCGCTGATACAGAATGGAAAACTGAGAAGTCCTTAATTTAGAGTAAGCACTATCAAGCAACAACTAAAACATCAGCATGTTATTAACATTATTCTTGTACTAAATCCAACATACAGGACTGTACCAGCTACTAAGAAGGCAGTTAACATTATCCTTGCCAAAACAAGGATGGATGATTAAAGTAAAACCCACTGTTATTTAGTTTAGTTGTTTTAGGAAGGAATATATGCATTTTTCAACCATATTTGCAGTATTTGTGGATTCTACATTTAAAAGAATGTTAGTTCAAAATAGGGAGGATATTTGACCATCTTGGTTTTCTTATCTGTGTGGTAATGACTTGTATCTGCTTTTTCCCCCTAGTTATTTGTAATAGATGTCCAGACCGGTCAAATTACCAAGATTCCTATTCTGAAAGATCGTGAACCTGGCATGGTGAACCAGCAGGGATGTGGTATTCATGCCATTGAGCTCAACCCCTCAAGGACCTTTCTGGCCACAGGTGGAGACAACCCCAACAGTCTTGCAATTTATCGTCTGCCTACACTTGATCCTGTGTGTGTGGGAGATGTAAGTGGGAGTATTTGGGGAAAGCTTATTCTGTCCCAAGAATTGCTACTTTGAAGTGCATAAGGTCAGAGCAAGTTTAAAATTTGGGAGTTTTGTAGTAGAGAGTGAATTTCTGAAAGCTTGAAAATATTCCTGATCAAGTTGTCTTTTTTGACAAGATATCTTAAATATGATTGAGTACATAAATATATGAGAGGATTCTCAGGGTTCTAAGTCAGATTTCTTCTTCCTTACCCTCATTCAGGTCTACTTCAGATTACTTTTAAGCATTGAAAATGTAACAAAATCTTAACTGTTAAAGTCTAATTGTGGTGATGATCTCTGAAACTAGCTTTAGTGAAAAGGCTCTTTTGAGAAGTTGTAAAGATGATTCAAGGCTTTCCCTTCTCTAGTGCAGCTTATATATGTATTATTTCACAGGTGGAACTTGTCTTTGAGGATTAGTTCTAACCCAGTGGCTTGTGGCAGTTTAATAGACTTTGGTACTGTTTTTATTTTTGAAAAATCATGAGGCCTTTTTAAAACAGCCAATCTTAAAAAGAAAACAGCTGAAATTAGTATAGTGGTGTCCTGTAAGCACTTCACTCTTATTTTTCCTTTTTGATTCAGGACTTCACATAGACGTTAACTACAATAGCAGAGTTCAGGTCAGAGTTTCTGCAGTACCAGATAACCAGCTGCAGAAAGGCTTGACTCTGAAGATTTGCATGACTTGTTATTCATTTGTGTGCCACTGTGACTCTGCAGCTTTTCAAACAGAACTAGAGCCTTATGGTCTTTTGTTTATAGACAGACTTCTCACCTGCTGAGTAAAAGATTCTTGAAAAATTAATCTGTAGGTCGTATATTGTAAACATAATGTTTTGGTTTCCTTTTAGAAATGTGCATTTGAGGAAATAAAAGTATTCAGCTACTTTATAAAAGTAAAGAACACTGCTTTCAAAATGGAAAAAATCCAAGTCCTTAGAATTGAGAATAATTTGTCCTTGGTCAGAGATGTGTTTTTCTACCTCCTAATTGCTCTCTATTAATTATACATGTCAAAAATCAATAAAAGTTAAAATTACTCTTATGTACCTAAACTGCTCCAGCTTGATACTGGAATATTATTTGTATATTTTTAGCATAGATCTGTCTTTCTGAGTTTGCACTTAAGTATTCTTCACTTTGATTTTTTTTTTGTCTGCCTTGAGACCACTGTAGAATATAATGGCACAGAAAATCTATCTTTGTTTTTCTTCTCTTTTTTTTTTTTTTTTTTCCTTTTAGGATGGACATAAGGACTGGATATTTTCAATTGCATGGATAAGTGATACTATGGCTGTTTCTGGTAAAGTTAATTTTTAATTTTTTCCCCCAGCATTTTATACTGATGTACAGCACTTGATAGGTCTTAGGGAAGCACCTTTAGAAGGCATTTGAAACCACTTTCAACTACTTTGCCTATTTTAAACCATTCTTGGTCTTAGTACAGTGCTTTGCTTTTTTTAAAAAAAATTTTTATTGGTAGAACCCTGGCCTAGATTATACTTTTTTTTCCCTAGTATTAGAGGGAATACTGCTGTCTTTACAGTAGCTGTTGCCAAGAGAGGGTGTCTAAACACATTAGGTTCAAGGGAAGGATTCTATACAAGAATAATTTCAAGTGGAGTATTGGTTGTCAGTTAATAACTTTGAATACAGCTGAACAGTACTGGTTTCCCGAAATCCTATGAAAGACTGATTAATGAAAACTCAGTTTGTTTTATCAAGCTATCAGTAAAGTTGTGTGTGTGTGTGTGTGTGTATGCATGCATACTATGGTAATTAATACAGAAGGTTGTAATAGAAAAGGTCAGTTACTGACTTTTTAGCCAGTGTAGTTGGATAATCAGTGTAACTTCATAAAGTATTACTTAACTTGGGTAAAGGCAGCAATATGCTGTTGAATTCATGTATTAGTTTACTGTCTTTCTGTGCTGAGAGGGTTTAGTATTCCATACAAGGAGGCGTCAAACTGCAGGTGACAGAAAATCCTAACAGTCTCATATAAAAATCAAATGCTTCAATTGATAATTCAATAATATTAAAAAAACAAAAGCTAATCCTTGAGTTGATCCTTGTAATTCTCTAAGCTAAATATCTGCATTAAAAGACCCCATTAAGTCACATTGTGTAGGGAAGAAATGGAGGTACATGTCAAATCTATCAGAGCTGACTTAGATGGAAGTGAGTTGCCTAAACACCAAAAGGGATGGCTATAGGACCTTGGATTAAGCCTTTGTTGATCTTTGAACCAAAGGACATTTGGCTTTCTTCATCCACTATTGTTGCTCTTACTGATTCCTATTTTGTATTAATATCTTCAAATTCAGTAGAAAAATAAAATGAGTTCTTGCTTGTTTGACCTCAGTTCCTGTGTTACATTCTTTAAACAAGAGGTTGAATGAGTTAAAAAAAAATTAAATAGATTTTATTTAAATTGGTGCAAATTGTGGTTTTAAATATATGTTTCTGTTCAGTTAACTAATGTGTGTGTACATATGCATAAACATACTGTCAGAAATCAAACTATCTAAAATTGGTATAAACCCAACTGAGTTTTTCTGGAGGTTTTTGTATTGGTTCAACAGACTGTCAATCTTGGCCTTGGTAAGCCACACCCAGGCTGAACACGTAGGCTATTCAGTTGCCTCTGAGTTTATTCTACATGTGAATCTCTAATGGTGATTGTTGTACAGGATGGTGGTGTTTTGATGCATCCTAATCAGTTTGAAAACAGATGAGGTAATCTAGCTGCTTGGAAACCATATAGACAAACCAGTTGACAATAAGTTCACAATGTTATGAACTTAACAGCTCAGTAAAATCATGATTTTGTTAATAATAATTAATACATAGGCACCAACAATGTGTTCAGTTAGATTAAATTAATCTAAAGTATCCTCTCTTTAAGACCTTGTTGTTTATTGCAGTTCATTTTTTAAAAAAGGGAATTATGTATATGTGAAATACTGTTATGGACTTATGTATTCAGGTTCCCGGGATGGTTCAATGGGTCTCTGGGAAGTCACAGAGGATGTGTTGTCCAAAAGTGATGCCAGGAATAATCTCTCTCAAGTTCCTGTCTATGCCCACATAACACACAGAGCTCTGAAGGATATCCCTAAGGAGAACACCAATCCTGACAACTGCAAAGTCCGAGCATTGGCTTTCAACAATAAGAACAAGGTCAGTAAGATAAGCAAGACAGTTAAGTAGTCCTAAAACTGTCCATATGTATTTGGGGGAAAAAAAAATAATCTAAATCAAATATACTGGAGAAGCAACCTGGAGTGTGAGTTTGTAAGGACATCTCTAATACAGAAACTAACTCTTTTTTGTTTTTTGTTTGTTTGTTTGTTTTTCATAATAGGAGCTGGGAGCTGTGTCCTTGGATGGGTATTTTCATCTTTGGAAAGCAGAGCACACACTATCAAAGGTGCTTTTCTGTTGGTGTAAAACTTTAAAAATTGCTTTGCATTTAAGGCTGTTCGCTATTCTTTATTTCCTATAAATGCTTGAAGAAAGAGCAGCAGTGTTTGTAAAACACTGTCCTGGTTCTGTTCAGGACAGGGTTAATTTTTGCAGCAGCCAGGAGGGGCACAGCCTGGACCCTGGGGTTATTAAATACCACCTCATGTCAAGTGCAGATGGGATGGAGAGGGGTGGCATTTTTCTGGTTTTGCTGGGGTGTATGGTTGGGTGGCGCCAGGTTTTGCATAGTGAGCAATCGTGTGTGAATCATTCGCTTGTCTTGTACACACTGTTATTAGTATTGTTCTTGTTTGTTTTTTTAGGTTTCATTGCTCTTTCTAGCAAATTGTTCTCATCTCAACCCATGATCTTTACCTTTTTTTGCCTCCAATTCTCCTCCCCATCCCGCTGCAGGGGGAAGTGAGTGAGCGGTGTGTGGTCTGGGGTGATTCAGTGAGAACACTAAATTGGGGAACACTAAATTCCTAAACCACGACAGTCAATTTGGCACCCAACGTGACGCACAAAGCATTGAGATAACAACATATCTGACCAGAGTGGGTTGGAAACAAATTTGATCTAAGCATTTGTATTAGGTGCAGAGCCACTGGTCACAATGTTGCTTGGTCTGTTCACATGGTTATGGTACCTAACCCTGTATATGTTCCTCTATGTGCTACTCATGGTGTTCTTTTTCAAAACAGGGAGAGGGATCAGGATTGCTTTATTGCTATACTGTGGGATATCAGTTTATGACATGATAAAATCAAGGGCAATGAGGGTCATTTGGGATGTGTCTTGAGTGCTGCTCTCCTGCGTTTGCCTCTGGTGCTACCTCTGGGAATTCATTAATAATCATACCCAGTGTCCTGGGGTGAGGGTAATCCTGTGTATTCCCATATCGTTGTTCATATGCTCAGAAAATGTGGTCCTGCAGCTTTAAATGCATTCAGCCAATGGGAGGAGAGCGGGTTGTTTAAAACCCTTCCCCAAGCCTGGGGGGGGAGGGGGGAAGTGTGAGAAGAAGTGTGAGAAGTGTGGTGGAGGAAAAGATACGTCTGGGACTGGCTAGCGGTTGCTGTCGACGCTGTGAGTTTTTCCCGGGGGGTGCCTCTTCATCATCTTCCTTTTTGGACTCTTTTCTCCAATTCGCTTTCTTGCCAAGAAAACCCAAGGAGTCCCGGAGCACGGCAGACGAGAATCCTCCAGGGAGCTACTGGAGTAACTCCACCCAGCCCCCGGGGGCTCCCGGAGAGGGGAAACTACACCTGAGATAAGGACACTAAAGCTTACCACCTATTAACTCAGGTTTAATAACTCCTTTTCCCCTGTTTTCCCCTTCCCCTGTGCCTTGCAGGGCACTCTGTGTGTTTTGTTAAATAAATAGGTTGGGTTTTTTCACTTTCATTTAAGAAATTCTGTTGTGAGTGGGGGAGGGGAGGAGGTACCAAAGCCCTTGGCTTTCAGGGGGAGGCATCTGTTTGGAGCACTCTCCACCTGGAGATATTTGTCCCTAATCTGGGACACCCAGTCTATAGGGACAACAGGGAAGGATAATTTTCCCCAGGTTTTCACACCCTTTTCCTCCTTCAGGTTTGTTGCAACACCTTGTGAGAATATTGAATTTCCTTTGGATGTTGAGGAAGGTGCATGTTCTTGTTGCTATGTCTACTCGGTACCATTCACGCCATGTTTAGAGTTATGAAAGAGACTTCTAGGATGGTCATTCAGAGATCTGCCCCAAGGGTGAATAGTCATGAGTGGCATGGAATGTGGGAGAAAATGGGACAGTTTTAGAGGATTTTTGTCCTCCAGTGGTTTGGAAGTTCACCCCTGAACAACCACAGGACCCTGATAAAGTGGCAGAATATCTGAAAGGAAAATGCTGTGGTGATTCTAGAGAGGCACAAAGTAATGCAATGTGCTGGGTCCTGGCTACTCTTTACTGGACACTGCTCATCACTAGACAGCACCCTCAGGGGGAGGAGGAGGAGGAGGAGGAGGAAAGCAGAGCAACAGGCACTGTGGCCACTCAAACTGCAGCTGAACCAGAGGAACAACCCATGCCGGTAGCAGTCATACCTATACAGAAAAAGAAATCCAAGACCAAATCAGTTTGCATAGTGAGGGATGAAGAGGAAGTAGGGCCCTCAGAACAGGAGGAAGAGGCAGGGCCAGAGATAATCACCTGATCCCTATCCCCAGGTGAGCTGTGAGATATATGAAAAGATTTCAGCCACCAGCTGAGTGAGCCCCTGGTGACCTGGTTGCTCCAGTGCTGGGATAGCACAACCCATGGTTGGAAATTAGAGGGTAGTGAAGCCAAGCAACTGGGATCCCTGTCCAGGGATGCAGGCATTGACAACAGCATTGGGAAAAGGATAGAAATCTTCAGCTTCTGGAGGTGACTCCTGTCAAGTGTGAGGGAAAGGTATCTTTTCAAGGATGATCTCTCAGTGCACCAAGTGGAACACCATGGAGCAAGGTATCCAGTACTCAAGAGAATTAGCTGTGTTGGACATACTCTATAAGGATTTAAGTAACGAGCAGTCCCCTATAGATCCAGATGAAGTCTAGGGCACACAACCCATGCAGCAGAAGTTCCTATGGAGCACACCATTGTCGTACGCCAATTCATTGGTGGCGATGTCATGGAAAGGAGAACAAACAGTGAATAATTTGGTTGCTCAACTCTGGCAATATGAGGAAAGTCTCCCTTCCTGTGGGCCTGCATCTCAGCCACAGGAAGACTGTCCAAGAACTTCTAGCAATTTAAAGAGGAAATGTCCCATGCCCCGCCATTATGAACCCAAGTCTCTGCTATTAAGAGCAAGCACCCCCCTGCTCAAGAGAGAGCGGGAACACACCACAAGGTAGGTAACCTGTGATTTTTACCTGCATGACCACAGAAAGGACATGAGGAAGTGGGATGGAAAACCCACCTCTGCCCCCGGAGCATGGGTATATGAGTTGAGAGGAAGAACAACCACCACGAGAAATTCTTCAAGGATAAATGCTGCTCCAGTTTCCAGTGGGTAAGTCCTCAGACAGAATGGAAGGTGCTGATGTTATTTCCTCTCCTCTTGAAGGGACCTGCAGTTCATCATTTTTACAAGAAGTGAGCAACAAGTACTATGACCAGAACTAGAGGGGCCCTGCCTCCAGCCAGGTGGAGGAAAGGGACAATTGGATCTATTGTACTGTATGGATCTAATGGCCTGGCACATCAGACCCACAAGAGTATAATGCTTTAGTTGACACCAGTGCACATTGTACCCTGATGCCATTGAAATATGTAGGGGCAGAATCGATCTCTATTTCTGGGGTGACAGGGGGATCCCAACAGCTGACTGTGCTGAAAGCTGAACTGAGCCTGACTGGGAAGAAATGGCAAAAGCACCCCATTGTGACTGACCCAGAGGCCCCAAGTATCCTTGACATAGATTACCTCAGGAAAGGATATTTCAAGGATCCAAAAGGACGTTCTTGGGCTTTTGGGAGAGCTGCTGTGGAGACAGAAGAAATTAGACAACTGAATACCTTGCCTGGTCTCTCACAGGACCCTTCTGCTGTGGGATTGCTGAGGATTGAAGAACAACAGTTCCTGATTGCTATCACAACAGTGCACTGTCAACAATACTGCACCAACCAGGAATCTGTGACCCCCCATCCATGAGATGATTTGTGAACGGCAGAGCCAGGGAGTGGTCAGCAAGACCCAGTCACCCTTTAATAACCCCATGTGTCCAGTGTGTAAATCCAAGGGAGAATTGAGACTGACAGTGGATTATCGTGGCCTGAAAGAAGTCACACCATCACTGAGTGCTGCTGTGCCAGACATGCTGGAACTTCAGTATGAACTGGAATCGAAGGCAGCAAAGTGGTGCCGCCATCGACATTGCCAATGCATTTTTCTGCATTCCTTTAGCAGCAGAGTGCAAGCCACAGTTTGCTTTCACCTGGAAGGTCATCCAGTACACCTGTAAACAACTGCCCCAGGGATGGAAACACAGCCCCACTATTTGCCATGGACTGATCCAGACTGCACTGGAAAAGGGTGAGACTCCAGAACACTTGCATTGATGACATCATCATATGGGACAACGCAGCAGAGGAAGCTTTTGAGCAAGGGGAGAAGATAATCCAAATCTTCCTGAAGGCTGGTTTTGCCATAAAACAAAGTAAGGTCAAGGGTCTTGCCTAGGAAATACAGTTTTTAGGAATGAAATAGCAAGATAGACATTGTCAGATTCCAGTAGACATGATGAAATAGCAGCTATGTCCCCACCAACCAGCAAAAAGGAAACACAAGCTTTCCTAGGCACTGTGGGGTTTTGGAGGATGCATATTCCAGATTACAGTCAGATTGATTGTAAACCCTCTTTATTACATGACCTGGAAGAAGAATGATTTCAAGTGGGGTCCTGAACAAGAAGAAGCTTTTGAACAAATTAAACCAGGAGATTGTTCATACAGTAACCCTTGGGCCAGTCAGGACACAAGAAGATGTGAAAAATGTGCTCTACACTGCAGCTGGGGAGAATCATCCTTCCTGGAGCCTCTGGCAAAAAGTACCCAGGAAGACTTGAGGGTGGCCCCCGGGGTTCTGGAGTCAGGGATACAAAGGATCCAAGGCCTATTACACCCCAACTGAAAAAGAGATACTGGCAGCTTATGAAGGGGTTTGAGCTGCTTCAGAAGTGATTGGCACCAAAGCACACCTCCTATTGTCACCCTGCCTGCTAGTGCTGGACTGGATGTTCAAAGGGAAAGTCCCTTCCACACATGCCACTTGATGCCATGTGGAGCAAGTGGATCGCTCTGATCACACAATGAGCTCAAATAGGAAACTGCAATCACCCAGGGATCTTGGAAGTCATCACAAACTTGCCTGAAAGGCAAAAATTTTGGACCATCATCATCAGAGGAGGAGGAGAAGGTGACATGCTGAGGAGGCCCCACCATATAATCAGATACCAGAAAATGAAAAGCGATGCGCTCTCTTTACTGATAGTTTCTGCCATATCATAGGGCTACATCAAAAATGGAAATCTACCATATGGAGTCCTACATGGCGAGTAGCAGAAGCTACCAAGGGACAAATTGGATAAAGTCAGAGTGCAGAGCTAAAAGTCGTCCAGATGGCTTTAGGTATCTCTGAATGAGAGAAGTAGCCAACACTCCACCTCTACACTGACTCATGGATGGTAGCAAATGCCTTGTAGGGGTGGCTGGAATGACTGAAAAAGACCAACTGACAACACAGAGGGAAACCCATCTGGGCTGCTGAATTGTGGCAAGACATCGCTGCTCAGGTAGAGAAGTTGGCTTTTCAAACATTGGGATACATATTTAGTGAAGTGTACCTGGTTAGTTAACTCTAGAGGCTCTACCAATCAAGCTGGCCTTGCCCAATCAAAACCTTCATGTACCATAGAAGGGGACAAAGAAGACTATTTGGATCAGTCCTGCCTCAAGCAAAGGCAAATACATCTGTGGGATTGTTTTTGCTCAAGGATCTGGGTGCATTTGGTGTGGAATGCAAAGGGACAGGGGAATGCAATGTGTACATCAAGGGGATTTGATTTTTAGGTGAGAACAGCCTGTAATGTTGAATTGCTTAATATTGATTGCTGAATGCCACTGCCACTGTGTGCCATAACTACCATGGACAATGAGGATGCACTGCTCCAGATACACCAGTCATGGGCTCCTGATGCAGCAGCCAGCTGACAGCACACCAACCCTCCTGTCCTGGAAGACATTTTGGAGGGACAGACATTGACTAAGGGAATGGTACCCATGCTTGTGTGTGTGTGTATATATATATAGAAGGTGCAGGATCTGGACATGATGTAGATGGTATAGAATAAGGGTTGGATAATGTCCTGGTTCTGTCCAGGACAGGGTTAATTTTTGCAGCAGCTGGGAGGGGCACAGCCCGGACCCTGGGATTATTCGATACCACCTCATGCCATGTGCAGAGGGGATGGAGGGGGGGACGGCTTTTTTTTTTGTTTGTTTTTCTGGGGTATACGGTCGGGTGGCACTGGATTCCGTGTAGTGAGCAATTTCGTGTGAAATGTTCACCTGTCTTGTACACACTGCTCTTAGTATTGTTGTTACTGCTCATTTTCTTATTTCGTTGCTGTTTCTAGTAAATTGTTCTTATCAGAATCCATGATCTTTAACTTTTTTTGACACCAATTCTCCTCTCCATCCCGCTGCAGGCAGAGGTGGGGGGGAAGTGAGCAAGTGGTGTGTGGTCTGGGGTGATTCAATGGGAACACAAAATTGGGGAATACCATTCCTAAACCACGACAAACACATAAATCTTTAAGTAAAATGCAATGTCCTAAAAATTAGAACTTGTGGAAAGAAACTTCCCACTCACCTTATTTTTAAGGGTGAGTGGTGCTCTTAACTTTCTGCCAGTTCTGGGTGAGCTGAACTGTTCCATAGACCAGTATAATTGATACTTGATTAGCAGCTTTCATAATGGAAGTTACGCTTATTTAAGTGTAATTGCAGATCAAATTCACAAAGATCTATACTATTGTATGAAGTAAGCTTTTTCAGCTGAGAGATGGTCTGTGTATACCTGCTGAAGAAATAACAGCAGCTTACAAAGATGTAAAACAATATACCAAAAGGTCCATTGTTCTGTGCATAATACATGGTTCAGCCTTTATTATCTCAGTTTTGTTCAGACAAGGCATCTAGTCTTCAGAGGTTGTTTTTTCTTTGGGTCAGGTTGCTTTTCTCCTAAATTTCTGTTGTTGTGATGAATTTATTTTTAGCTGCATTTTGGTTTTTTTTCACTGCAACTTCCTTGAACATAGCTTACAGAATTGTTCTATTAGTGTTTTGCTGTCTTTTCATAATGTGTTGTTTTGTCTTTCCTTTGTTTCTAGTTACTTTCCACAAAGTTGCCATACTGCAGGGAGAATGTGTGTTTGGCTTATGGTCAGGAGTGGTCAGTGTATGCAGTAGGATCACAGGCACATGTCTCCTTTCTGGATCCAAGGCAGCCTTCTCACAATGTTAAATCCGTCTGTTCCAAAGAACGAGGCAGTGGTAAGAAACTTGTCAAAAAGTGCTTCAAATGCTTTGCTTGCAGAAGTAACTATTAAGACTGCAGTAAGATAAGCTTCCCAAAAATACCAAGGTTTTTCATGTGATAGACTAAATTATTAATAGCATATATATAGGTTTTGCTTTTATGACATTATTCCTTGAGCAACCAACAAACCAAATGTAAAAGCAACTCTGAAATCTAATGACAGACAACATCAGTGTTTTTATGATCAACTAAATTTCACACCATCCAAATATTACTGAACTTTCAAAAGTATGCATTTTACTTCTGCTTATTTTTTACTGTGTCTTATTCTGTTTTACTTCATTTCAAAGCAAATCCAGTGTTTGTACCACTATTAATACTGTCTATTCTTGCTTTTTTCTTGGGGTACAGAAAAAAAAGCATGTTGTCTGCTCTGTCCTATCATATTGGGAGTCAGTGCTGTGAGTGAATGCTTGCTTTGTAATTTTAAAGTCATGAGTGAGACACTTAATTGTCAGTGCATATTTATTTGCTTTAAATATACAAAAGCTTACTCTTAAAAAAAAAGTTTGCAGATTTTAGATCTGTTTTCCTTTTCTGATGTGAATGTAGTATGTCTAATTGAACCTTACACCTGGGCCAAGCCTGAGGGTTTGCAGGCTACATGGTCCCATAAGCTTCTTCCCATAGCCTTTATTTTCAAGTATGAGAAGGCACTGTGCTGTGATGCCCATTTGAAACCATATTAATCCCAGAGTCATAAATTGCAGTCCTTATTTAACTTGACTCTAAGCATTCATCTCTTCACTGGGCAAGTTTATAAAAAAAATGCATGTAGGCAAGGATTAGGAAATTTTTATTTATGTGGTTACTGGACTTTGAACAGTGCTGTCTAGATGAATGTCAGGGTTTGCTTCTTTCAGATACAGAAGTCTCTATAATATGAGAAAAGGTCGTTTACCAGCTTGTGTATGTCACTTGAACAATTTGCCAGCAACACCTCTTTGTCTTGACCCACTGTCAGTGAGGGCTCTGTGAAGGTCCTGACACTGTCACCCTTCAGTATCATAGGGAAGAAATACCAAGACACTGGAGTGTGGTGCCCAGTGGTGACTGGTGGCTAAAAACTTCGATCCTGAATTATGTGATCATCCCTGCTGAGGGGATGATCTGTGTGTAGGGAGTATCTCTGGGATGCTAGTTCATGTCTGTTGAGTGACGGTCGGCAATGGAAGAGATGGGGCAGATTGGGTCAATTTGACCCATAGCAGCACACTGTCTTCGAACTGTTAAATTGAATAAAACATCCCATTCACTCTTCTCTAAGGGCATAGCTACCAAACAGGTTTGGAAAGGGTTACCAGGGGAGGTCATGGATAGGCAGAGCATAGACTCGTTTAAAGCTTCAGCAAGCGTAAGCCAAACATTGCGTTCTGGAAGGGGTGGCATTGCGACCATGTCTCCGTCGAGGAGGAGTCCTGCTAGGAGGACCAGCCTGGAAAGGCAGATTTGGCTCCCAAAAATACCAATGTGGAAGCCAGCCATAGTCTTGTCCACACAAAAATTCTTGAATGATACAATTACTATAAAAATAGCATAGAGGATCACACTGTGGGCAGTTGCCATGGCAGCGATGTGCTATGCAATACTACCACTTCTGACACCTTTTACACTGACACAAAACCCACACTTGATGGGAATAATCTTTACAAGTGAAACAAGGTATAGGGTTTGTTTCATGTTTAAGTCTCTCTTTAAACCGTTTCCAATATTGTTTACATAAGGAGACTTGATCCGCGATTATAGCTTCCACTTCACTTGGAGTGGGTCGCCCACAGAAATCGAAACGTGGTGTAAAGTCAATGATTCCTCTGGAATTGAGCAGAAGCTGGTTGAGGTAGGGGTTGGGTGGAGGTGATCTCTGCGATCTCTGGAACCGGGGCTGAAACTGGAGCAGCTGGTGTCTCCGCTGCTAGTTTGCCAGGGTGATCAGGGTCTTCAGCATCTTCTGGAGAGGTATTCAAGGATTCTCTGAAAGGTCTGACGTTCTTAGCTGGGATCCACCTCGGGCCATTCTCTGTAGAAACACAGGCAAAACCTGTTCCCCATGTGATGAGGGGATAGGGTCCCATGATCTTATCTGTTTCTGGGTCCTTAACAAGGACTGGGGCCTTCTGTTTAACCTCTAACTGTCAGTTATTGCCGAAGTGCCTTACAATCGGGGGGTTGGGGTCCATCAGGGAACAATTAAAAAAATTAAAAACATACAATGTCTTCTGTAATTGCTCAGCTGGGGTAGCATTCCCCATTCCCCCTTTCTGTTGTAAAAAAAGACGCTTAAGTGATAGCTTGGCCTGTTGAGGAATGAGGAATCTCCGTTTTGTGTGTCACTCCCCAGAGGGCAAAAAAAATTTGCAACTCTCTGGGAAATATATGCTGGGCCATTATCAGTTTTGATCTGTGAAGGAATTCCCAAGACTGCAAAGGCACTCATAAAGTGACAGCAAGCATCTTTTGCCAATTCTCCTGTATGACAGGATGCAAACAGGGCACCTGAGAAGGTGTCTATAGAGGAATGTATATACTTAAGTCTGCCAAATTCAGAAAAGTGAGTAACATCTGTTTGCCAAATTTCGAGGCTCTGGAGTCCTCTAGGGTTAACACCTCCAGTGAGAGAGGGAAAGGAATGCCTCTGACAGTCTGGGCACACAGCCACAATGCTAGAGGCTTGGCAAGAAGGCAAAGCAAAAGTTCTTGCCAGTGCACCAGCATTCTGGTGAAAAAATGAGTGGCTGATTTTTGCTTGGGAAAAGCGATCAGGTAACACCTGTGCAGGTAGCATAAGTAGATCCGCCTGGCGATTCCCTTCTGCAATGAAGCCAGGCAAAGTAGTGTGAGATCTAACATGCATTACAAAATACGACTCTTGTCTATTATCTAAAAGGAAAACAAGTTGTTGCAGCCAATAAAACAAGTCTGCATTAGGCACATCTTTCAACACAGCAGCTTCAGCTCTTTCCACAAGTCCTGTAACATAAGCAGAATCAGTTATTAGGTTAAAAGGAACAGGCCAGCATTCAAAGGCTCGTAAAACAGCTGCTAATTCAACAATTTGAGGAGATCCTGAAACAGTGGTGACATCTGAGTCTCATCAATTGAGATTTGAGTCCCACCACAGTATTACTGACTTATGGGTGTGACCAGATCCATCTGTAAAAACAGTTAACACTTGCAACAGAACTTTGCATCTCTTGGGTCGTGTTAAGAAATTAAAACCAGCTGCCACGAGCTTGTGTTTTGGGGGATGTGTAGAAAGTTGTCCAGAGAAGTCGGTGAGAGCCATCTGAAACGCTTCAGACTGTTGAAGTAGCCACTGTAAGTAAACAGTAGTAATAGGCAAACAAATCAAACAGAAATCTACACCTGCAAGTGCGACAAGTCTCTGTCTAGCTTTTACAATGAACAAAGCAAACATTTCATGTTGGGTGTTAACAGTTTTAGACATGTGGTGTGGCAGAAAAATCCATTCAATGATTAATAAGGGGTCTGGCAAATTAGGGTCCCACTGAAAAATTAAAGCATGGGGCTGCTTGGCCAGATTTAAAATTATTAAAGAAAAGGGCAACTCAAGAGCCCATCGGGCTGCTTGCTGGTTTGAGATAGCATCAGCTACCTTTTGCAATGCTAGGTGAGCTTCTAGTGTAAGCTGCCGAGGTGATAATAAATCTGGTTCTCCTTTTAACAAAGCAAAGGGCTCAAATCTGAATTTATGATTCCCAACAGGGGATGAACCCAATTAATTGTCTCCAAAAGCTTTTGAGCATCATGCAAAGTACAAATGTTGGTTTGAATTTGTAAAGGCTGAGGAGAAATACTCTGGGTTCTAATTTGCCAGCTAAGGTATTTCTAAAGGGGTTGATGCTGAATTTTTTCAGGAGCAACACAAAGTCTTGCTTGGGTTACAGCATCGCTGACAAGGGCTGGGGCTTTCTCCATAACTTCTTGTTTTTCTGCAGCAATTAGAATGTCATTGGTATAGTGATATAAAAGAGTGTTGGGCATGTCCCAACGAATGGGGTTGAGGATTTTTGCAACAAACCACTGGCAAATAGTGGGACTATTTTTCATGCCTTGGGGCTGGGCAACCCAGTGATATCTTTGCAAGGGTGCCTGCATATTGGTGCTTGGGACGGAAAAGGCAAATTTTGGTGCGTCTTCAGGATGCAAGGGAATATCAAAAAAGCAATCTTTTAGATCAATGACTGTCAAATGCCAATCTCGAGGGATCATGGTAGGAGATGGGAGGCCAGCCTGGAGCGCTCCCATGTCCTCCATAACAGCGTTAATTTTACGGGGGTCATGGAGCAAGTGCCACTTGCCAGTTTGTTTTTTAATGACAAACACAGGTGAATTCCAAGGACTGGTGGAGGGGACTATGTGTCCCTTTTAAGCTGTTCCTGGACCAATTCGGTGAGTGCACGCAGTTTAAGTAATGGCAGAGACCATTGATCCACCCAAATAAGTGTATCAGTTTTCCAGGTTAATTTTAGGGTGTTGCGTGCTTCAATGGTCCTCATTAAAACACTGAATTCTGAAACCCCATTGAGAGAGTACATCTTGTCCCCATAACACTATGGGCACAGGTAAAACAAATGGCCTTACAGAGGCTGTGTGGCCTTCTGGTCCTGTTACTTGAACCAGATAGTGACTGATAACTGCGACTGCTTCCTCCGATTCCAGTGAGGGCTAGGGGCCCCTCCATGAGGACCCAGTTAAGGGGCCACTTATCTTGAGAAAAGACAGTGACATCAGCTCCGGTATCTAAAATACCAGTGAGCGTTTTTTGTTGTCCTTGTAATGACAGGGTGCATTGGCAGGTAGGACATTTATCTGAAATTGTTTGTGCCCATAATATTTGCGGGGTCTCTATGGAACCAAATCCTCCCACCCTGGTGTTATATTTTTCTACAGAAGATGGTAAATCATGTGGAAGAGGGATTAATTTAGCTATGCGGGTTCCTTGCGGGATAAAACACAGTGGATTGGGGTCCAAACCATGATCTTAAGTTCATCATTAGAATTTAAGTCTACGACCACAGGGAGAACAGAAAGTCCTGAAAGGCTACTTGAGGACTTTCTTAATAGTAGGGCACTTTTTTGAGGCCCTAGTGGTCCAAAAATTCCTGTAGGGAGTAAATGAACAGAAGAATCACGTAATGTTACTGTGGCTAAGATGTGTAAGTCCAATCCAGCACTGTCTTCAGTTGCTGGGCGAAGACTTGAGGCAAGTTTCCATTGGGCATCTGTGGGGCTGGCATCTGCCAGGGCGGCTGAAGCATCCGTGTACGGAGCCATCCCACGCTCTGGTTCCAGTTTCCCTGGTATCCTCAGAGCAGGCAACCTTCGGAATCATACTTAGAGTGACATTGGTTAGCAGAATGTGGGCCTCTGCGGCACCGTGGGCACACAGGAGTGGTTTTGGGTTTATTTTTTTTCAGAGCAGAGCAGTCCTTTTTTAAGTGACTGGGTTTGCCGCAGCCAAAACAGACTCCTGAAGTTGCGGGGGGCCCTCTCACAGCTGCAAAGGCTGCAGCCATGGTTGCATATTGATGTTCTAATGTGCCAACACGGTTACACGCTTCAACCATTTCAATTAAAGTTGGATTTTCGTTAGGCAGGGACTTAAGGAGTTTTTTACAGTCTGCGTTTGCATTTTTGACAGCAAGCTTTAAAAACAAAATTTTGCGAGCATCTGCATTATCAATTTGGCGTTCAAGCACCTGCTTAAGGCAGTCAATGAACTGCATATAAGGTTCTTGGGGTCCCTGGATGATAGTTGTGAATTATTTTTGAGGCATTTTTGCATCAGGGACCTTCAGAAAGGCTTGGCGAGCCCCATTTCAGACTCCCTCAAGGGCTTCCTTGGGAATGTCTCGGGCTTGGATGGCGGGATTGGTGTATGGTCCCATTCCCATAAGCTGTCTAGTCATGAGGCCCGCCAGGGTCTGATTAATATGACCCACATAAGATAGAAGCAGATCCTGTATACCTTTTTCCCACTCCTTTTCCCATAAAGCATTTTGAGTGGGGGATAGCAACAGCCGTGCCAGTGTTTTTAAATCATATGGTGTCATGATATGAGTGGCAAACACAGAATTTAGCAGGCTCACAAAAAACGGTGAACTGATACCATGCTCCGTGGCCGCCCGCTGAAGCTCTTTAAGCTCTAGGAAAGATAGTTGTTCCCAATGGGCAGTTCGCTTTCTTGGTCCCATATATAAGACCGGTGCCACAATTTTGTCTGCAAAGTCTAAATACCCTTCCTTTAATGCTTGTTGTTTCAAGCGGACCCAGGTATCATGAGAGTTGGGGAGAAATATATCTGGCTCTTTTTCAGGATCGATGGGTCCGGGGTCAAAAGGATCTTCTCCTTCATCTTCACTGCTGTCAGCTGGACCATAGCCAGCAGTAAATGCTTTTATAGATCGTGAGGAGCCCCTCTCCCTTTTTGTTGCAAGAGGGGCTGGAGCCTCTAGTGAAAGAGACACAGTCTTATCAGATTGTAAAGAGTTCTGAGGTTCCACTTCTGCAGAGTGGAGGCAAGGGGCATCCTCTTTATCTTTAGCAAGAGATTTTTCCTGAGCTTTTAAAGTTTCAAAAATTACTTTCCAGGAGGGAATCAACTCTGCAGCAGCTTTATCACCCTCAGCTACAGCAATCCAAAGTTCCACTTCTACTCTGTCCCACAGATCCACTGTAAAGATTGTGGACTGAGTAACCCCTTGCAGTTTAGAAGCATTCCATCAGAGTATAATTTTTAAATCATGAGCAGGCAAAGATTTGCCTTGCTTGTCTAGCAGCTTTGACATAAGGTCAAACATGTCTCTTTCTAGGGTGGTCATCTCTTGATCCTGGCTCATAGTTCCCTGCAGTGACTCACCTCTTTTTCAGAGGATCAATTGCTGGCCGGCATGGCTCCCGCTTCTTCCCGCAGCTTAACCACAGTTCCAAAGGCTCCTGCTTCTCCTGCGGCTTAACCTTCGGCAAAGTTCTGAAGTTCTGCAGGGCGTCACTGACTGTCACTTAAGAGCAGTCCCTTGATCACACAGTCCTCCCATGGGGCACCAGATGTTGAGTGATGGTCAGCAATGGAAGAGACGGGGCAGATTGCTTGGGTGCAATAAGCCAATTTTATCGATACAGAGCTGAGTATTTATACCTTTTTGCAGTAACTAAAAATAGATCCTTATAGAAGCAGTAATCACTATAACAACCATATCTATGTTTCTCAATAATATTGCAAAACTAAAAGCTATCACTAACCAGCACAGATACATACCAAACATGCCATTCTCTTATGCTATCTATTTTGTGGTAGGCAGCACTGCCTGCCATGGTTTGCGGCCTAGCAGTGTTGTTACGTCCACTTCTGACATGAGTTTAGTAGTGCTCCCACTTCTGCTTTCCAGCTGTATCTCCACACATCTAGAGAAAACCTTTGTTCAGTACTGTTTTCTATTCTGTGTAGTAGATTTTCTTTTTTGTCTGTGGTGGTGGAGGCACTTAAGTAATATTAATTCCCAAGATACTGAGTGTTTCAAATTTCTGTTGATCTCACTGGGATTTCGAGTGGTGCAACAGCTCTAGAAAGAAGGCTGCTTATTGATTTGCAGACTAAAATCTGGGTTGACTTTTAAGTGCTTTGAAGTGTTACTTGAATGTGCTTTCAGCTTCTAAATGCACCTGCTGGCCATGGTAAGTCCATATTAACTTCAGTTCATTAGTGTTGTATACAAAAGCAGATCAATGAAATGTCACTTAGTAAGACTAAAACTGGGGATGTTTTTTACCTAGTATAACCCTGTCTGCTCTATGTGAGAAGGTAGTTAATGCTTTTTAGTGCATCTTGTAAGAGTTGCTTTTCTTAGCAGCTGTATGGGAGAGTGCAGGTGCTGGACTATTGTCTTGGGGTGATTTGATGAGGATACTATTCCTGATCATCTGCTTTATGCCCAGAAATAGGTCCTGTAGCTTTAAACTGGGTCTGGGGGAGGGGCAGGAGCCGGGGGGGGGGGAATTCTGGCACAGGTTTTGTCCAAACTCTCATTCTGGTGTGCTTGGTTTGTGGAGCGGGCAGGTTACATTGTTGCTTTTAGCTAGCTTGGTTTTTGTTAGCTTAGGCAAGAAGTTTTCCCTGGACTGCAGTAGGAATTCTTCGGTGGCTTCTGTTTTTTCTTCTGGAACTGTTCATCTTAGCTTCTGTCTGAGATCGTACCATTGGCAGGAGCCAGCCAGTGTGGACTGGCGAGGAAGCTGTGGGGACACCCCATCTCTGCCCAGACCCTGGGAAAAAGCTGAACCATGGAAAGAAAGAACTCTAAATCCACCAGATTTGTCTACAGCGAGGAAGAGACCAAACCTCAGAGGTCCACCAGGTTCCCATCTGTTTTTTTTCCCCCGAGCTCCCCCATGGACTTTTCTTCTTCCCCCGAGACAAAGCCATCCGCCATTTTGTTTTTCCCTAGCACGTGGCCAGTGGAGTTTCTTTCTCTTCCCCTGGCATTTTGGGTTTGTTTGTTCTGCTATGGGTAGGGGTGTGTGTGTGTGTGTGTGTGTGTGTGTGTGTAGAGGGTAAAATTCTGACGGTTCAGTATCTTAACAGTTATTCATTTTCTCCCATGTTGTGTGGGCACTTTGTTTGTCAAATAAACAGTTAATTTTTTTTTCACTTTCACCGACCAAAATTCATTTTGTATTGGTGGGAAGGGATTGCTGAAACCCTTTTCTTTAGAGGAACCATTTATTCCCGAGCGTTCTCTCCCAAACTCATCTCTAAACCGAAACAACTATAGTTCTTGATCTGTGAGAGTGACTGCTTTCTGCTTGACTGGCCTGCAGAGCAATGTTGTGTGCCCTTGACTTTATAATCCTGAAGGGAGCAATGTTAATGTAGTGGACAGAGCTTGCACAGCACAGACTCTGTGTCTACTCCTTGTGTAGGACATGCTACTGCATCTTCATTTCCTTCTGGAATTTGTAGAGCTCCCTGCCTCTCAGGAGTAAGACTCAATTTGTTGACCCAAATAGTCCAGGCCTACAGGTGGTAGAGTGCTGGAAATGTAGAAAAGCTTACTGTGATCAGTTCTAGGCACAGGTGGTGCTTTTAGTTTGATGGGAATGATTAATCTGAGGTACTTCAGCCCCTTAGGAGCCAATTTGAAGTGCTGGTCTTGAAAGCCTGTTCTAAACATTCACTGAGTAGTGGGTACATCATGGATTCCTTCAGTTTTTCTTCAATTTTTTTGATTAGAGAAAGATTCACTGTTGTTCTGTATTTTATAGCTTTTTATTAATTAATTGCATTGAAAAGTAAATGCCATCTCTTTTATATTCCATCCAAAGCAGTTAAGCAATAGAAGGAATAACCATGGGAATGTAGAAGACAGAAAATTGATAGCCTAAGTCCTTGAAGAGGGGGAAAACAAAGAAGATAATACCTTTTTTTATCCAGGATGTTTAATGATGAGCCAACAAACTCCCAGTTTTGACTGGTTCTGTGGTGAGAACTTGCCCTAGTGATGAACTTTGCTCATTATAATAGTAAAAACCACACTCTTAGCTCAGGCACCCTCTACTCATAAAAAGACCACTACTCATCGAGCATGTGCCATGATTTCTTGGGACACAATGCCTTTAAATCAAAGCAGAGAGAGGATAAGCCAATAGAAACTTAGGCAAGTAGTGACTTAAGTAAGATATGCTAATAGTTTAACATTGTAACTGTATAAGTAGGTATTTGTGTGCCTCGGTGTGCTGGCTTTGTGGATCTACAACCCAGCACCCCTTTCTGCTCAGACCTGTAAATAAATCAAATACCTTGACTCTGTGGGGATCAGCTTCTTGCATACCAGGTGAAAGAACCTGGTTCGGGACAACAATGAGGGGGGAGAGATGTCTCCCAACTTGCTCAGATGCATTTGTAGTTCTCTGAATTAAAGTAGAGATTTAGCAGGTGTGAAATTTGCACAGCGGTTTCCCACCTATTAAACCTGCAGCCAAGACTTCACCTCATATCTGGAACATGACAATGTGGCCTTGCCTGTTCTAAGTGTGTTTAACAGATGCTGGTGGCTGTGGATGTAACACCAGGTTGTGGAGGTGGAAGAATGAGAATGTGTTTCTAGTTGGAATCTGTACAGAGGGGAAGGGGAAACTGCATCTACACCTCTTGGATGTCTGCTATCACATGTACTGCTGGGTGTATTCCAGTATGTCACAAGTTTTGTGACATTCAGCCCCACTTGGTACAGTGACAGGAGACATTCAAGAGGTATAGATGCAATCAAAAATTAAGTGTAGAAATTACCAAAAGAAATTTGATTCAAACATACTAATCAAAGATTATATATCAGAAAGGAAGTGGGAAAAGCCCAGTAGGTATTTTATACCAGGTTGTTTCAGGAATCTCTCAGAATATGAAGATGAGGCTTCAGATTAAGATTTTGTGAAAACAAAGTGCATTCTTTTGCTCAGTCTAATGGCATAACTGAATTGTGTTAGAATGTTTTGATTGGAAACTTGTAGCTTCCCATGTGCTGGTGTAACATGGTGGTGCTTTGTTTGTAGTATTCTTAGTCTGTTTTTATTGCTGGGTGAAGTGCTAAAAGTACTAGCTATGAAGTAAGGTGTGCTGGTATGAGAGTATTTGAGCAGGGACAGCCTCAAAATTATTTAAAATCCTGATCTGTCTTAGCAGCAAAGTGACTAGTGCTTATACTTGCTTTCAGCTAGCCTCTTGACCAGAAAAATGCACTTGATAGCAGCTGGGACAGTAATTTTCCTCACATAGTCACTTATCACAGCTTGGCAGGTAGCTAGATAGGGTATGAGCTTGTGGAGGAAACCAATGTGATGTTCTTTCCTCTGTCTGCTACCCACATACTCGTGGTGTGTTCACTTAAAGGCTTGTGAACAGAACAAAACTACTCTTGATCCTAAATGGCTTATGATCTTTGTTTATCTGTCAGAGCTGGGACCTGCTGAGAATTAAGCTTCTTACTATACATCATCAGTGTAGCTGATGGCGTCGGAGGAGAAAGGAAGTAGTATACATAATTGAAGCTGATGTTTCAATAGCATCAATGAGATTTGTCTGCACTGCTCCATAACAGTGTGTTCTCCAAACTTGTGTGTTATGGAGAATACTACTAGTAGGTAGTTCCTCTTAAAGAAAATTTTAGACATCAAGCAGCAGCATTGCAGAGCCAAAGCATCCATTTCCCTTACTGCATTGCATGTCCCTTCTCTGTTTGACAGGTATTCGATCGGTGAGCTTCTACGAGCACATCATCACAGTGGGAACGGGGCAAGGTTCCCTATTGTTTTATGATATCCGAGCCCAGAGGTTCCTGGATGAAAAAACCCCACGTGCCTGCTATGGACAGAAGCAGAAATTAGGAGGAAGTGAAATTCTGAAGTTGACTACTGGGAAAGGTTGGCTGGTGAGTATCTTGTTGTAGGAAACCCTTTACACAGGAGTTTACACTGGTTCTTTTTATAGTAATGGAAGCTATTGTATGAAATTTGTCCCAGTCAAACAGTGATCATGTAACTAATAACTGTAATCTTGAAAATCAAGAAGTGCTGCAGTATTGCTCTCTACAAAAGCTTTATGAAAGGGTGTTGAATGGTCAGTTGCTCGAATCTAAGGCATACTGACTACTTTTCTTATGCACTGATTCATAAATGAACTAGATTTTATATCTTTATATTTTCTAATGTAATCTAACTTCTAGTTTTCAGAACCTCAAACACAAAATTCATTGTCTTCCTTAAAAAATGTGCTACTCTAATGTGGTACTCAAAGCAAGATCGATTTAATGTAATTGTGTGCAATATTCAAAACTATCCTCCTGAGGTAATGCCATGGCAGGCACTTGAGTTCAATTTCCTGCATGTTATCATAAAGCAGTTAACAGCTTTGTCTAACTCCTCTCCATTATCCTTTGTATTCATGTGATGTAACTTTAAAAACTAACGAAACTTGATATCTTCCCTACCCTTCACCTCCCCCTCCAATGTTTGGCCCCAATGTCCCCAGAAAAAGCTTCAGGATAACTTTGTTATTGATCTGTCTGAAGCTTCAGGACTATTAAAAAAGATCCTTTTTTAGGCTCTGGAATCTACCTTCTGCTTTTGTGAAACAAGGTTTTGGGTTTGTTTGGCCGCAGTAATTATATGAATTTTCCTTTAACAGAATCACGATGAAACCTGGAGGAATTATTTTTCTGACATACATTTCTTCCCAAATGCTGTTTATACCCACTGCTACGACTCATCTGGAACGAAACTCTTTGTGGCAGGAGGCCCCCTTCCATCAGGACTTCATGGGAATTATGCTGGTCTCTGGAGCTAATGATAACTCTTCATAAATGCTGATCTTTACACAGATTTCCACTTTTCTTTACCATTTTAAAAACAAACTTGTGTGATGCCATTGATTTCTGGTTAAAATGCAAGTTATTTTTTGGCAGAGTTTTCTGTTGGTTTCCAACAGTCTTGTACATCTTTTTTAACCATTATTTTTGCTTTAACCTCCTTGATCTTTTATATGAAGGGTTTTTTAAATCCTTTTTTAATTGTATTTACTCCAAATGACTCTTCCCCCACATTTAGGCTGTCTTCGTCATGTGCCTCCTCCTCTTTGCTGTGAGGTAGGATTCCTTTCTTATAGTGTGGTTGCTCCTGGACTTTCTGTGAAAGTCTAGAGGCTGTGTGTCTGCAGATATTTTGTGTCAATTCCATTACCTGGAGTGAGGACTACTTGTAATTTAAAAATATTAAAAATATTTGTAAGAGATAAAGTAGTAGCTTATCTGTAGAGCCTGGCCCTAGTCTGGGTTAATCTTATTTTTTAAGAGTACAAGTCTAATGACACTGTTTATACATAGAGGAGTACGGTCATTTTAATATGTACTCATTGGAGCCCAGGGACAGATTCCCCAGGGGTATTGCCCATCAAGCCCAAAGTGCAGGAGTTTAAAAAAATGCATTTGTATTTGAATTGTAGTTTTCAGCAGTGCCAAAAGAAAATTTATCCACTGTTCCTTTTCTGCTTCTCCCAGGTATCAACTTGCACAACTGGAGTTTGTATAGGCTGTTCTGCGGTGTGGCTATTGCAGGGTGACATTACATTGAGGGCCTGCAGAGGTACTGAGAGGAAATGGGGGCTAGAGACATGAGTGTTCTTGTCCTTCAAAATGAACTAAATCTATCAATTTTCCAGATGAGTCAAGGTTCCTTAGTATGCTGCTGTGGTAGCTCATGGGTTCTTCATTAACTGCCTAAAACCCAGGACCATTTTTTGTCCCAGGTTGTGGAAACTTTTCCCATTTTAGCTGTTCTGGTTGGCCATCTCCTCTAATAAGCCAATGGAATAAATAAACTGGGGTTTTTTTCTCTGAGGTTAAAGAGTGCATCTTGGACTTTAATGTAAGCTGGAAGTTTTCCATGTAACAAGATAACTTGCTGTTAGCTCACATTGAACTAGCACCATCTGTTGTCATCTTGCTTGCTGTAGGATAAGCTCAGGTTTTCCTTGAATCCCCTGCTGCCTTCTGCAATCAAACTCCCTCATATTTCATGTGGGACTGGGTGGGGGAGAATAGGTCCAATGCCTTTCAGGTCCAACCATGAAGCGTATGAATTCCAGGGTGATGATCTTACCTAATATTGTCTAAAATGCAGGAGTCAAGGGTGCTTCTAGCCTTTTGGCAGGCACCAAGCTTGGCTTGTTAGACACCTCTGTCCTCTGCTGGGATGAATGCCTTTTCCATGCCCTTGTCACCAGTGGAGCAGAGTGTGCCTGTATCTCATTGCTTTGGTGTCAAATAGGTAGTTGGCTGAAGCTGAGAAGAATGACAAGGCTGGGACATGCTCTGTTCTTCTGTGTCTGCTGGAGATCACAGTCACCACTGTGGAGTAGCTCTAGTCTCATATGCAGTTCCTGCCAGATTGCCTAGAGCTAGTCTGCATGTGTCTTTGTGGTCCCTCTCATTGTACTATATATCTTCATAAGTAATGCCAAGCAGTGAGACTTGGGCTTAATTTCTGGTTGGTAGTGGACACTTGGATGAAAATCCTACAAGAAATGCAGTTCCCTCCCATCCAGGTGAAAATCCTGGTAAGATAAAAGGTCTCCCAGACATACACCTGTCTCAGAAATATCATTTACTCACACTGAGTACTGACACAGGTACTTCACAAAAAGATCATCTTGTGGTGTTTCATAATTCTACTTCCCTTGTGGGTTGATTGCTTAAACTGAATCAGTTCATGGGGATATTATAAACTATGGAGTAGCAAAGGAACTCTCAAATTTTTTTTAGAGTTGTTCATTGTTTTTTAAAGATGTTGTAATGGTGCATGTCTTGTTCTGTGATGGCAACTTACTGCTTTGGCTATTTTAGGGGTTTTGAAAAGTGGCAGTATACAGAGAAAAACAAATCTTGGTGAAGTATGACAGGATGTGTATTTCTAGGATTATTCCTCCAACTACCATGTAAGATTACTCTGTCACAGGGAACAATTTCTGGTTAGTTGTTTTGTTTGGCTTGGCTTGAGGTGCCTTTTTTTTCCCCTCTCCTCTAAAGAAACTAGACACTTGACTTTGAGTGTCCTCTAATTCTGCTGAAACAACTAGTTAGGTGCTTAGTGTCACCAGTGCCAAAGGAAAATTCTTTATCTGGAAACTCTAACCCTGATGTTGATCTATAAATTTTAAGCATATTCCAGGTCTGGGTGTGGGGGCAAAAAGGGAATTTTTATGCACTAAGCTTTACCCTCTAAATATGAAGGCTGATCTTTCTGCAGAGTCAGCAGAGTCTCTAGGTTATTGAAGAGGTCACCTTGGCACCCCTGGAAAGTGTCCCTCTCTGCCAAATCTGGTCTCCACAAATACCTCAATGTGCAGTCCTAAAGCCTGGGAGTGTGAGTGCCCTTTTCCTCACTTTTTTCTGCATAGGAAGCTTTGGACAATTCTCAGAAGAATCTGGACAATGATGTAAAATTTCTCAAGTTTCATATGCTCCTGTGTATTCTGCTTTCATGGTACTTTCTTGCAAAGATAACTTCTCATGGGGAGGGAGCCCTCCTTGTTGCTGTATGAAAAGCCTCCCAAAAAACTGGGAACAAACTAGATATAGTGCCGCAAGAACACAAATTGGGCCAGAGAGAACTTAATTTCTAGCTTGTTTCAGTGGTTTTAAATGCATGTAGCAATATAGCATTATAGATGTTAAGTTTCAGAATATTTTGTGGTTAGTCATATGTCACTTTTGGTCCAGTCAAGGTTAGAAAAAGAGGCAGAGAAAGGTGATGATATGCCAACTGTCCAAATATAAGTCATTGGAGAAATAGGACAAAAAGCCAGGTTTTCTTACTTGAATTGATTTTATTGCCCTACTGGTTTAGAAATCAGTTGAAATCCAGGATCATGGTGAGAGAAACAATGGTTTCCCATTGAAGTGCAGGAATGACTGTACAGCAGGGAATCTCTTATGTCTTCATGGAGGCAAGTTGAGTGTACCCCAGTGTTCAAATAGCAGATATACCCCTGATACATGGAATTCAGTCTGGTGACTGAGTTGTGCTCACTGTGTCTCGCTGTGCTCTGCTGAGACCCAGTGGCATTTGCATTTTCAGGCTGTCTTTTCAAATGTTTCTTAACGAGTTCCCTCCCTTGCTCTTTCCTGCCCATCTGAATGGTCTGTTTGGGGTTGCCTCCTCCACCCCAAATCATCCCAGTCTTTACTGTAGCAATATTGTACTTGCAGAGGTGACCTCTGTTGAGCAGAAATGGGCTTTCTGGCATTTTGTCAAGCCATGTTTGAGACCTTTAATTTGCTTTATTTTAAACTGCTTAGACCTTTTAGGCTGGCTCAGACCGGAGAACTGGGTAGTTGCCCTAGTACATGGTTCACTAATGGGAGGATTACATAGTAATAGTCTATTTTGGGGGGGGGGGGGACAGACTCTGGTTTATCTCACATTAGGCACTTGAAGCAGAGCAAAAAATTTTAATTATAACAGACCTTTGGACTTTTCTTCCTGCTGTTGATTTTTCAGTCATGTGGGATCTTCCGTGCTGCCAGTGAGTGTAGGAAGTAGTTAATTTTATTACTCCGCTCTTTTCAGTAGACTACCTTGTTAATTTGGGTATCTTTGGGTATTGCATTTTCAGTATTCATAATCACAGGTAATCAAACCCAGTGACTTAATTATGGGTTCAGTAATACAATTCTCCCTGGCTGACTTGGCTGTACAAGGGAGAAAGCTGGAGGAATTACTGGGAATGAGGTGAAGAGTAGAATCATAGATTCTACTGGGTAGCAACCCCTCAGTAACAGTTGGATGTTATGTGACAGACCTTCCTAAGGAAGCAGAAACTACTTTGCAGTGTTGGCTTGAGCATAGAAATGAGGGTGGTAATTCCTCCAGCCCATGCTGAGCCCTGGATGCCTGTGCTAGCCAGGCATATGCTCTCTAGCTTAAAGCCAAGTGAAAATCCCTGTGTGCCTCGCTGGCCACCCCCCCCCCCCCAGCCAGAACCTCAACTTAAAATGCATTTCTGAGTGTTGCAGTACCTTCAGTAACTTAGTCTCTGAAGCACAGACACCAGGAATTTGTCTGTGTTGCAGACAAGGGAGAATGGAAAGGAGAATATAGCCACATCTTGTCTGAAGGAATCTCCTGTTTATGCTCTCCCTTGCTTCTGCAAGTAGGCACTTTGGTGCATGTTAAGGATGGGCAAGGGGCACAAGAAAAATGGTGAAAGTCCAACAGTGTTTGGTATCACTCTCAGAACTCCTGAGGAATTAAAAAATATGGAGGGGATACTTATTCATTGCTCGGGAGGTACTTGTGAAAGGGCTTAATCAGAAACATTTTCAGAGAAATCAAGTAGATATCCCTGTCATTCTTGTTTCTTCATGTTAATTTTCAAGGATTTAAATTGGGAAGTATCTTTTTTGCTTGTGATGCTGGGTTTCTTAACGTGGTACTTGTGGTACTTGTGGTAGTTGGCTAATTAGAAGAATGCTCTTGACAGAAAGGATTCTTCCCAATTAAAATTGAGTGCCATTTTCTACCAGCCTCTCCCTCTAGTATCCTGCTGGGAGTGTTGTGGTCTAAGAAAGCGCACACAGATCTAAAACAGGTGCCAGGGTTGGCAGAGTTAAGAAAATCTGGGCTGCCTGACCATTTCTGTACCTAAAAAACCACCAAGTAAAATACTTGATTGTTTACAAATTCTGGTCATTGGACCGAAACTGAGAGGGTGTATAAAAACCCTTGCAACATAGTGTGATGTCTCTATAGTCCTAGAAGTTGATTCTTTGACCTCAGAACAAAAATGTAGGAGTCCATGTTGTTTTCTTAAGAACTACTTTTCTAGATTCCTGTCTTGGTTTGAAAGACAGGTGTCTGCTAGGAGAGGTTGAATCCTCCCTAAGGACAGAGAATGTGATTTCCCCTCCCTCCGAATTATTTTAATTTTGAAATCAAGGGCTTTCAGGCAAAGGTATGGGAAAAGGAATAACAGTTCTTTACTAGTATCTATAAACAAGCAATTACAATAATAACAACCAAAAATAAAACCAGAAACCAATAGCAGATGACTTTTTGAGCTGCTGAGCCCTTTCCCGTGTGGTGTAATCACGGTCGCAAGCAGCAGGGGCGCTGTTGAGCTCCCGGTCGGGCAGGGCAGGTGCGATGACTGCCAAGTGGCTGCAGGTGGCGCTGTGGCGCAGGGTCAGGTCAGCCTCCCGCAGCTGGTAATGGCGGCCGGGCTGAGAAGCAGGCAGCCAGGCAGCTCGGAGCGGCGAGCAGAGCGGCAGGGGCAGGGGCTGGCTCTCTCCCAGGCTAGCCAGCAAGGTGACAGGGACTTTGCAGTCATGGCAGACACCGCAGTCTCGTGCGGCGAAAGCGGGGCGGGCAGCAGGGACAGCTGGACTACCCCGCAGCTGCAGCAAAGCGTAGCCAGGAAAACATGCACTCCCAGTGGGAAAGAGGTTGAATCAAAGCTCACCCAGCCAGGAGGAAAAGGCAGAGCACAGTTGGATCTCCCGCGGTCACAGCCAGAAGCATAAGCAGCTCGCTTTCCTCCCGGTGTCCGATGGACGAGTGCCAGTCTCAAACGGCCGGCTGCCTCTTTCCCTTGCCTCACCTAGCACACCCTTTTGTCTCTTACAAAAGAATTGTTGGCTCTAATCACCCAGATATTTGTTGCTTAGTAACAGGGATGGAGAAAAAATTCCAATGCCCCCCAACCTCCGACAATTCCCTTATTAATAGGGAAAATCCAGGTGCTGAATCTTAAAATCTCATTAAACTTGTACTTTTTATTTGCCCATTCACCTGGTCTCTTTTCCTTTTCAAGGCCTCCCACAGTCTCAGGGTATATAAATCACTATGACTCATCCAAATAATGCCAAAACAGTCTAACCAGAGGTTAATGTGCCTTCCTCTTCTGGTACCTTGATCTTTGTAAAGTTATCTCACAAACTCATCACTATCTTAAAGTTGGGTACATGCACTGTCTTTTTCTAAGATGTATGTGTTGAAGTTGCAACAGTTTTGTACTGTTACTTGTGGCTTGTTCCATTTGTGTTAGGATGTGGTGTAGACACAAATCAATACACTGGTTTTTCTTGATATCAGTCTTACCTGTGACATCTATCAGTGCTTGCTTGTATGTTAATGTGTATACAAATACTGGATCTTCCCCATTGCCTATGATGTACATGATGCACAAACTACAAGAGGTGTTTTAAAATGTGCGGTGGTCACAACTTGTTGCCTGAGTGTAGGATGTCTTACAGTGAACTGTTTTTAATGCTTTTTTCCCAAATATATTTAATAAGATCCAAAGCCTTGGAAAAAAAATCAGAGCTTGCTGATACTTGTTGGCTTTTGTTCTGAATCCAGGGTCTGATGTTTGTTAACAACTCCTGCAAATCCACCCATCTAACAGAGCTTTTCTCAGCTTGCTGTTTCTTTCATGAGCTGTGTCAGAAACAGCACTGGATCCTGAACTATCACAGAAGCTGTCAAGTGAAATAGTAACAACTCTCTTCAAATATTACAATGCACATTTTTAACTGTCAGGTAAAACTGTTCAAAATTATTGACGCAACTTGCAAATGGAACAGTGGGAAGTTGCAGATATGTGAAACCAGTCTGTCTGCACATGGGGCTCGGTGTTCAGTTACCTTGTAAATTGTTTCTTCTCTCTGAAAAGCAAGGGTTGTTTGTTTTGTTTTTTTTTATTTTTCATACAAAGACATTACACATTTGGCTTTGTTTTCTAAATTGGCAAAGGATATCTTTGTTCTTAAACTGACATCTGTTGCGGTTTAGAGGATGTTAAAGCAGACCTTACCCTAGAGCGTCTCTACCCAGCCCGGTTCAGCGCCTCAGAGCTCCAAACCCTATGTCCCAGGGTTGGAGACTGCGCTCTCACCAGCCAGGGAGCCATAATGCTAGCTCTGGTTCGTCTGCTTCCACAACCGGCAGTGATAAAGAAGGCGAGGAGGGTCTATGCGTTGTGTCCATGGAAGATGTTTATTCGCATGGTGCAGCAGAGGCCAACGACCTCCCCGAGGCAGAGATGCCTTGTGGGCGAAGGCCTCACATGCACAGATACATGTGGTGCATAGACATGTGCTGTATAGACACACATGGAGCATAGACAGCAAGGTGGTGGAGGATGAGGGGTTTTATAGGGAAACAGAGAGGGGCAGGGACAGCACACTGGCCCAGTGACCTCTGGGCACAGGGGAGGTACATGGGCAGAGTTAGGGTACAGGAACCAATGGGAAAACCCGAGGGAGTGGCCAGGACCACATGGGGTTAGGGTACAGGAACCAATGGGAAAACCCGAGGGAGTGGCCAGGACCACATGGGGTTAGGGTACAGGAACCAATAGGGAAAACTAGGGGCGTGGCTAGGACTACGTGGAGTAGGGAAAGGCAGAACAATGGGTGACAAGTACAGTCATTAAGAAAGGGGTGTGGGGAACTTGCAGCTATTATCACAATAGACATCTGGAGTTTGGGCTAAGTTTCTGTCTCTTATGCAGATAGAGGATGGTGTAATTGATACAAAATGTCCCTTCTCAGCTGTAAGGGTAATTCGTTCATAAGAGCATAGAAACAGGAACACTTCTTCACTTACTGTGGCCTTCAATGGATATGCATATCCATAATTAACTGAAGTACATTGCCATACTCTGTTGATCTATGAAACTACCTTTGTATTTTGAATCAGTGTGATTAGTCATTAGTGTATTGACATTAATAAATGGTAACAGAGCTCTAATGTATGTGTATTTCCTGTGAAAACTGCATCTGTTCTCTCTGTACCCCAGTGCAGACTTAATCTGGAGTTCTCTTTTTAGTTCTTGCTAACTTTGGAGTTTCTTCAAATTCAGTAAGGTCCTGGTTTTATCACAGTCCCTTTTCAGAGTATAAAAGATTGGTTTAACTTTGTTTTTTAATCTTTAGCACTTTCCTCTCCTCCTATTTTTTCTTAGTTCACCTTTAACAGTAATTTCAAAGCTGCTTGCCTAGTCTGAAAAATATTGAGTCATAATGAAAAGAAAACATGTAGCCCACTGTAGAAACATTGCTCTGTGTTTTTACCATAAACTTCAGTGGCTGGCTGCCTACCTTGGAAAGGGAAGACTCCACTCCTGCATAGTCTACAGAAGCTGAAATTCTCTTGCATCCATATTATACAGTGGATGTCAGCAGATCAGGAAGTGGATGTGCCCTGAATCTGCACCCAGTTTATTAATCTGATCAGTGGCACATTAGTCAACTAGAGAACTGGCATCTTTGGCTGCTGCTGAGTGTTATACCTAAATTGAAGGCAAAAAGGCAAAATCAAGGGTGCATTGGTGACTTTTTGCTGACTTGGTCCCATTTAAAGGCTTTCTCCACAGACCTTTTTGTCTTTTGCATATTTGGTGGATTATGAAAAAACTGTGCTATCATAGGGCTATGAGCGAAACTCTGTGCTCAAAAGGCAAAAGTTATGAGCTTTGGCCAGCAGTAATGCCAAAGGCTGGCTATGCTCAGAGATGAGCTGGTAATGGAGCATTTGAGCAATGGAAGCCTTGAGAGTTCCACAACAGTCCTTGCTGGTCTTTCCCAAGCACTGTTCAACACTATTCCTATTTAAAAGCAAAACAGGGATTGCAATGAGTAGTGGAACCAGCTGAATTTCCTAGGTTTGAGAGAGACACTGGAGAGAAGAGTCCAGGTTCCATGTGTTTTAAATAGAACTTAAAACCAATGCAGCTACACTCTCAGATCAGCACCACTTCCTACCTTTCCCTCCATTTAGATGGGAATTCAAAAGTAAACTCAGCAATACATGATCTGGTTGTGTGTTTGCAGGTGGAACATGGGGTTCTTGAAATTTGAGAATTGAAATTTCTCATGTGAAAGAACTTTGTGTGGGTGCAAGAGCTTGGATCTTCTGGCAGTTCTTCTGCCAGCTTGCTAAATGCAATTAAATGCTCTGGACTCTTCTGAAGAACTGATCATTTTAGGTCATCTGTGTGTTTCTCGACCACATGGACTATGTAACAGTGATTTTTTTCAGCTTGCTTTCCACGTCAGTCATAAATAACTCTTAATTTGTTACGTGGAGGAAAACTGTTAATTTGATCTGGAAATGTGGGCATGGACACAACATGGACAGTGGGATTGAGGGCACCCTCAGCAAATTTACTGATGACACTGAGCTGTGTGGTGCAGTCAACATGCTGGAGGGAAGAGATGCCATCCACAGGAACCTTGACACACTTGAGAGGTGGGTCTGTGCTAACCTCATAAAGTTCAACAAAGCAAAGTGCAAGGTCCTACTACTGGGTTGTGTCAATCCCAGACACACCGACAGATTGGGCAGAGAAGTGATTGAGAGCAGCCCTGGGAGAAAGACTTGGGGGTGATGGTTGATGAAAAACTCACCCTGAGCCAACAGTGTGAGCTTTCAGCCCAGAAACCAACAGAATCCTGGGCTGCATTAAAAGGAGCATGGCCAGCAGGTCAAGGGAGGGGATTTCCTCCCTCTGCTCTGCTGTTATGAAACTCCACCTGGAGTACTGTGTCCAGCTCTGGGGTCCCCAACATAAAAAGGACATGGAACTGTTGGAACAAGTCCAGAGGAGGCCACAAAGTTAATAAGAGGCCTGGAGTACCTCCCCTACAAAGACACGCTGAGAAAGTTGAAGCTGTTCAGCCTGGAGAAGAGAAGGTTGTGTGGAGATCTCATAGCAACCTTCCAGTATCTGAAGGGGCTACAGGGAAGACTGAGAGGGACTCCTCATCAGGAACTGCAGTGACAGGACAATCAGTAATGGGTACAAATTGAAAGGGGGGAAATTTAGGTTAGATATTAGGAAGAAATTTTTTACTGTGAGGGTGGTGAGATACTGAAACAGGTGGACCAGGGAGGTTGTGGATGCTGCAACCCTGGCAGTGTTCAAAGCCAGGTTGGATAAGGCCTTAAGCAACTTGGTCTAGTGGATGGTGTCCCTGCCTATGGTGGGGGGGGTTGGGACAAGATGATCTTTAAGGTCCACTCCAACCCCATAACATTCCATGATTCTATGTATCTATTAAGAGCCTAATTTTCCATCTTGCATTAACTGGGTTACTGTGTTCACATACCAGAAAGATGTTGCTCTTTAAAAAAGCATGTTGGTGTATGTGGCAATGCCCCATGCACTTTTTAAATACCTAGATCTGTACATTCTCATCTGAATATCATTAAACATGCTGTAGTCTGGCATAAAGGTATTTTACTACTGCCCTGTTACATAGATAATTGTAATTACCTGCAGTTTGTTTTTTTCCACTACTTGAGGTTGCGTGATCTGAAAATTGGTGAACAAAAAGTATTTGTGCATCTTATTATGTGTATCTCTAAATAAAATGTATTTGTATAGTGTGTTGGCTTGGCTGATGGTTTCCTTTATTTTGTAATCTTCCCACTGCAAGTAAATCCAGGGCAGTTGGGTTTCTCCTTGTAACAGTCCAGCTTCTATGTGAACATGACTGATTCAAAGGAAACAAAGTAAACTGTTGTTTTTCTTTCACCAGTGAGTGGATTGATATCCCAAGGGCATGTTCTCAGCTTATTACTATTTTTCATAGCTTAAACATCAGTCCTGTTGTCAGTATAGCTGCAGTAACACTTCTTGCTTCTATAGTAAATGGCAGAGTTGGCACTGTTACACTCTTCAAAGCATCTCCTTCCTGTTCTCTTCTTCTGGTACCTCATTTGTTCTGAGGCAAGAGTTTCCTTTAAAAGTTTCCTTTCCATGTTATTTTTCTAAGAGATATTGTACAGCACAGATACCTATAGGTGGACAGTTAGGTATAGGACTAAGGGTTTTAGGGAGACCTTATGTACTGAAACTGCAGCTGAACCACTAGATCATTCACCATTTTTCATTGCATAGGAGAGTGAGGCCTCTGTCCAGCTGTCCTATTTCCCTGCCTCCTCTTGCCTGCCTAGAATTGGGAGTTATTTTTTTGGAGAGGAGGAATGTCCTTAAAACATCAAAGCTTTATGTTGAAGGTTAAAATCATGTACCTAAAAGCAGCTCCTGCATCCCCATCTTCTTCACACTTGACCTCACCCTGCGGTGCTAATTTCCATGGTCATGGACAAACTGCAGCTTTATATGCAAGCTATGGGAGACCAGGTATCCAGATTTGCCATATCTGCTGTCTGTAGTATTGTAGTAGGCATTACAGAGGAGAGTCTAAAAGGCATATGAATATTATCCTGTCATCCTACTGAGCTTTATACCAAAACTGAGAGATGCCAAAAAAGAAGTATTCATGGCCCTGGAGACAGGCAGGAGATGATGGGTGAGATGCATGGTGGGATGAGGTAAGAAGGCATTGGTAGTAGTGGTTCCTGGCTTGCGTCCTGTCACAGCCATGGATTTGGATGAGCTTGTGCCAACCTCAGTGTGGAAGCTGTATCTGAACTTCTTGAGCTGTGCTCTATTCCTAGAGGGTTATTCTTTCTGCTGCTTCTCTTTAACACAGAACAGGCCCCCTGCCAGGCTGATGCTTTTGTTAATACCCCTGTACCTCATAAGAAAGTGAGAAGAGGGTAAAGGAACAGTTTAAGCTATAGAAAAGGCCCTAGCAATCAGGGTTACTAACTCTCCAGTTGCATCGAATGATCCATCAAGTACAGCATTCAGATGATGTGATGTCTGTCAGCTGACTTGTGGGACCAAAAAGGATTGGGGATGGCTGAGGACCTCAAGAAGTATCAAGACAGTCAGTACTCCTCAAGCTCCTCCTAGATGTGTGTCTAGCTTAAATCCCAACAATAAAGAGTCCAAATCTTCCCCCAGCAGCTAATTCTAGCATTCATTTATTTTGTCCCACCCCCTGTCTTGCAGGTCCCCTTGCTTTCCTATTCACTGTGCAAATGAAGCAGTTTGTTTCCTTCTGTGGGGCAGCTCATCTCTTTTTGTTGAAAGGGATTTTTAAGTGCTTCATGGCAATGGTCTTCACTTTTTATACTGAACAGTCCAGATTCCCTCAGCGTTTTCTCACTGGCCATGCTTGGCATGTATATGCGTGGCCATTGTCATTTCTGGCTGTGGAACCAAGATCAATTGCACTCCTTGGCCTGAAGCCTACAGCATGTGTATGCTGCTATCGACAGCTTCTTTTCCTGTATGCTACAACTGCAGTGGCAGTGGACATAGTCCCTTTCAACATTCAATCTGCTGCCTGCCTCCAACTCCCAGCCCAGCTGCTGCAGGTTTGCTTGGATGTCATCATGTGTTGGTTTTGTTTAGCCCAGAATATCAGCAAGGTATCTTTAGCATCTAAGAGAAATTTAAACCCTTCAAAAGCTGTTGTGGTAGGCCTGAAGAAGTGTCTGAGGGGTGGGGAGTGGCACAAAGATGGCTCCTGTGTGCCCTATATGAAGGTTCTGGAAGTTTTTCACCATGTCCAGAAGAGCCAATCTCTGATGGCTCTGAAGGTGATGGACATGCTGCTGGCCAAGTCTGGGCCAATTAGAGATGTTAGTTACGCCTTTGTGAAAACATATTTAAGAAAAAATCAAAACAAAGTAGTCACACACTTCTTTTTAGCTAGAGGAGGAGAAGAAAATATGTGAAGGGAAAACAACATGGAGACACCAAGGTCAGTGGAGAAGGTGGGGGAAGAGGTACTCCAGGCGCTGGAGCTGAAAACTCTCTGCCAGCTGTGGTGAAGACCATGAGGGGAGCAGGAGGTCCCCCTGCAGCCCATGGAGTCCACAGGGGTGCAGAGGTCCACCCATTGCCCGTAGGGAGGTGCCCACACCAGAGGAGCAGGTGGATGCCTGGAAGAAGCTGTGATCCAGTGGGAGTCCCATATAGGGAGTTAAAGTTGCAAAGGCCTTTCAAGAGGGTGAAAGGCCTTGCTCCTGGGATGGAAACAGCCTGACCTCGGCTTGGAAGTCGGCACCCTGTGGACAAGAACTCAAGCTGCCTGCTGCGCACTACTTGCTGCCCAGCCCGTCCGCCATTACCAAGCATGTGAGACCGACCTGACCTCGCGCCACAGCGCCACCTGCAGCTGTTCGGCAGTCATCGCACCTGCCCTGCCTGGCTGGGAGCTCAACAGCGCCCCTGCTGGTTGTGACCGTGACTGCACCAAACGGGAAAGTGCTTGGTAGCCCAGGGACATCTGTCACTGGTTCTCTGGGTTTTTTTGTTATTGCTATTCTTGTTATTGCTTGTTTACTCTACTATAGATACTAGTAAAGAACTGTTATTCCCTTTCCCCATACCTTTGCCTGAAAGCCCTCGATTCCAAAGTTAAAATAATTTGGAGGGGAGGGGGGCTCACATTCTCTATTCTAAGGGAGGGTCCTACCTCTCTTAGGAGACACCTGCCTTTCAAACTGAGACAACTGACCAAAGGAAACCCCTTACCCTGCCCCCCCCATGCTCTTGGTTAGAAGGAGGGAGGGGACTGAGCAGAGAAACAGTGTTTGTAGCAGAAGAATTGTGGTGATGAATTTACCAAGAGAAGCCCCCATGCCCTGCCCCCCCCCCCCCGAGCTATTGGTTGGAAGGAGTGAGGGGGGTGAGTGAAGAAACGGTGTCTTAAAAGCTTATTTTTACTTCTCATTTATGCTTCGACTCTGTTAGGTTAACAAATCACTTTGCAACTTTAAGTTTTCAGCCTGTTTTTCTCTCTCTCTCAGTGTGTCCCCCCACCAGTGCTTTATCTCAACTCATGAGTCCGGTGTGTTAGTCTTTTCCTCTCTTCTGCACAGCTGTGGCAGGGGAGAGCAGAGAGAGCAGATGTCATAGGTGCCTGGCATTTGGCCAGGGTGAAACCTTGGCACATCACTTCCCTTCTTGGGTGTATTTTGTTTCTGATCTTTGCAATGAGATCTCAGCTCTTGCCAGCTGGTGGCACTGCTGTTGCAGAACAAGGAAGCCAGAACAAGAGCGCTGTGGAAATAGTTTCACACTGTTCTGTTACTTCTTCCTAGCTGTAGCTGTACTCATCCTGTCTGCTTCTGAATGGAGGATCAGGATAATCTTTCTCAATGTGAGGTGCTTTCAAGGTTCAATAAATGGATTAATTTATTAAGCGATACCAGGAACACAGTACTTGAACTATTCTTTTGCCAAGGGCAGCCTATTCTGTCAGAGACTGAAAGCAAGCAAATTCAGAGTGTATTAGAAAACAAGTACCTTTGTGCTTTGTATCCCAGCCTCCTCATTCCCTCCCAAGCCTTTTCATCTGGCAAAGCAAATGACAGGATGACTCTGGCCCCCTGCAAGGCTCAAGGGACCATGCAGCCAACATGGCATTTGGGACCTACTGATCAGCTGCTCCAAAGCACAAGCCTACATGGAGGGTCTTACCGTTCCCTCTTCAATAAGGTGTACCACGAGCTCGGAGAGGTAAGAAAGAAGCCTCAGGCCCTAAAGAGCTGAGCTGCAGTCAGAAGGTCAGATTGACAGTTGCTTGGACTGTTTGTGCCAAAAACATAAACAAAGCATGGGTTGTGTTCCAGGGATGCTGAAGTTTTGGCAGAAAGATTTGCAGCCCCTGTAATTGGTGCCTGTGGGTTTTTTCCTGTGTTATTAAGTTTCCCTGTTCCAGGGGTTTCCTCTTTCTACAGACCCACTGCAGTGCCTGGTGCATGTTGAACATTAGGTTTGAGAAATGAAGTCCACTCTCCTGTTAGAATTTTAAAAGTTAAATAAAGGACAATAGGGGACAAAGGCAATAAAGCAAAAGTAACAACGCTGGGTGCTTAGCCTTAGCCAGAGGCACACCTGTTAACGATGGTGACATTCCTTACATACCCTTCCTATTGCACAGTCAAATACATATTTATAAACGATAATACATATTCAAACATTTCCCCAAACTAGTTTGCATGTTCCAGGAACTTTTTAGCATGGCACTTCCTCTGATCCGCCTTTTTAGAGCATGCGCAGTCCTCTTGGTTGTGGTCTTGAGGGTTGTGTATCACCCCCACCATGATCCCCTGTTCCATAGTTTCAGCAGATGACAGTTGCTGATAGTTGAAATGTCAGTGGCAGGGGTCCTCGTCACACCTGTTCCTCAGATGTTATCCAACCAAGCAGGCAGTTTAGTTATTTCAGTGTCGGGGTTTGACTCTTGACTAAATGCCAGGCACTTCTGCTCTCTCCTGCTGCAGATGTGCAGGAGAGGGGAAAGAAAAAAACTGTAAAAAACACACACTAATTTTATGAGTTAAGTGAGATAGGACACTGGTAGGAGGACGCATGGAAGAAAAGGGCAGACAGGCTCCAAACTTAAAGTTGCAAAGTGATTTAATTACTAACAGAGTTGGAGGATAAATGAGAGGCAAAAATAAGCTTTTCATACACCATTTTGTTCACTCACCCCTCTCCCTCTTAAGACAGCATTTTCTACTCACCCCCCCCTCCCTCTTTCCAACCAACAGCTCGGGTAGGGGGGCAGGGTGTGGGGTATTTTTTAGTCCATAGAGCAGATCCATAAATCTATTCATCACCACAATTCTTCTACTACAAATACTCTATCTCTACTTATCTCTCTCTCTCTCTAGACAGTTTTCCTGCTCTCACCCCCTCCCTCTTAAGAAGCAGTCTCTCCGATCACCCCCCTTCCCTCTTTCCAAACCAACAACACGGGCAGGGGGAAGGGTAAGGGGTTTTTTCTTTGGTCAGTCCATCAGGGAGAGGGGTCCTCTACTTAGCCACAGGGTCTCTCCCATGAGAGACAGTCCTCTGGGAACTTCTTTGGCGTGGGTCCAATCTCACAAGCAACATCCCGCCCGAATTCTGCTGCAACATGAGTTCTTTTGTCCATAAGGTGCACACTCTCCCGAGCTGAGGCCAAGCTGCTTCCATCCCAGGAGCAAGGCCTTTCTCTCTCTTGCAAGGCCTTTGCAGCTTTAACTCTCCATAGGAGACTCCCACTGGATCACAGCTTCTTCCAGGCATCCACCTGCTCCTCTGGCATAAGCTGTGGGTGAATTTCTGCATCTTTGTGGACTCCCTGGGCTGCAGGGGGACCTCCTGCTCCCCCCATGGTCTTCACCATGGCTAGCAGAGGGTTTTCAGCTCCGGCACCTGGAGCACCTCCCTCCCCCACCTTCTCCACTGACCTTGGTGTCTCCATGTTGTTTTCCCTTCACATATTTTCACCTCCACCTCCTCCTCCTCCTCTAACTACAAAGAAGTGCGTGCCTACCTTGTTTTGATTTTTTCTTAAATATGTTTTCACAGAGGTGTAACTAGCACCTCCAATTGGCCTACACTTGGCCAGCAGCATGTCCATCACTTTCAGAGCCATCAGAGATTGGTTCTGCTGGACTTGGTGAAAAAACGTCCAGAACTTTCACTCAGGACACACAGGAGCCATCTTTGTGCCACTCCCCACCCCTCAGACACTTCCTCAGGCCTACTGCAACAGCTTCTGAGGGGTTTAACTTTCTTTTAGATGTTAAAGATACCTTTCTGATGTTTTGGACCAATCAAAACCACCACATTCAGTTATTGTAAGTTAAGCACAAGTACTCTAAAACAACCATATCAGCTCTTTCACAACTATGTCTAAGTTAAGTTAGTTACAAAAATAAAGGCATTAGTTATTACACAACTATATCTTTATAACAAAGCTACTTCTGTAAGAATTAACATTATACACAGAGCATCCATTTCAATATTTGTGAAAAGCCAATACTATAATATGTGTTTATGACATTAGGCACATGGACTCATCTACAACAGAAATTTCAAAAATTCTAGATAACTGGAAAGGATGTAACTAGATTTAAACTTTCCTTTGGGAAGAGACAGACTGGCACTGTTGCTGTAAAACTCCTCTCCATATAGCTGCTGTATTCTAAGTAAATATTCACCTAGGGAGCAATGCTGGTTAATTTCTAAATGTATATGAGCCCTAAAAGAGGTCTCAGAGCCAAGAGGGTGAGGAACAGTTGGTCAGTGATAAGAAAAACACCTGGGAAAGCATGATCTATTTCTTCATGTGCTGTGAAGGCAGCCTGCATCCTACTGCTGGACACCATACAGCAACCAGGCCAGCAAGCATGCCAGTTGAGAGCTATTCAGCTATAGCAACTTCTGATCTTGCTCTCTGATGAAACCACTTCATAAGAGACTTTTCCAGGAAAGAAATTCTACGAGTAATGATGACTTGCCATGTGTATTTATAAAAGCATCTCTTTCCTGTTAATTACAGAAATCAAACTTTAGCTTTTTACCTGTATAGACAGGATTTTACTCCAAACAAAAATTTCCCTTTGAAAGCTGGAGAGGGACCTTTTACATGTAGTAAGAGGACACGGGGTAATGGCTTCAAACTGAAAGACAGTAAGTTTAGATAAGATCTTAGGAAGAAATTCTTTACTGTGAGGGTGGTGAGGCATTGGTACAGGTTGCCTAGAGAAGCTGTGGATGCCCCATCCCTGGAAGTGTTCAGGCCAGGTTGGACGGGACTTGGAGCAACCTGGTCTAGTGGAAGGTGTCCCTGCCCATGACAGGGGGTTGGAACTAGATGACCTTTGAGGTCCGTTCCAACCCAAACCAGTCTATGACTCTATAATATTGGTGCATATACAGTAGGCTACTGCTGTTGTACTTTGAGTGCATTCTGTTTTGGGGAAAGCTTTTAGTTCTGCACCAGGCTGCACCACTTTGCTTAGGGGAAGAGAAACATCCAGAGTTTCAAAATTCTGTACAGAGCAATAGAAAGTGACTACAGGTAAAAATCTGGCTCATATAACATGGATTTTCCTGTCACCTTTCTCAGTTTACTAACACAGTCTTGGAATAAGAAATAGTCAGAGGGGTCAAGTCATATCCCTGAATGCTAGGTTTCTGTGTTCTCCAAATGACAGAATAATTGAAGTTGAAAGGGACCTTTGGAGATCACCTAGTCCAATGCCCTGCTTAAAGCAGGGTCAACTAGGGCAAGCTACCCAGGACTGTGTCCAGTCAAATTTTGAATATCTTCAAGGATAGAGACTGCACAACCTGTGGGTGACTCCACAACTTGTGGGCAACTCCACAACCTGTGGGCAACCTGTGCCAGTGTTTAACCACCCTCACAGTAAGAAAATTTTTATGTTTAAACACAATTTTGTTTTTCAATTTGTGAGTCATCACTGGGCAACACTGAGAAGTCTGGCTTCATCTCCTTTAGTCACTGCCATGAGATAAAGGACTGATAAGAACCCCCTGAGTCTTCTCCAGGATAAACAATTCCAGCTCTCAGCCTGTACCTGTATGTTAACGAGATGCGGTGAGAGGGAAACTCACGGCACTCTCAATATGAGATATAAAGTAAGCTCCATTTTATTTCACCAAATGAGAGACTTATATACTGTTACAGATATTTCTAATTATAGATACACACACACACCTGCAGCTGTTCTCACACATTCAGGGATCCTCCTGCTAACTCCCTTATTCCTTTCTCATAACACTTCTGACTCCTAATCTTTCTCATGGCATTCTTCCCACAGAACATTCTCAGGCAAACAAACCACTGCAGCTTGTTGGAATTTTACTGAAGCCTGGGAATACTGAAGCCTTGCTCAGCCCTGCTCAGTTAGCATGAGTTTTGCTGGAAAACTGCGTTTTCCAACAGTATGTCAGGTGCTTCAGTCCCTTAATCATCTCAGTGACCCTTCACTGGAGTCCCTCCAGTATGCCCATGTCTTTCTTGTATTGTGGAACCCAGAAGTGGACACAGCACTCCAGGTGTGTCTCACCAGTGCCAAAATGATGAGAGGGGAAAGATCACCTCCCTCAATCTGCTAGCAGCAATCTTCCTAATGCAGTGCAGGATGTTTTTGGCCTTTGCTGCAAAGGCACATAGCTGGCTCGTGCTCCATTGTCCACCACAACTTCCAGGTCCTTCTCTGCCCAGCTGCTTTCCAATTGGTTGGATCCAGCCCACACTGGCATTGGGGTTATTCCTTCCCAGGTGCATAACTTCATATTTCCCTTTGTTTAACTTCATGAGATTCCTGTTAGTCCATTTCTCCAGCCTGTTAAGGTCCTTCTGAATGGCACCATAAACATCTGGTACATCAGCTACTCCTCATGGGTTTGTGTTATCTGTGAACTTTCTGAGGCAATGCTGCTCCACTGTCATATAAATCATAAAAAAAGATATTCAACAGCACTGGTGGCAGGACCAAACCCTAAAGTATACCACCAGTGACTGGTCTCCAGCTAGACTCTGTGCCACTGATCACAACCCCTTGAACCCAGCAGGTCAGCCAGTTTTCAATCCACCTCACCGTCCATACACCTAGTCTGTTGTATTGGGTTTGCATGACAATGTTTTGGTAGTGGGGGTTACAGAGGTGGCTTCTGTGAGAAGCTACTACAAGCTTCTGTTGAAGGTTGGGGGGGGGGGGTGGAATTTTCTCCATCCCTGTTACTAGGAAACCACAACGACCAGCTACTCAAGGACCATTAACTCTTTTTGTAAGAGACAAAGGATGTGGCTGCAGTGGCTGGGTGTGGTGAGGGGAGGAGGCATCTGGCCGTTAGGACCTTCACTTGCTTGTTGGGCACTGGAGGGGACAGAGGGAAGCTGCTGCCTTCCTTGGCTGCGACTGCGGAGAGTCTGGCTGCGCACTGCCTTCTGTTCCTGGCTGGGTGAGCTCTCGCTTGGGAAAGGGCACGGGATTCTGACCCTTTTCCCCACCGGGAGTGCGCACCTCCCCGGCTGCGTTTTGCAACAACTGCGGCGGAGCCCAGCTGTCGCTGCCCCCCCTGCCCCCGCCTGTCGGAACGCACTGCGGCTTCTGCCATAACTGCGGAGTTTCTGCCACCTTTGCTGGCTAGCCTGGGTGAGCCAGCCCTGCCGCTTCAGCTCGCTGCTTCGAGCTTCCTGCTGCATGCCGTCCTGCCGCCCAGCCTGCCCGCCATTACCCATGTGAGACCGACCTGACCTCACACCACAGCGCCCCCTTCAGCTGCGCGGGAGTCATCGCACCTGCCCTGCCCGGCTGGGACCTCAACAGCGCCCCTGCTGCTTGTGACCGTGACTACACCAAACGGGAAAGTGCTTGGCAGCCCTGGGACATCTGCCATCGGGTTTCTGGTTTTTGTTTGTTATTGCTACTGTTGTTGTTGCTTGTTTACTTCGTTATAGATACTAGTAAAGAACTGTTATTCCTTTTCCCATATCTTTGCCTGAAAGCCCTTGATTCTAAAGTTAAAATAATTTGGAGGGGAGGGGGGGCTCACATTCTCTATTCTAAGGAAGGTTTCCACCTTCCTTAGCAGACACCTGTCTTTCAAACCAAGGCAGCTTCCATGTCAAAAAGAGCCAATGCCAGCTGGCTCCAAGTTGGACCAACCGCTGGCCAAGGTTGAGATAATCAGCAACAGTGGTAGTGCCTCTGTGATAATATATTTAAGAAGGGAAAAAACCTGCTGCGCAACAGCAACCAGAAGAGAAAGGAGTGAGCATATGTGAGAGAAACAGCTTTACAGGCACCAAAGTCACTGAAGAAGGAGGGAGAGGAGGTGCTCCAGTCGCCAGTGCAGAGATGTCCCCCTGCAGCCCATGGAGGTCCCCACACCAGAGCAGGTGGATGCACCCAAAGGAGGCTATGACCCCATGGGAAGTCTTTGCTGGAGCAGGGTCCTGGCAGGACCTGTGACCCTGAAGAGAAAGAAGCCCACACTGGAACAGGTTTGCTGGCAGGACTGACTCCATGGGGGACCCATTGTTGAGCAGCCTCTTGCTGAAAGACTGCATCCCATGGAAAGGACTTATGCTGAAGCAGTTCATGAAGAACTGTAGCTCATGGGAAGGACCCATGTTGGAGAAATTAATGGAAGACTGTCTCCCATGGGAGTGACCATACACTGGAGCAGAGGGAGAATGTGAGGAGGAAGGAGCAGCAGAGACAACATGTGATGAACTGACCACAACCTGTGTTTCCCATTCCCCCTGTGTCACTCGAGGAGGAGGTAAAGAAATAGGGAGTGAAGTTGAGCCTGTGAAGAAGGGAGGGGTGGGGGGAAGGTGTTTTTAAGATTTTTTTTTTTTTATTTCTCATTATCCTACTCTGTTATTAATAATAAATTCAATTTCCCTAAGTAAAGTCTGTTTTGCCCATGACGGTAATTGCTGAGTGATGTCTCCCTGTCCTTATTTCTACCCATAAGCCTGTAATATTTTCTCTCCTCTGTTCATTTGAGGAGGGGAGTGATAGAGCAGCTTTGGTGGGCATCTCGCATGCAGCCAAGGTCAAATCACCACATCTGTACTTCATCAATTTGTCTATGAGGCTGTTATAGGAAACACCATTGAAAGCCTTGCTAAAGGCAAAGTAAACGACATCCTCTCCTCATCTACCAAGGCCATCATTTCATCAAAGAAAGTGATCAGGTTGATCAAACATGTCTTCCCTGGTGTAAATCTATGCTTACTACTCCAAATCACCTTCCTGTCCTCAATATGTTTGGAAATGGCTTTCAATACTATTTGCTCTATCACCTTCACGGGGAGGAGGGTATGCTGACCAGTATGTAGTTCCCCAAGGTCTTTCAAGCTCACTGATTTGTTCCTGTCATGGCCAGTTGCTGCATCTACAAAGACCCCTTTTATAACTGAAAGCGGATGACTGACATTTAACCAGAGTTGGCAAATACCATGGACATGCTATTCAAAACATTCTCCTAAAATATATCACAGGATAAAAATGCTTGTAATTTATCCTAAGATGAAGTTTGTGGGAAAACAGCAAATGGTGCAATATCCAAGCTTCTACTTTACAACCCTATTAGATTATTACCAATCAATTACAGAAACATTTATATTATCTGGAGAAGGGTTGGTTGAGATTCCACTAGGCCCATAAAAATCCAGTGGATAAAGGCAGATGCTCTGTAAGCACTGTAAGAGGCACTGTGCAACATGGTGCAAGGATGTTTAAAAGTCTCTATCACTGCAGCTGAGCTAATCAGCCATCCCAGAATGAACAAGTTCTGCATGTTAACAACTAGTGTCTCTGGCTAATAAACTTTGAGTTGCCTGTAACTTAAATTAGAAAAAGTAACAGATAAATTCCTCTACATTTATTCTGGTTTAAGCTATACCAGCAAAAGGATTTTTTTACTTCTAATAACTTTCAACCTCTTAAAGAACATTTCCTAGCAATCATATTGGCCCCCTTGTAGGCAGTTTCAAAAGCACCAATGGATCATTATAAAAGTAGAGGTGTTCCAAAAATGTCTGCTTAGTGTTCCACTAAGAGGCAGGATGCTCTAGTAGTGTCACAGTGGGAAGAGAAGAAATAGCTGGTTGTTAGCTTATGGACCGACTAGTGCAAAGTAACGTTTGACAGTCAGAAATGGTTTTCTATCATCAGCCCTGAGCCATCTACAGCCAAGAGTTCATAGAACCATAGAATGGTTTGGATCAGAAGGGACCTGTGGGTTGAAAGGGGCCTTTAACAATTATCTAGTCTATCCCACACACCCCCAATTTCCCCAAGAGCTGGCCAGGAAACCTTCTAGATTCTTTATCAATGATCTGTGTGAGAGGATCAAGTGCACTCTCCATAAGTTTACAGATGACACCAAGTTGGGCAGGAGTGTTGATCTGCTGGAGGGTAGGAAGGCTCTGCAGGGGGCTCTGGATAGGCTGGATCGATGGGCCAAGGCCAACTGTATGAGGTTCAACAAGGCAGAGTGCTGGGTCTTGCACTTGGGTCACAACAACCCCCTATAGTGCTCCAGGCTGGGGGCAGAGTGGCTGGAAAGCAGCCCCGTGGAAAAGGAACTGGAGGTGTTGTCAGAACATGAGCCAGCAGTGTGCCTAGGTGGCCAAGAAGGCCAATGGCATCCTGGCTTGTATCAGAAATAGAGTAGCTAGCAGGACTAAGTAAGTGATTGTCCATCTCTGCTGGATGCTGGTGAGGCCACATCTCAAATCCTGTGTTCAGTTCTGGGCCCTTCACTGCAAAAAGACATTGAGGTGGTGGAGTGTGTCCAGAGAAGGGCAATGAAGCTGGTGAAGAGTCTGGAGCACAAGTTCTAGGGTTGTTTAATCTGGAGAAAAGGAGGCTCAGGGGGAACTGTCATGGTTTAGGTATGGTACTCCCCAATTCAGTGCCCCCACTGAGACTCTCCAAACCACACAGCACTCCCCCTCCTCGCCTGAACCCATGTCATGGAGGTTTCTTGACAGATCTTACTAATCTGGGTTTTAAGGATACCATTCATACGTTCAACTTTGCCACTTGCTTGGGGCCTGTACGGTGTATGCAGGTCCCAAGTAAGTCCCAGAATTCTGCTAACTTCCCCGACCACCATTGCAACAAAATGTGGTCCCCTGTCTGATGACATTCCCAAAGGAACACCAAACCTTGGAATTATGTGGTTGAGAAAAGCTTTCACCACCTCCTTTGCTGTGTTGGTGAGACAGGGGTAAGCCTCAGGCCATCCACTGAAGGTATCAACCAACAGCAGTACGTATTTGTATCCCTCTTTACGTGGCATCTCAGCAAAATCTATTTGCCAGTAATTTCCCGGGAGATCTCCTGCTTTTGTTACCCCTAACACAACTCTCTTGCTTGTGTCAGGGTTGTTTCTACAACAAGTTTCACACTTGCTTGTTATAGATTGTACAATATCAGTCATTCCTCTCCCTATTACTACCTTCCTCAGATCTTTTAAAATATTTTCTGTTTCCCAGTGGGTACTCTCATGCTCCCTCTGTGCTATTTCTCAAAGGAGCAGGGGTGGAACTACAACCTGTCCTACTGGGGTAACAGCCCACCCACCTTCTTTAATCTCAGCCTTAAGGAACCTAATTAATTTGTGGTCCCTCTGATTGTATTTTGGGGTAAACTCTGACAAATCTATTTCTTTCTGTGGTACTACTGCAAAAATGCCTTTTTCTTCAGCCCCTCTTGCTGCTTTGTCAGCAAAGCAATTTCCCAGTTTGGGGGATGTTTTCCCCTTTTGATGATCTCTGCAATGCATGATAGTTACTTCTGTAGGCTTCCAAATACTCTGCAGGAGTGCAAGGATCTGTTCAGCATGTTTAATTTCATTACCTTGAACAGTCAGCAGGCCACGTTCTTTCCAAATAGCTCTGTGGGCATGAACAACACTAAAGGCATATTTGGAATTAGTCCATATGTTCACCTTCTTTCCCTCGCTCAGTTCTAGAGCTCTCATCAGCGCAATAAGTTCAGCTTTCTGTGATGATACATCTGAAGGCAAGGCTTTTGCCTCAGTTACCTTATCTGTGGTGTTTACTGCGTAGCCTGTCATTCACTTGCCATTCCTCATGAACCTGCTTCCATCAGTATACAGTTCCCAATCTGGATTCTCCAGAGGCACATCCTTCAGGTCTGGTCTACTGGAATAGGTTTTCTCTATAGTCTGCAAACAGTCATGCTCAGGCACGTCATCAAGCAATGTGGATGACAAAAACAATGCAGGGTTTACAACAGATGTTGTTTTTAAGGTAACATCATCCTGTTTCAACAACACAGATTGGTAATTAAGCATTCTGCTAGGGAATAGCCAGTGTCCCCCCTTTTGTTCCAGCATGGATATCACTGCATGGGGCATATACACGACAATATGCTCCTCAAGGGTGAATTTATGAGCCTCCTGTATTAGGATGACAGTTGTCACCACAGCTTTCAAACACCCGGGCCACCCTTGGCTAACATTGTCTAGCTGTTTTGAAAAGTAGGCCACAGCCCTTCATTGGTCTCCAAGATGCTGCGCCAGTACCCCCAGAGCAACATTCTGTCACTCATATGTAAAGAGTTCAAAAGGCTTAGTTAAGTCTGGCAGTCCCAGAGCTGGGGCTGACATCAAGGAACATTTCAGCTGTTTAAATGCAGCCCTAGTGCTATCTGTCCACATGATGGCTCCCTTTTCAGCTGCTTTAAGGGCTCCATACAGAGGTTTGAGGTTGTCTCAGGTTAGAGACAAGTCCAGGAGGAAAGTGCTCCGAATGAACACCTCCCCCAAAGAAACAGGCTGCCAGCACCCCCTCCCCCCACCACAACAGAACTTCTTGGATGAAAGTGAAAAAACCTGCTTATTTAACAAAACCAACAAAGTGCCCTGCAAGGAGGCACAGTGAAAGGTGAAAGGGACTTCCCCTAAACTCAAGTAAAACAGCTAATGGATTGTAGTGTCCTTTTTCTTGGGTGTAGCTTCCCTCTCTGGGGGGGTCCCGGGGGGCCGCGTGCAGCACTTGTTCCAGTGGCTCCCTGGTGGATTTCTCACCTACTGGCCTCCCAGGGATCTCTCTCTCAGACAAGAAAAAAGTCGGAGAAAAAAAGTCCAAGAAGAACAAAGAAGGAGCAGCTGCAGGGAAGCAGCCCTTCACCGCTGCTGCCACTACTGGAAACCCAACCAGGAGTGTGTCTTCTCCCCCCCGCCCCCCCCTTCCCTTCATGCTTCAAGGCTGCACAACCCGGGAGAGCTTTCAAAACAACTCAGAACTTCTCCCAGCTGCAAAATCTGGCTTAAAGCAACAGGAACACTGATGCAGTGCAGAACCCGAAGGCAGCTCTCCCCTGCTGTGGGGGGGAGGGCTGCCCCAGAACCGGAACACGCAGGATGGTCATTCCATGGCCACGAGCTGTGGGGCTGGTCAGACGCGGTTCTTGTAGAAGCGTTGCAGGTTTAGAAAGGCAGCTGTTTGGTTCCTGGTCTCCATGGTGTTTTTATTGAGGAAAACAGGGGAGGAGTGGGGAGACTGGGGAGGGGGAAGGGAAGGCGAGGGAGGGTGCAGGTTCCATATGAGTCCAGAACCAAAGAGGCCCGTTCTGGATGTGGCTGGGGATTTTATCTCTAGGGATGGGGGGCGGTCCTGACTCACATCCAGTCAGAAGGGGTCAGGGGGGTGGGGTCAGGGACAGGAAGGACACACGTTACAACAAATCCACTTTTTCTCTTATACAAAAGAAAAAAAAAATTTTCTAGTTCAGAGTCTTTTGGAGCTGGTAGAAATTTCTTCAGTAGGGCTGGAGTTGAAGCTGCTTGGCTGAGATCAGGTATATCTTGCTGCTCTGCTGCGCGACGGGGCTGTGCTGTCTGCAGTGCCCCCCCCCAGCTTTGACGTGCAGGGAGAGGGGCAGAGCTTACACACAGCTGGAAAGACACAGGGATTTTGGGAAAAGCAAATTTTTAGAGAGCATGGTAGAGGGGCTATTTGGGGAAGAAGAGGGTAGGAAAAAAGGGGGTGAGGAGTGATTTTTTAAGGGTGATGGTACAAGGGGGGAACTGGCAAGGCGCCTGAGAGAATCAGTAGCAACTCAGCGTCTTTTTTGACGGGATGCAGCCTTGTTAGTTACCTCCTTATCAGAATGGGAGGGAAGAAGGGACATGGGAAGGAGGAAAGGTATTAATAGGGGTAAACAAAACATACTGTAACTCGAAAAAGGGTTTTAACTAAAGAAAATACCTTTCTTTTTTGAGGATTGGGCAGAGAGGGCCTTTTCCGGAAGCCCTCTCTAGCCCAATTCTCAAAATGCAACACTTGTTAATCTGTCTAAGGTTAAAATAAAAAAGAATGAGCTGGGTTTTAAAACAGAGCCCTACACCCTGCCGTGTTCTATGACTCAACCATTCACACCTCTGCACCCCCTCCCCTGGGGGGTGCCTTCAGCCATTCACACGTTTCCCACCCCCTCCCCTGGGGGTGCCTCCAAATCACATTCATACAAACATTCACTCCTCCTCTGCTGCAAACTACACCTTTAGCAGAGGTCCAGGGTCGGAAAATTTCCCTGAATAGGCACTGTAGGCGCTATCGGCTCACCACTAGAGTCTCTCTTACTCTTGATAGACTTTTGCCGACTGACAAGACTGGTCACTGCTTTCCGGTCCCTTGCAGTCCTCTTCATCACTGTTTTATCCTCAGCAACTCAATACAGACTTCACAAGTTTTCTACAAGTCCCTTCAGGGTCCTCTTCTTGGGACTCGCCTGTGTCTTTAAAGAGTCTCACAGCGCGCGGCCAACGCGTGTGCTGCACAGCAGAGATGGTGTTTGGCTGTGCAGAGTTGGTCTCGCCGGGGGAGGGGCGCCCGCGACACAAAATGGCGGCTCACAAGATGGCGGCGCCCATGTGCGGGCCACGCGGCCAGGGTGGTCTCCGTCTGCAGCGCAGGCAGCGTCCCGCTGCGTCGGCGGCTCCCCGCCGTGCGTTCGCCGCTCCGCCGCAGCCCCGCGCGGGCCGGCGGGGAGGCGTGGGCCCCGCGGGCCAGCGGCCAGCTCGGCCCTGCCCAGCCCGGCCTTTCGGGCCGGCCCGGCGTGGCTGCGCCGCCGGCCCCGCCGTTCCCCGAGCGCCGCCGGCTCCCGCCGCCCCCCAGCTCCCGCGGGCTCCGCTGCTCCCCGGCGTGTCTAGGCAAGTTCTTACCGCTGCCCGCATTCTCCACCAATTGCAGCAGTGCAAAACCTGAAGGCAGCTCTCCCCTGCTGCGGGGGGGAGGGCTGCCCCAGAACCGGAACACGCAGGATGGTCATTCCATGGCCACGAGCTGTGGGGCTGGTCAGACGCGGTCCTTGTAGAAGCGTTGCAGGTTTAGAAAGGCAGCTGTTTGGTTCCTGGTCTCCATGGTGTTTTTATTGAGGAAAATAGGGGAGGAGTGGGGAGACTGGGGAGGGGGAAGGGAAGGCAAGGGAGGGTGCAGGTTCCATATGAGTCCAGAACCAAAGAGGCCCGTTCCGGATGTGGCTGGGGATTTTATCTCTAGGGATGGGGGGCGGTCCTGACTCACATCCAGTCAGAAGGGGTCAGGGGGGCGGGGTCAGGGACAGGAAGGACACACGTTACAACAGAACACATTTCTGGGTATAAAAAAAGGGAATAGGGAATACAAGATTATCATAACGTCACCCCAAGACATACCAGTAGTTCATAGTTTGATATCCATAAGCTACACCAACCGGCTTGCATCTCTCTCATGGTGTCAGGCTCTGGAAGATGGCAGATGGTTTCTTTCTCTTCTCTGCTGAGTTGTCGATGTCCACGGAAAATTTCTAGCCCCAACTAGACTACTGGTAACGTGTGCCTTCTCTTTCGAGACTCAATACCCTCCTAGACCCAGAAAGATCAAAAGACTTACAGGGAGTTGGATGCAGTCATCTTGTGTTTTGGCTGCAATTAAGATGTCATCAACATATTGAAGAACAACCCCTCCTGGTTCCTGTCTTTTCCCGTCCTCCAGTTCCTTTGCTAGCTGGTTTCCAAATATTGTTGGGCTGTTTTTGAATCCCTGGGGTAAAACTGTCAGGGTGAGCTGGGTCTTCCTCCCTCGCTCAGGATTTTCCCACTCAAAGGCAAAGAGTTCTTGGCTATTCTTGTGCACAGGAATGCAGGAAAAGGAATCCTTGAGATCTAAAACAGTGAACCACCCTAATTCATCTGTCAGTGTGGTCAAAAGAGTGTAAGGGTTTGCTACGACTGGATGTAATTTTGTGATTTTGTTAATTTCCCTTAAATCCTGCACTAATCGATAACTCTTACTATTAGCTTTCTTTACTGGCAGGATGGGTGTGTTGTATTTAGGGTCATATTATTCATATGTTCATACTTAAATTTAAGGAATTTTTTAATTATAGGTGCTAATCTTTTATGGCCTTTTAATTTCAGAGGGTATTGTTTCTGCTTTACTGGTGTTGTCCCTACTTTGAGTGTAATACTCATGGGTTCAGCTTTTTTGAATCTTACGAGAAAATCATTGGCTCATACTATTGGAATGTCAGCATCTTCAACTTCTTTAGGAATTTCTCCCTAACACTCCTGTATGAGAATAACAGCTGCTTTGACAAATTTATATTCAGGAATAATAACTTTTACTCCCCTTTCTTTGGAAAATTTGATTTCCGCTTCAAATTTCTCCAATAAATCTCTGCCCAATAATGGCTTTGGGGAATTTGGCATACATAGGGATTGGTGAGTCATCCAGTGTTTTCCCAATTTAAAATTTAAAGGTTGGAAGAAAGGCCTTGTTTCACTTACTCTTTGTGGCACTGATCACATCTACAGTATCTTGACTCAGTTTCCTTTTAAAAGTATTTAACACAGAATATGTTGCCCCCATATCTACCAGAAATTCAACATCATCTTTCCCCAGCTTAACTATAACCGAAGGCTCCGCTGGGTAGGAGAGTGCCTTCGGTCCCTGCCAGTCCTCATTCATGGCTAATTCAGGAACTGGGGGCGTCTGTTTCACCCATGTCAGACACTCATTCTTCCAGTGTCCTTTTTTCTTGCAGATGGCACACTGATCGCCAGCTAGAGGAGGAGGAGGACAACCCCTTTTTGGTGTGTTAGATGACTTTTCCTGATCACGCTTTTTCTTGTGGTGGTGTTTATCGTGTTTATCCCTATCTGTTGAATCCCTATTTTGATATACTTGCTGAGAAACGGAGGCTTGACAATCCAATATGAATTTACCACAAGCTTCAGTTTATTCATTTACAGCATACAATTTTATAGTGTAGTTAACTAACTCATGCATATTCTGTAATCATACAATACTATTGGTTATATACTTCCACGCCCTAAGTTTGGCTACTTGCCTTAACATGTATCTATGTTTACCTATAGTGCCTGATTTCTGCATATCTGTTACCAATTAACGCATTCTAGACGGCCCCCACGACTCCTATGTTGCAGAAAGTCGTGGTGACCTTAGATCGCTGATTGGATGAAGGTATCTAATTAATAGTTGGCTGAATATGGCTATTGTTAAGAAGCGGCTTGTTAATAAGCAATCTATCTACATCTGCGTGTCCCTTCTCTAGAAGCCAGCTTTCCACATATACTTTCCAGTCTGCATTCAACAATTTACTTATGTCATACGTCTCATCCATCTTTTGCAGCTTTTTCCTTATGTCCTTTGTAGATTGGCTTATAAACAGGAAAGCTAGGTGGGACTGCTGTGCAAGTGACTCAAGGTCCAGATTTGTGTATTTTCATGCAGCCTCTTTGAGCCTATTCAGGAAGTCTGTAGGGGTCTCATTTGCATCTTGTCTAACTTCATATAATTTGGACCAATGCACTGTTTTAGGAATGGCACATTTTAACCCAAGGACCACCCACCTTTGATATCGCTTTAACTTTGCCATTTGTTCTGGCATGTTGGGATCCCACCCTGGGTCAGTTAAAGGGAAAATATCATTAACATGTCCTTGAAGAGTTCCAGCTGTGATTTGAGTCTAGCAGATATAGCAGCCTTATTAACCATCTCCTTTTCTGTGCTATCTAACAATTCATCTAGCATTACATTCAGATCACCCTAGTCTGGGTTTTGTGCTTTGATAGCTGTATCTACAGGCATAGCTACCTTTTCTGGATTGTCTCTGTACTATCCAACTGAGTCTTTCCACTGCTGTAGTTCTCTGAGGGAGAACAGTGTTTTTATATAAACCATTCCTTGATTTCCAAAATCCTGCCTCAGAGGTGCTTCTAGGGCAGGCTCTTCCTTTTCTGCTTCATCTTTCTTAGAACTGGTGTGTTTTGCTACTGGGCTGGCTGCTTCTATGGCCTCTCAGGCTGCTTTTCCCCTTTTTCTACTGGCCCTCATGACTGACCCTCATGAGCTCTGGCCTCGGTATTCTCCTTGGAGGAGCTATCTGTATCAGAGTCATCCTGCTCACTTTTAATCAGGGCTGTTTCACTGGTACTAGGTGTTGCATTGGCTAAGCACCAATCAGGGGCTGTTTCCCCCTTAGCCCTGGCACAGACCGTATGGCAGAGCGGGAGCTATGGTTGGCCCCCCTAGTCCCCAGCTCTGGAGGAGCCAAGGGCAGTGGTAGGCACACCTCCATCTCTGCCCTTATTTCTGCCTTCAAGGAGGCCGGGGGGTGGCAGTAAGCCTACCCCCCCTTTCGCTCCTGATGTTTTTGGGGCTGGTGATGGGCCTGCCTGCAACTCCACCTTCAGGGTTGTCGGGGGCAGCGGCCATGGCCCGCTGCCCCCCACCTCCAGCCCCAAAGCGGCCGGTGGCAGCAGCGGTGATAAAGGCAGCTGCAGCTCGCCGCCCCTGCCCCCAACCAGTGCAAGCGGCACTGGTGGCAGCAAAGGGGGTGAGCCCCCCTCCCGCAGAGCGGGTGCTACCATATCCACATTCGTCATGTCTGTCTCCTCAGTCCCGGCCAGATTAGCAAATGGCTGTTTTTCTCTGTCTCCATCCCTTTTCCTCCTTTGTAAAATCATCTCAAAACAGCTTTTTTCCAGTTGTTTATGCACTTCCTCTCTATTCAGAAATATACAAAACATTTCCATGTATCTCAACTCTTCAAATCTGCCCTGCGACCGAAGTTCTAATAATAATTATGTAGTTAATTCATTTTCTAGGCTACCAAAGTGTCTTGGTTTGAAAGACAGGTGTCTGTTAAGGAAGGTGGAAACCTCCCTTAGAATAGAGAATGTGACCTCCCCCCCCTTCCCTCCACATTATTATAACTTTGAAATCAAGGTCTTTCAGGCAAAAATATGGGGAAAGGAATAATAGCTCTTTACTAGTATCTATAACGAGGCAAACAAGAAACAACAACAGTAGCAACAACAAACAAAACCAGAAACCCGGTGGCAGCCTCTCTGAGCTGTCACATGCCCTCCCGTTTGGTGCAGTTACGGTCACAGCCAGCAGGGGCGCTGTTGGGCTCCCAGCTGGACAGGGCAGGTGCGATGACTCCCGCACAGCTGCAGGAGGCGCTGTGGCACGAGATTGGCTCCTTCCCTCACTTGAATAATGGCGGATGGGCTGGACAGCAGGACAGGGTGCAGGGAGCTCAGAGCAGCAAAACTGGAATGGCAGGGCTAGCAAGCAAAAGGTGACAGAAACTCCGCAGTTGTGGCTGAAGCCGCAGTGCGTTCTGGCAGGCAAGTACGCGGGGCAGAGACAGCCAGGCTCCTCCACTGCAGCCGCCGGACGCAGCCGGGGAGATGCACGCTCTGGGAGGGAGGGGGAAGAGGGTAGGGATCCTGTGCTTTCCCAAACGAAGGCTCACCCACCAAGGAAGAAAAGCAGTGTAGAGCTGGGTTCCCGCAGTCACAGAGAACCCTCTCACAGCAGAAGCAGGAGCTCAGCTGTCCCCTCCAATGCCCCAAGAGCAAGAGAGGCAGGAGCTGTCCCCAACTCCCTTTTTCTTAGCCCAGTTCCTTGTGATATTTCTCCTCCCTCCAGAGAAACCCTGGGATAGGAGGAGTGCAGCCAGGTGCCCCCTTCCTCTGAGCCTGGCAACTTCTTTTGTCTCCCTTAAGTACCAATAGTTAGGCTGCCTTAGCAGCAGATGGGAAAAAAAATCCCAAAGAGAAAGAAAACAAAAGGAAAAATCCTACCCTCCAACACAAAGCGAGGCCTCCTCCCTCCCCCTCTTAATTCTAAAACCGGCCAGACTTGTGTCGAAAGCCTGGTTACTTCTCCCATGTCAAGAGGGGTCCTTCTCCCTGTTAGAAACCACCAATGTTTTAATATTAAATCTAACGGGGAATCGTGGGGTATGTGTGCTTTCAGTGGAAGACACACACCCCATGTTCTATTTATAAACAGGAAAAAACAGCTGGATAAAAAACTCCTAGCCCAGACTCCGACGCAGGAATCGATCCTGCGATCCCCACTTTGCTGGAGAAGTTCCTATACTACAAGCCACAGTGCTTAGCCTGAATTACCTTTGTAAAAAGTAGACTACAAAGAAAGCGAAAGAGAGCGTGCGTGAAAAACCTTCCCTTGCTGGATATAGAACCGATGATCTCTCAGACAGTTCAGCCAGTGCCTCGAGCCTCTGAGCCACAGGCTAAGCTGAGCCGCACAGCTGTAGCCTTCAGGATCTGTGGAGTAGAACAATGGGAGTCCCACTCTCCACAACTTCCTTGTGGGAATGGGGGTTACCCCCCTTTTACAGGCCGCCCTGGCCACACACCTGCCCTATCCCTTGGAGAGCTCCTCTAAATGCTAGCAATAATACCGTATGCCTTTTATTTCACCTCCCCACCGTGCTTCTGCATTAGGTTCTGTGGAGCTCCCCAGTCTCGCAGTCCTGGACCGCTGCTCAGCAGCCCCCGTAGTGCCGGCAAGGGGTGAAGTGGGATGTTTCTCTAGATCTGAGAACTGCAGGTTTGAGGAGTCCTTCCTGTCTTGTCTAGAGTTCGCCAGAAACTGTTGCCTTTTCCCTGGTCCTAGAATTATGAGCCAGACACGGTTAAGGGATAAAAGGGTTTTATACCTTGGTATTTTAATACGATCCCAGGCACACAGCTCTTCAAGGAAGAACATGCTGAGATGCACCCACCGTATAACGTGTATACAATTTTCATAGACCGTGCAAATTAGCATATCTGAAAAGGATCCCTGTCTAGGACTAGAGACAAATTTCTCTAGGTGGAGAACGCTCCGAACAAACGCCTCCCCCGAAAGCCAAGGGCTCTGGCGCCCTCTCCCCCACCCACAACAGAATTTCTTAAATGAAAGTGAAAAAAAACCTGTTTATTTAACAGAACACGCAGAGTGCCCTGCAAGGCACAGGGGAAGGGGAAAACAGGGGAAAAGGAGTTATTAAACCTGAGTAAACAGCTGGTGAACTTTAGTGTTCTTTTCCTCAGACGTAGTTTCCCATCTCCAGGGGCCCCCGGGGGCTAGGCGGAGTTGCTCCAGTAGCTCCCTGGAGGATTCTCGTCTGACGTCCTCCGGGACTCCTTGGGTTTTCTGGGCGAGAAAGCAAATCAGAAGAAAGGGTCCAAAAAGAAGTCCACGAAGAAGCAATCCCAGGAAAAAAAAAAATCTAGCAGCCTCGACAGCAGCCCCAGCAGCCAGTCGCAGGAATATCCTTTCCTCCCCCTCGAAGAGAGGCTTGGGGAAGAGTTTTAAAACAACCCGCGCTCCTCCCACTTGCTGAACGCAGTTAAAGCTACAGGACCACATTTCTGAGCATACAAGCAATGATAGGGAATACACAGGATTATCATCACCCCAGGACAATCCCCCAATAAGAAGCTTAATAAAATGGCGTGATACCCCCCTACTCTAAAGGATTCCCCCCCAGATGAGGCTTGAACCCAGTTTACAAAATATGTTCCAGAGAGAAGGTTTCAATCAAGGTTGAAACCTCGGTTTCTTAAGATAGCATAGGGCTTTCCAGCCTCCTACTGAGGATGTTTGGTCTCTCTGCCTGTGGGACCTGATGAGGCTGACAGCTGGTCTGAAAGCCTCACAGGGTTTGACTTAAAAACAGTCAAAATTTACCCGTGAGAATCTTAGCATAGACAGAAGCAAGAAGCAAAAATAAAGTGTGGACAACAACCCGTGCCTGTTAGAACCCTAGCATGGATGGAGGTGAGAAGCAGAAAACAACAAGGCAGAAAAACAAGGAGGAATTCACACCTTGAAGAGGGAGGCTGTTTTTCACAAAAGATGTGTACGAGGAATAACTGACCAATAGTGTTGAATAATAAGAAGTTAGAAGCCAATGGCCATATGGCACGAATGTTAGAAAATAGTATAAAAGAGACTTTGTAGCAATAAATTGCCCCTTCTACCTTCCTTCCTGGCCTGGAGCTGTGTTTTTTGCGTGCCACGTGTCTGTCTCTACCGCGACATCTGCCTAGCAGAACCCTGGAACTAAGATAGAATATCAGACTACAAAAATTACAAGTATGTAGGCTAAGGATACAGAGAATATATAAAAGGTATATAAAAAAAGGGAAAAAAATTATCAGGCATCACCATCCTCCAAATTATCTTGACCAGAAAGAACCCCTTGTCCCCGGAAGAGAGGTCCCTTTGCCCTGCCCCCAGCAGTGACAAGAGATGATATAGATTAATCTCGGTGTCGTAGCCACACCCCCTCCTGGATGCTTCAGAAAATTAATCCTGTCCTGGCCGGAACCAGGACAGGGACCTTCTCACTCTCTTCAACTACCTGAAAGGAGGTTGTAGCCAGGTGTGGGTCAGTCTCTTGTCCCAGGTAACAAGTGGCAGAATGAGAGGAAATGGCTTCATTCTGTGCCAGGGGAAGTTTAGATTTGATAGAAGGATGTGTGAACTGAATATATGCAGGTAACGCCGAGGCGGCCATGATCTATAATGGATAAATGACGATAATTCCCCTTAGAAGTTGTATGGCCAAAGCACTTTATTGCAAAAATCCAGGGTTCTTAAACTATTAGTTTGTTATGAGTTTACATTCTTGTGAGGCACAACAAACGTGTTTAACCAACCACCATAAACCATGATAGGAACACGCATTAGGTATAACCAACCACCAACACCACGGTGTGAGCATTCATTGGTTCTATCAATTGTTTTCCAATTATATATCTTATTTTTCACCTCTAGTTTAGCTGAGTCATTCCCAGAATGCTTTCTGATTAGCCGAAGTAACAGGACTGAGCAAGAGTTTTACAAGGGTAACAAGACCTTCATTTTGTAAGGTTTTTCTTATCCGCAACAATGATCTGCAGCTGAAGTGTGAAGTGTTTGGTGACAATAGGAGTTAATAGATCATTTTCACCCACTAATAAGTTAATAGATGCAGCACCACCTCCCCAAGCTCCTAAAATCCATGCCAGTGTGCTCTCCCTGCTCTTCTGTCACTAAGTCTCTAAAAATTCCCATAACTCTTTCATGTTATAGATCCAAGTGACCTGTGCCCCTCCATCTGGCAGATACCGCTGCCCCTCCATTTGTATGAGGGGCCGTGCTTCTACCACTTCTTTATCTGCCAAGTGTGGCTCAAACTCAATCTCGGAGTCCGAGGACCACATCCAAATATTTCCATCTCAAGCCTCGAGATCCCACGAAGGGTTCTTAATAAGAGCACAAACCTGAGAAGCTGAGACCTTACTTTTCCCATATTTTTGCCTATGTTCCTTAGCAATGAGTGCCACCAGCCATTGCTGCTTACAGCAGCATTCCTTTTAAGCAGTAAATGCTTCTCACACAACTTCCCTTGCATCCTTTAAAGCACCATTCTCTTTCAGCTCTCCCACTGTAAGGTTGTAACCTCACAGTCGAGAGCTCTGAGACCAGTGACTAACAACCATCCCAATCTCCCTGCTAACTTGCGAGCAGACTTCCATGCTGCTTTCCATGGTAATTCACACATAACTGATCTGATTGTCTGCAGAGTAACTGCTGTTGCATCATCAGCTTCAAGCCATGGCTCCAGCGGAGCCATTGTCGCTAGGAAAGTGGCCACAGAAGTCCAACGCTCAGTGCTGGGCCATCCCAAAATGGGGAGACTCACTGTCACGGCCTCCCCAGTCCCCAGTTTCTTCCATGGCCACGGCATGGTTGTTCTTGGCAGTCACCAACTATGCCAAATGTGTGAACTGAATATATGCAGGTAACACCAAGACGGCCACAATCCACAGCTGAAGTGTGAAGAAAAGATTTATTCCATCATTTTGCTGGCAAAACAGGGACACATACACTGCTAAGCTTATGTCATTTTAGCAGGGGCAAAAAGCACTTGGGCCGTTCCTGGCTCACATACCAAAACAGTCTGGTGCAGGTGCAATTCTTTACAAGGCTGTGTTTTACAATCTCCAAGCTTCTTATCTCCCTTCTCCCCTTACTTGACAGGCCTAGGCCAGTGCAGAATGCTTTTTAAGTCTTTTACAGCATTCTGTTATCTCCTACACAAATTCACTTCTCAGGACAGACTGAAAACAATGTGAAATTTCCCAGATTGAACATTCTTAGCACCCCCCAGGTGCAAGGTCATTTGAGCAAAAACAATTCTAAAAACAACTCTTTCTCCTCATCAATTTTCTGGTTTTAACCCTTTCCTCCCCACCAAGGAAACATTTCATCACTTAAAGGGTGATCAGGCATTGGAATAGGCTGCCCAGGGAAGCAGTGGAGTCACCACCCCTGGAAGTGTTCAAAAGGCATGTGGATGTGGCACTTGGGGATGGGGATATGGTTTAGTGGTAAACATGGTAGCGCCAGGTTAACAGTTGGACTTGATGATCTTGGAGGTATTTTCCAACCTTAGTGATTCTATGCAAATAATGGAAAACTGATAAGGGACTTGATTAATACAGAATTCAAGGCTATATATATATATATATATATACATTTAATTCCAGACAACAAGATCATGTGGAAAATAAGTCTGTTTATTAAAAGCTTCTTTAATTCTTAGAAATTGTTTGGCTGATAAATGTAACAGTGAGCATGTCGCAGAATTAAATCAGGGAGTATGACAGAACAAACTCAGCACTCACCTATAGCAGAGCATGCACTACACAGTTAACAACTTCCAACACCCTCCCTGAAACAGGTGTTTGTAGCAAGGTTCTGCAGGATCAGTATCAGGTTCAGATGTGTTGAACTGTCTCAGCAATATGGAAATAAGTACAAAGAAACAGCAGATAAAATATTTTGTGAAAAAGGTTGGAGGAATGGAAAATAACAATGGGATTAAGATGGCTGTACAGAGCAATTTCAGATCCTGGTAACATGAAAATGCATCAGCTTTTTCATACAGCCAAATTACAATGTGGATCAAGGGCTGCAGGGGGAACCTACAGAAGAGAGTCTGTCTCTAGGCACACACTGACTCTAAAGGATGATCAAGCAGCATAACAAGAATTCCCAGGATGATGCTGAGACATGAGGGACTAATGCAGCCCATGGATGTTAGCAATTTTAATGGCTGAAGTTGTATGAAGGCTAGACACAATGATATCATTACTCTTCCTGTCTTCAACATTGTGAATGGCATCTGTTGGAGGTTAGGATTTATCCTTTTTTCTTCTTTCTCTCATAGAATTTTGTCCTGTTTGTTGCTAAGAGACAACAACTGGTATTTAATAGACAAAAGATGTAGCCAAGGAGGAGGAGAAGGAGTGCAGAAGAATTCGCTACCACTGTGGAGGTCCGTCTCCTACTATTGTCTTCTACCGTGAGTGAGGCTCTGCTCGTAAGAGTGGCCATTGAACTGAGACCTTTTTAACACCCTACCTCCCTGGAAAGAACCCTCACCATCTATTTGAATGCCTCAGGGGAAAACCCAGGACCAAGAGCCCCTCCCCCTTCTAAGAGGGCATGTCTCCCCGGATGCCTGTGGCAGCTGCTATGGAAAAGCCCGGCTGCTGCTGCCCAGACATGCTGTTTTCTGCCGCTGCCTCGAGCTTCTTTGCTACACTTTTACCCAGCACCTCGTGTCCACCCAAGCCCCGTGGCTCCTGCCAAGGCTGTGGAGTTTTCTCTTACATTTTGTTAGCCACCCTGGGGGGTGCCTGCCGTTCCAGCCACCTCTCCGAGGTTCCTGCTGCAGCCCATTTCACCATCCAGCCCGCCTGCCTGCCATTACCACGTGAGAGGGAGAGATGCGGCTGAGCTCGTGCCACAGCACCCCCTGCAGCCGCGAGGGAATCATCGCACCTGTCCAGCTCAGACAGGAGCCAACAGTGGCCCTGACGGCTGTGACTATAATCACACAAAAGGGTGAGGCACAGATTGACTCCACAACTCAGAAAGTTATGAAGTAGGTATGCTTTTTATTCCAGCTGGGGTGCATGGGGGGTAGCCCCTCCAAAGGCATGCACGCTGTTGGCAGCCCTACACTTGGTTTATATTAGATTACAGGTTACATATGCATAAAGTTACACAATGCTCTTATACATATTCATTACCTATCCCCGCTTCGTATTATAATGATTCAAAGTTCATTTAAATATGCTGGCACAAGCGCAATGTCACTTGATTAATTGAGGCAGTGGTCACTAGGGGTCGTGGGCAAGTTTGGGAGAAAGTTACCGGAGTATTCCTCGAGATGAACTCTTCACCTTGTCTCCTTGCGCATGCTCTCTTGGTTCTTGGTCCAAATCCAAACCTTAGAACTAACTTATACCAGTTCTGGGGTCCGAGAGCAGGATGTTCAGTCACACTCAGTAGTTTTTCTCAATTATTTGGCTTTCTTCTCTGTATCCTCCCTCTTACTAGGTAGGCACAAAATCATTAAGCAAATGATACATTGTCTTCAGCAAGCAGTTCTTAGTAAATCATTATCCAACCTCTGGCCTTCTAAATCAGTTTAACAAAATATTATCCAGCTTCTAGTTTCCCTAAATTAGTAAATTCTAGCCCCCCTAAATCAAGGGGAAGGTGCTTGACAGCAGAGAGAAGGCTGTTACTGGGTTTCCGGTTTCTTTTGTTTGTTGTTGCTGCCATTGTTGTTTGTTTTGCCTTGTTATACATATACATATACATATACATATACATATACATATACATACTAGTAAAGAACTGTTATTCCTTTTCCCATCTTTGCCTGAAAGCCTCTTAATTTCAAAGTTATAAGAATTCGGAGGGAAGGGGTGTGGCAGGACACCCCCCTCCCCCTTCTCTCTCTCCCTGATCGGTCCCAGGAAATGGATGGCTCAGGTTTAGGTTGATAGCCTAGTCGGCAGCTACCTGGTGCTGGCGACTGAAAGTCTGAAAAGACACTCCCCTGTGGAATGTAGAGAGAATGTGAGAAATTTTCAGTGATTACAAATACACACTTTTATCCTATAAAAAGCTCACGAAATCTCAGAAAGGTAGAAGCTTTCTACATGGACATTGGAGCGTGAAGTAAAGTCTTCTCCCCAGGGTCTGGACGCAGCCCTGTGGTTACTTCCCCAGGATTGCGTGAGGAAGTCTTAATGTATTCCAGCTCCAAATTGGATTTGGTAAGATCATTGAGTTTCCTAGATTGTATTATTCTGGCTAACTTATAGGTACCTTTCTTAACTTGCATTTCAGCTAGCTCAAGCAAGCATTTCTTAACTTGCATTATAGTTCAAGCAAGCATTTATTGCATTTTTAACTATTTTTATAGTTCAAGCAAGGTTTTACCCCATAATTGCATTTTTAACTATTATAGTGTTGCAATTATGTATTCATTGTGTGTTTATGTGTGTCAATCTGTTCTATGTTTGTATGTTTGTTATTTTCTGTGTCTAATAAATGGTATTTTTAGACAAATCGGCCAAATATCAAAGAATCTTGCAAACGGGACTAAGTCTTGGGGAACTAGCTATTTTAAAGCCTGGCAAACTCCTGTCTCCCATGCAAGACAAGAGGGTCATATTTTCGATTCCAAGGGAGGTTCCCACCTTCCTTGGCAGACACCCCTCTTTCAAACCAAGACAGCATCTGTAGCAGAAGGGCTTACTACCACAATGGAAATGGCAACCCTTTCAAGACCAAATGTAACTGAAACCTTGCTTCTGTGTGCCTGATAACACAATCTAATGCATTGGATCCCATTTATAGAAAGAATCTTCACCCCAAATCTAAATGCACCAGCAATCCCTAGTATGCCCAATGATAACATCTTTTGAGACAACCCCACTTCACATCCAAGAAATTCAATTGTTCCGCTATAACTAGAGAGAATTCCTAATGCCCTGCAAACTCAACTGAAGCCTGAAAATCAAGCTTGATTTCTTTGTACAGAACTTCTTCCTTACAGAGTATGACTGGATTTGTCGTCTCTCTGAGACTACTGGAGTATATTTTGGGAAAAGGTAGTGCTGTTGATGCAGGTTTCATGGATTAAAGCTGTAAGAACAGTTTGCAGAGAAGAGCAGTATTTTTATTAGACCAAGTGATATAACCAGGGGCAAAAACAGGCACAAAGGAAATACAAACTTCAGACTATATAGTGAAAAACTCCTCTGAACTTTAGCTCAACTTGACTAGTTGTCCAGTGAGTCTGAGGGACAAGGGTTGGTAATCTGGAAAGTATAAGAGAGCATTAGTGAGAGGAAGGAAGATATACTGCAGCCCAAGCCTGTGAACAATAGATGGTTTTCATTTCTGTCTGTAACACAAAAGTAGAGCAGACTCCTGAACCAAGAACAGGGTGATATTCTTTACACAAGTGGTTTCTCCCTGTTGAAAATGATATAACTTTCCTAAATTTGTTTGCTAATGAATGCTTTAAAGTAAATTTTTAATTGATTGTTTTAGTTGGTCATGGTCGACGTTCACTTTTGTCAGCAAGTGGCTGGGTTTCTTTTCACAGGTTTTGTGGTTGGTTTTTGTCCTAGGTGACCCAAAAAAAAGTGTATTCCATATTTCCTCTACTTCAATTCATGCAGTCTGCTTTGTCTGTATTGGGTGTGGCTGATCTGGAGTTATTTTTCCCTTAGCAGCCCTCACAGTGCTGTGCTTTGCATTGGTAGCTGGAAAGGTGCTGATAACAGACCAGTGTTTTGGCTACTGCTGAGCAGTGCTGGCACAGCATCAGCACTGTCTCTGTAACATTGCCCCCCCCACCATCAAGGGGCTGGGCATGGGCAACTGTAAGGCCCCAAACAACTCACTGAAAGGGGTTTACAGATGTTCCTGTACTCTGGGTAAGATGCATGGGAGAAATAGTGACCAGATATTCTCAAGAGGTCAAAATTACTTTACTGGTGTGTCGCTGTTTCGAGACTGCACGACATATAAAAACACGACTCCAGGCTAAATAGAAAAGAAAGGCAGAAGCCCCGGTTATTACTACATAGTCTCTTTCATGCTATTTTCTAACATTTGTGCCATATAGCTATTGGTTCGTAACCTGTTATTGTACAACACCATTGGTCAGCTATTCCTAGCACATGTTTCACGAACAACAGCCTCCCTTTTGCAGGTGTTGCATACCAAGTTGTTTTTCTGGGGGTGTTTATCTGTTCTTGCTTCTGTCTCTCACAGGTATGAAGCTGCTTGCAACATGGTTGATGTCTGTGAGCAAAGGCAGGCTAGTTATCAGTTCCCACACTGGCAAACTTAAGAAAATCAGGGAACTTTGGCAAGATGTTTAGTACAACATCCAAACATTTCTCACAGCATTATTTTGGCCCATTTAACTTAGCAAACTTTAAACCCATTCAATGTTAAATTACCTAAAATGTTCCAAGAAGATGTAATTAGAAGAAGAAAAAAGAAAGACAGAAAAGATATTGAAAAACACATATAGCTACCAACTCCTGGCTTCCAGTGATGTTCGGATACAGACTCCAAGAGGATGCTAGGGTTCAGACATGTGCTCACTTCATGCTCCGGCTTAAATACCTCTGGGCCTTTGTGGGCCCTCCCCCCAGGTGGGACTACGGATCATTTGGTCATTCAGGAGCTGAGTTATACAAGAGTGGAACCCTGCCTCTGGTGTGCCAATGATTGGCAGACACTGCAGGGCTGGGATGCTCTAGGGCTGGGATGCTCTAGGGCTGGGGGGTGTGGGGTAGTTCACTGCCTCATCTGGGAAAGGTCCTACCTGCCCCCTCCTGCACACACATGCATCCCAAAATGTCTCGACACGTCAATGTTTCCAGTCTCTGACAGCAAGATCCTGGTAGGGGACACCTGACATAACGACGAGAGGGAACTCATGGCAGTCTCAATGTGAGATATAGAGTAAGCTCCGTTTTATTTCACCAAACGAGAAACTTATATACTGTTACACATGTTACTAATTATAGCTACACACACACCTGCGGTCTGTTCTCACACATTCAGGGATCTTCCCGGTGACTCCCTTTTTCTTTCTCATAACACTTCTGACTCCCTATTCTTTCCCATGACATTCTTCCCACAGAACATTCTCAGGTAAACAAGCTACTGTAGCTTGTTAGGATTTTACTGAGGCCTGAGTATGCTGAGGCCCTGCTTAGATGTATTCAGTTAGCATAGGTTTTGCTGGAAAACTGCGTTTTCCAACAGTTCCCCCGTTTCGCTTGTGAGAACAGACGTTGTCTGTTATCAGATTAATTTGCTTTGCTATAAGTAATTCTTATTATTAGAATTGTTATAAGTTTACCTAAGGAAATTTCACTAGTTATTTAGATATGTTGCCATGGTCTAGGAACTGTCATTGCTGAAAACATTCACTTCACAGGTAAAGCTTGGAGAACCTTTTCCGGACAAGGACTCCAAGTTTACTTGGAAGAAGGTTTAGCTTTTATGAACTCAATTTGGTAAATGACAAACTATTTGATCACATTTTGATGTAGAACACTTGGGACTCATGGCATGTTTCCCAGCCAGTTAGAACCAAAGCTTGGCCAGAGCTTAGGTGCTAAGTAGAAGGGTTTTCTTAGAACATTTTATAAACAAGCTTTGATTAATATCAATAAGGAGAGTGTCTTAACATGTTACTATTTTTGCAGATAGCTATATAAGGTGAGATGAAATATTTGAAAACAGTGGACATTATCATTTGACTTTAACTAAGGAAGATAAAGCTGCAAAGCTTTTGTGAACAATAATATAAACTAACAAATTTAAAGCTTAAAATCAATATCACTGAAAATGAATAAAACTTAATAAATCTGATTTTAAACTAACAAATAGGACTTAACTATAATGGAATTTAAAATTGATATCACTTTAACAACTTAACTCTAACAAAATTTAAAACTTAACAGAATTTAAAATTAACATCACTTAATATTACTTAACAGAATTTTAACTTTAACAGAATTTACAACTTAATAGAATTTAAATTCACTATTACTTAACTCTAACAGAATCTATGCTTAATCAAAAGTACTTAACAGGTAGTTTAAACTATTTAGTATAACTTCACTCACAGGTTTTCATTCACACATCAAAACTCTCAAGAAATCAAAATCACACTCTCATCAGTCACAGGCTTCATCTACACATTAAAGCACTCAACACACTCTCAGTAGGCCTACAATATTCACACATACACACAAACTCTATTTTAAGTAATGCTTTAGCAAAATTCAACTTTCGTTCAAGGCTTTAGTATTCAAGGTGTTATTTTTTATCAGGATAATATCTTGTTACAATGCTTCTTTATTAGTAAAACGCTGGAAATAGGTTTTAGTCTCGGTGTCAGTGCAGCCAGGCTGAAGGAAGAGCCGATCTGCTCCATTTGCTTGGACATTTTCAGGGAGTTTCGGTTGCTGAAGCTGCAGCAGGTGGTGAAGGCTTGCCAGGACAAGTGCTTACAGAAAAAGCCAAGCTCAGAGACATTTCTCTGAAACTCTGGAAAAGCTGAAAAGTCATGAAACTCCACCGAATCAGCCATAGCAAGGCTGTGCTGCTGGTCAACACGTGGCAATGGGTGTTTCACCCTGCAAAGCGAATAATTAGAGGTTTTGGAGAGAATAGCTGGAGAACGTGTTCAAGGATCTGTTTCTGAAGCTAGAGAGCGCGGCGGGATCGCTGCCGCCATGGGGAACGACATGGACGTGATTCCCGAGCGGGAGATGAAGGACCTCTAGTTCAGAGCACCGAAGAAGATTCGCATCTTTGAAACTCTTAAAAGTTCTCCATGACTACAAAAGAAACAACTCCATTCTGTATCAGACTGCTGTTTCTGCTGGCAACGCTGTTGGTTAGTTCTGGTTCGCTGCTGAAGCTGTCAATCATTTCCTCATCCTTGGGGAGGAGTAGAGTTTAGAGTCTCATCATAGACATCACCGTTGGGGCAGTGAAGGAGGCGTGGATGGCTCGCGGCTCCGCCCACCGGGGCACCCTCTGGGACCTCTGCTCTCGCCGTCATTTGACCGGAAACCACGGCTGGAGCAACTTCCGCCACAGGTCTCTCTTGGTGGCATTCAGGCGGCGTGCGATGAAGGGTAGGGGCCGTTGCTGCTACTCGGTCACTGGTCACTTTCTGTTTGTTCTTTTTGTTTTTACAAGCTTCTGTGCTGTGAGTATCTCTGTTGCAGCGGGAACACCGAGCTCTCTCTAACATTGTATTCAGTTGTTCTGGCAAAAGTTCAACAGTGACTCTCTCAAACAAAGCAGCTAAGATGTTTTTCGTTGCAAAGTTGCACCCTCCCCTTGCTAGTGCTGGGAGGGATAGAGGGCTACGATTCCCCCTCCCCCCCGGCGGGGGGGCTTCCCTGGCTGCTGTGCCGCAGCCGCCGAAGTTCCCCGCATATCAAAAGCAGTACAGTAACTCACAGGTTTCTCTCTGCTGCATGCGGCTGCCATCTCCTGCGCCGTCAGCCACGCAAGGTTTTGTTCCGTGCAATGCTTCTGTAAGCAGGCTACGACTTTACTCCATGGTTTGCCAAGCTTTCTTGCAATCTTATCACACTCCAAAAGTAAAATAGCTCCATAATTCAACCACTCTCCCACACTGAATACTGTAATAGGATTTGTAAAAAATCCATAAGCTCGTCCTACCACCATCAGGCCCATTAAGTGTGATAGGCCACCTTTACTGAGTCCGTGCTTTTCTAAAAAGCATAACAATAAAAATTGGGTTACCTCTGTCTCCATTCCGTACCAGCTGGGTTTAAAGTTACGTAGTCGCCGCCGTCCGCGCTCTGCTGGGGCGTCTCTGCTTATAACGCGGTCGCCACGGTCAGTGCAGCCTTTCCGAGGTTTATTAGCCCATCCGGAAGCGGGTCTTTTTCGGCCCAGGCTTTCATAGCCCCCCGGCGCTGCCCCCGGGGCCTCTCCGGACTCGTCGCTCTCTGGGCAGGGTCGTAAAACCCTGCTGCCAGTGTCCGTGGTCGTCGGTTCTAAATCCTGCTAACTCCGTATCACGTCGGGCTCACCATTTGACATAACGACGAGAGGGAACTCATGGCAGTCTCAATGTGAGATATAGAGTAAGCTCCGTTTTATTTCACCAAACGAGAAACTTATATACTGTTACACATGTTACTAATTATAGCTACACACACACCTGCGGTCTGTTCTCACACATTCAGGGATCTTCCCGGTGACTCCCTTTTTCTTTCTCATAACACTTCTGACTCCCTATTCTTTCCCATGACATTCTTCCCACAGAACATTCTCAGGTAAACAAGCTACTGTAGCTTGTTAGGATTTTACTGAGGCCTGAGTATGCTGAGGCCCTGCTTAGAGGTATTCAGTTAGCATAGGTTTTGCTGGAAAACTGCGTTTTCCAACAGACACCAACTAGGCCAGCTGACCCAAATTAACCAAAGGGATATTCCATACCATATGGCATCAGCTCAGATAGAAAAGCTAAGGGAGAGAGGAGGAATGGGGGGCATTCGTTATTGTATAAGGTTTGTCCTCTGGAGCAACAGCTCCTCATGCTGTGGCCCTACTTCCCGAGAAGTGGATGAACTTTGCTCACCAATGGGAAGTAGGGGTTAATTTTTTCCCTTTTGCTTATGCGCATGCAAACTTTCACTTTTCTATTTTTTTGCTTTAGTAATGAAAGGAATGAGAGTGATATTGTTATAAATTGGGTCTCAATAAGTCAATCAGAGACAATGCCAATTCAGTAATTTGTAATTTATTCAAGCAAGCGGATACCGGTCAAAGCAGCGCTGGGCAGGCTAGGCATGCTCCTTCGCTCTGCCTAAGACACACCGCGCAGAGGTTTGTGTGTGCCGAGGTTTTATGCAGTCCCTTTTTCCGGGTTACGTGTCATTTGCTGGAGATAAGGCTGTGTCTGCGTAGTCTACTGCTGTTGCTAGAGGGTCCGCCGCTGCCTTCCGAAAGGTCGTAGTCACGTTCGCAGCTTGCCTTTCTTCCTAAACCTTGCAAGTTTTGTATAAGCCTTGTGTAAACAGGATGCTTAAGTTCTGCTTATGCCAGCAGGAGGTCTTTGGCCCGTGGGGGCCCTGTTTTCCTGTTGCGATTTAGAGAATCAATCCTTATCTATCACAATCTCCCCTTTCTTTAATACCATTTTGTTCGCTAAATCGCTTTAAGGCCTCTGTGCTAAGGATCAGTCCTTCGGCCATATCATATTCTTGCTGATCGGGTATTATCTCTAGTTTAGCCTTAGCTAGCATTAGGTGTGCTGCTTCCAATCTTCCTTTAACTATACTTAAAAGTTGATTGAATATACATGGTCCAAATGTAAGTGTCAATATTAGTACAACCAGAGGTCCCGCTAGGGTAGATAACATGGTTGTAAGCCACGGGCATGTATTGAACCAGCTTTCATACCAATTCCGGGTGTTTTCTTTTTCTCTTTTGCATTTTTCTAATCTTTTACGGAGTTCAGACATAGCATCTCTCACTACCCCTGTGTGGTCAGCATGCTACCCGCAGAGCGGTAAATTCTTTGTTTACAAGAGATGCTATACCTGTACTGGCTCTAGTAGCTCTTAAAGCTAGCAATGTTGCTATGGTTTGAGTTCCCAGTGTCAATATAATTGTACTTAGTAGGTGATGTACACCCTTGAGGATACCATCCTGTGGAAATATGTTTGTCACTGTTCCTAGGAGTCCAACTTCTTGCTACAGTTACACACTCCCAATGTGCACAATAATAAGCTGTTGGTTGATTACAGTACCCAAGACCAGGATTTGAACTTGGGCACATATAGTAATCTGTAGTACGATTCGGATACTAGTATGGTCCTAATGACCCGACTGGGATCTGAAAAGATGGGTTTCCCACAGTAGTTTGTGTTTGTATGATGTGTTGATCTTCTCATCGGATCAGAGACCATTTAAACGGTTCATGAGGATGATGGCTAGCACTACTCATGATACATTTTAACAAAATTAAGCTACACATATATATATACATCGTGTAAGTGATGGTCCCATGGCTGAACGTGTACTTCTTACCTGTATTTGATACCCACTTTGCTGCTTGGGCTCTTGAACCCTTTTAAAGTCCTTCCAAGACTTGGGGCAGCTCGGTCCAGATCTTTTCATAGTCCCACGGACTGTCTTTACTCTCCCAGGTTCGATCCCTCTGCCTTGCCCGTCGACTCGGTTGCCGCGAGCCACGGGGGTCACCATCTTCTCGGCAGCAAGGATATTCCTCGGGGGGGCTCCGGGGTAAATGATCTGTTTTTATAACTGTCCCAGTTTTTATGTTTAACCACTGGACCATGGCAGGGTAAGTGAGCCACTTTTTTTTTTTTTCTACAGTCTCCTCCAATGATTTCTGCCACCATAGGCCTAGGTTCATTGGAGTGGTAACAATAAAATTCAGGGCAAATCCCATGGTGGTAAATATCCCACCATTCGGGCGTCCCCTGTCGTAATCTCCCCAATTTAACAGCCAATCGTAACAAATGCTCGGTTTGCTTATGTTCTGCCTTATAGCAGGTTGGGCAGACCCCCATAGGAGGCCTTCCCCTGGTGCAATGGGTCCACCACTTTTCTCTACATACTTTGCATACAAAACATACAAAGGGATAGCAATTACAATTAGGGGTATTACATTTGACCACATGGTCCCAAGCATAGCAATCATAGGGTAAATCATACTTAGGGAAAACTCTAATGGGGTATTTCAGGTGTACAGTAACAGGGTTCATGCACTAGAAATTACAGTCTCTTAAGTCTTATCTTCAATTCCTCGGGGCGTTCCACAACTTTCTACAAGGGGTCTCTGTTGAACTTCTTTACTTGGCTGGCGTGAGTCCAACCCTTTTCGGTGGTCCGGACTGCAGATTCTGTGGTAAGTAACACAACATAGGGACCTTCCCATTGAGGGGTTAAAGATGCCTCTTTCCAGGATTTTATTAAAACTTCATCTCCAGGCTGATATGCATGTATCGGCATCCAGAGAGGTGGTCTTTGGGCAGCTAACCCCTTTTGTCTCAGCTTGTCCCATCTCCCCGCCAGGTGTGTAATGTAAGTTTGTAAGTGAGTGTCTGATACAGCGGGATGATCTCCAGGAATTTCTAAATCAAAGGGCATTCCATATAACATTTCACAGGGAGAAAGTCTTATATCAGTACAGGGTTGTGTCCTAATATTTAATAGAGCTAACGGTAAGCATTTAACCCAACTCATTTTTGTTTCAAGCTTTAATTTAGTCAATTGTTTCTTAATTTCCCCATTCATATGTTCTACTTTTCCCGAACTTTGTGGATGCCAAGGGGTGTGATATTCCCAATTGATACCTAGAGCATCTGCCACAGCTTTTGCTACCTTGGACACGAAATGGGGTCCTTGGTCTGAGTCCATAGTTTCAATGAGACCGTATCGTGGAATAATTTGTTCTAACAATACCTTGGCAACTGTTTGTGCAGTAGCTCGTGTTGTTTAAACGGCTTCCACAAAATGGGTTAAGTGGTCTACCATTACTAGTAGATATTTGTGTCTTCCTACTGCAGGTAATTCTGTGAAGTCTATTTGAACATGTGAGAACGGTCTATGTGCCAATTCCCGTCTCCCAGGCAATCGTTCTCTTAGTTGCTGTTTATTTACTTTCTGGCAGGTTACACATCCCATGGTTACTTGTTTGGCCAGATTATATATCTTTATGCACATATATTTATTAGCAAAGTGATCTACTAAGGCTTGTATTCCCCAATGAGTCTTTTCACGTAATCTCCGCAAAACCTGCAGAGCCATAGCTTTTGGTAGTACTTCCCTCCCATCTGCAAGGACCCACTTCTTTTCTGAATTCTGTGTCACCCCTGTTTGTCTAAGCTTTTGCTCCTCTAGCGTAGAAAAGCATAACAACTGAGGTCTCTAGGTTTGACCCTCTTTTTCATGTACATAACACCATTCCTTATGGGGATTATCGCATGTGCAAACCAGACCATCGCACCCAAAATCTTTCCAGCAAGCAAAGCAGGGGAATTTCTCTAAATCATCTTTACATGTTGTACAAAGCTCGCGTGGGTGTTTCTCGTGGAGAGAAAGCAAAGCAGCTCGTTTTGCTTCCTCATCTGCTAGGTTATTGCCTCTTGTAGTTAAACTTAACCCTTTTTGGTGCCCTTTAACATGTACTACAGCCAATTTAGTTGGTTGTCAGAGTGCCTTTAAGATTTCTTTAATGAGCCTCTCATGCACTAGTCCCTTACCCTGGGAGGTTATTAGGACCCTTTCTTCCCAAATTTTTCCAAATGTATGTACCACTCCAAATGCATATTTGGAGTCAGTGTAGATGGTCCTTATGTCTTTTCCAATTATTTGTATGGCTCGTAATACAGCATAAAGTTCACATGCCTGAGCTGACCAACTTGGGTTTAAGGGACCTGATTGGAGTACTTCCACGGTTTGTCCATCAATGATGGCATAGCCGGACTTACGTTTACCCTCTACTACCCGTGAGAACCCATCCACAAATAATTTAATGCCGTCTTCTAATTCTTCATCTTCTAGGTCAGGCCTAATCTTTGTTTGTTCTTCTATGGTTTGGAGGCAATCATGTAATAGCACATTGCCGTCGGGTACCCCATACAAAAATTGGGCCAGATTTTGTACCGAGGTGGTTTCTAAAGTTAATTTAGGAGACGCAACCAGAATTCCTTCGTATTTAAACAATCTGGCGTCTGTGATCCATTTTTCTGCCTTTTGGGATAAAATACTCCAGATATCATGAGGGGAGACAACTCGCAGTTCTCCTCCAAAGGTTATTTTGAGGGCTTCCTCTACCATTAGTGATGCTGCAGCTACTACTTGGAGACAAGTAAGCCATCCCTTACTAATGGGAGTCTAACAATTTAGATAAATAGGCCACAGGCTTTTTACTACTGGCCCAGTCCTGAGCTAAAATACCAAATGCAGTCCCCTCTTCGGTATTCACAAATAAATGGGACGGCTTGTGGATATCAGGCAAGCTTAACATGGGTGCATTGACCAATTCTTTTTTTTTTTTAGAGCCTGAAATCTTTCCTCATCTGCTGGAGACCATTTAAGGAGTCCATCATGGGCCAATTTTTCATATAGGAATTTGACTTTTTGGCTGTAATTCTCAATCCATTGTCTACAATAGCCAAATAATCCCAGTAATTGTCGAATTTGTCATTTTGTTTTGCTGTTCATTAAAGGCCTTAGTCATATTTTGTCCCCTAGGGACTGATTTTTTTAATGCCTTGGACTATGATCGTCTGCAAGTCCTGCATGTGTGCCTGATCGTTTGGGTCTTGATTATTCCAACTGGGCCGCTGTAATGGCCACTTCACATCCCCAATCGGGCCCTGAGGATGGTTATTTTCCCAAATTCTCATACCGGCTGTTCTAATCATCCTTCTTTCTTCTGCCGTAAAGAGAATCCCCAAAATAGACTGGAGTTCATCCCAGGTATAAATGTTAGGACCTAGGAATTGATCTACTCTCTCAGCAACTCCCAATGGATCTTCTAGAAGGTGACCCATTTCCTTTTTAAATTCTCTTACGTCCCCTGAATTTAAGGGAACTGCTATGTACCCTATACCAGGTGCCTGACCTCCCCCTGGTTGGTTTACCATCTCCATGCTAACCTCTCTGAGTGGATATAGACCATTACATGCCCTGCTGCGTGTGATGCGTCTACTAGGCTGAGCAGGCTCCTCATCCTCAGATGACAGATTAGTGTCATCTTGAGGTAATAACGGGGCTGTTGGTGCATTCGGAGGTGGCGCCGGAGTTGGTGCTGGAGGTACATATAGAGGGGGCATTTCCTCTGAATTCCTTTTCTTAGGATCTTTTGTTTTAACACAAAAAGTCCTGCCCCTCATATCGGGGTAATCCAAAGGGCAGCATAATCACTTTCTTCCTGATTAAAAGGTTGTTTGGAATTTACATACGAATTTAAAGCTTGACACATAAAATCCTCAAACGGCCCAAATACTGGTCAGTACAAAGGATCAGTCCGTATCTGTTTTCCTCCCCAAACTACTATGCAATAATTTATCATTTTACTTTTACTCTTACCCCTTGTACGGGGGTCATCCGCCCAATATTTAATCAAAACCCCTAAGGGACTATCAGGCGGGATATCCGGGAGTTTTGTCTGGGGCTCCCCCCCCATGGATTCAGAGGGCTTGCTTTTCCTCTGACCCATCTTCCAGAGTGTCTTCAGTCACACACACACTCGCGTCCTCCCGGTCGTGGCCCAGTCCCTCGCGGGATGTGGGAACCGCACTACAAGGGAGTCCACATTCACTTCACCAAGCCTTTGGCGTCTCACACACCACACTCTGGGATAACCACCCCAACCGAACGGATACCCTGTGTTCTCTTAATCTGAACACATACTCACGCGTCCTGCGTCTTCGTCCGGAGCTTCGTGCACAAAGATTATGGGGTTTTCCTTTGACCAGTATCCGAATTTAGGTTCGTCGGTTAGGGTGTCGGAGAAGTACCCCCACAGGGCCGTTGAAACAACGGGGCGCCTCCCAGTGAGGGGTCTCCAGCGAGGGACCCTATCCGAGTCACGGCACCATGTTGTTATAAATTGGGTCTCAATAAGTCAATCAGAGACAATGCCAATTCAGTAATTTGTAATTTATTCAAGCAAGCGGATACCGGTCAAAGCAGCGCTGGGTGGGCTAGGCATGCTCCTTCGCTCTGCCTAAGACACACCGCGCAGAGGTTTGTGTGTGCCGAGGTTTTATGCAGTCCCTTTTTCCGGGTTACGTGTCATTTGCTGGAGATAAGGCTGTGTCTGCGTAGTCTACTGCTGTTGCTAGAGGGTCCGCCGCTGCCTTCCGAAAGGTCGTAGTCACGTTCGCAGCTTGCCTTTCTTCCTAAACCTTGCAAGTTTTGTATAAGCCTTGTGTAAACAGGATGCTTAAGTTCTGCTTATGCCAGCAGGAGGTCTTTGGCCCGTGGGGGCCCTGTTTTCCTGTTGCGATTTAGAGAATCAATCCTTATCTATCACAATATGTCTTTACAAACAAACTGTGGGCCTGCTGGTAGATATAGCCAGATACTGATAGGTGAAAGAAGCAATGGGAAGAACCATAAATTCCAGAGGAATTCCAATAATTGACACAGACTGTTGCTCTCCCAAGGATCTGCTAAATTCCTGGACTTAGAGAAAAAGAACAGAGATACAAAGAAAAAGGGGGTCTTTATCAGGCCATTCGGGAAGTCTGTACCTCTCAAGTACCTCAGCCAATGGGGAAACAGAAAGAAATGCAGCCAGGAAATTAGGATAAAAAGGAGGCTGCATCCTCTAGCAATGTGAGAGACCCCATGGGAAATGCCCCATGGCCTCTCCCTTTAGTTGAATAAAGTTACAGGACTCCTCTGTCTCCTTTTTGGACATTGTGTTGGTTTTGCTTGGCCCAGTTTTTGGTGGGGGGGTGCGGGGGCGCACAGAGATGGCTCCTGTGAGAAGCTGCTGGAAGCTTCCAACATGTCCAGCAGAGCCAATCTCTGATGGTTCTGAAGATGGACATACTGCTGGCCAAGGCTGGGCCAATTAGAGATGTTAGTAACACCTCTGTGATAACATATTTAAGAAGAAATCAAAACAATATGTGCACACAGTCTTTTCTAGACAGAGAAGAGGAGGAGGAGGTGAGAACATGTGAGGGAAACAACATGGAGACACCAAGGTCAGTGGAGAAGGAGGGGGAGGAGGTGCTCCAGGCACCAGAGCCGGAATTCCTTTGCAAGTCATAGTGAAGACCATGGTGGAGCAGGCTGTCCCCCTGCAGCCCATGGGGTCCACGGGGGATGCAAAGATCCAGTCATAGCCCATGGGGGAGGTGCCAGAGTGGGTGGATACCTGGAGGAGACTGTGTTAGAGTGGGAGACCCCATGGAGAGGCCTTGCTCCCAAGATGGAACAGCCTGGCCTTGGAGGTCTGCACCCTGTGGACAAGTGATCCATGCCACAGCAGTTTTGGGAGGACTGTCTGCCCATTGGAGGAGCTCATGTTGCAGCAGCGTGTGTGCGTGCTGCTGCTTATGAGATGGACGCACACTGGAGAAGTTCACGGAGAACTGTCTCCCGTGGGAGGGACGCCACAGCAATGCAGGGGAAGGACTCCTCTCCCTAAGCAGCAGAAGAAGATTCTGGTGATGGACTGACCCAAACCCCCACACCCTGCCCTTCCTGCACTGTTGGTTGGGAAGGAGGAAGGGTGTGGGGAAAAGAATGGTGTCTCTAAGGGTTTAATTTACTTTTCATTATCCTCCTTCTGACTCTGATAGTAATAAATTTCACTTTGTAACTTAAGCCTGTTTTGTCCTTGGAGCATTTTCTCCCAGTTCCTTATCTCAACTCATGAGCCCTTGTGTTAATTTTTTTCCTCTCCTTTGCCCAGCTGTGGCAGGGGAGAGACCAAGGGATCAGCTGACATGGGTGCCTGGCATTTGGCCAGTGTCCAAGCCACAACAGACATAAACTTCTGACATAGTGGATTAATTTTCCTGACAAATTGGGGACTCATCCAGGATCCTTCCACAATCCGGGGGCAGTGGGCAGCAAGCAGAGCTGAAGGCGCACCTCACCCAGTTTTGGTGATCAGCTCCCCTTGGTGTCTGCTGGCACCAGGCAATTGATTGGTTTCCCAAGACTGTCCAGGAGACAGATGAGTGGCGGACCAGGGGGATCCGTGAAGAGTCCGCAGGGAAGGACCACTGAAAATCTCACTGGTGAGTTTAATGGGAACTTTGGGGAGTAAACCTGAGAGGGCACACATGGAGGGTAGCACAGGTAAAGCTGGGAAGGGGTCCCAGCAAAAGGGATGATAATCCCAAAATATCTCCCAGGAGTCCCTTGGGAGAAGGTTGAGTTGGTTTGCACATTCTCCCAGAGGTAATTAAGGACATGGATGCTCAAGGTGGGCAGTAAGGGAAAGTTGAGAAGGAGTCTAGACAATCCATGACCAGGGGGGCAATAAGGGGAGTCTAGAAGGGGTCTTGGCAACAGGGGACAGACAGATGGTATGTTGGGAAAGGATTGTTTGAATGGGAGCATGGAGGAATATGGTTAAGGCAAAGAGTGGCAGGACTGGGCACAGAGGTGCAGGACCAGGGGCACACGCTGGGGGCCTGTGGGGAGGTGCAGGGCCAGGCCAGAGCTATGGTGTTGCTGTGGCCCTGGCTCAGCTGAGCATCCCTAGCAGTGGCAGTTCCCCACGGGACGAGTCATGGGAATAAAACAGCCCTAAAGGGGGTGCTCCCAGAGAGCCTTGGAGTAAAGCTATTGGCCCAGCTCATCTCCCCTCCCACATTACATAAAAAGATTAATTCTAGAAAGTTCTCCTTTGTCTGCCTTTGCCGTGTTCTCTGATTGGAAAATTCAAAGTTCTGTATCCTCCCCCCTTGTTCCCCCATAAGACCAAGTTATTGTCAATCCAGAGTTCTATGTACCCCGTTGGTTCTTTTGGTTTCTCCCCTCCCTTTTTCCTCCGCTTTATAAGCCGCTACGCAACGCAGAAAGCCCGCTTTTAGCTCGCCGATCCAGTCCCCTTCCTTCCCCCCTCCATCTCCCCCTACCCTTTAATAAACCTCCTGGACCGCCAAGCTGATTGCCTGCATCTCCTGTGTCCGCTCCCGATCTCTGGTTCGCGCCGCTCCCCCGGGAGCTCTGCTGTTCCCGGCCGCCCCGCTTCCCCCTGAGAGCAGGCTGCCTCGCCGGGCTCTGATTAAGCAGCCAACCCGATCCCGAAATGAGTTTAGGGGTCCAGGACCCCATCATCTGATGCCGCGGACTCGGATCGGTGTCTGGCTGTGGTGGACTTTCGCCAAAAAGCGGATTTACAGCTGCCCTGCGCCGCAGCCCGCGCTTCGTCGTGCCGAGCTCTGGGGACACCACTGCGGCTGACGCAGAAAAGCCGCGACGGGCGTCCAGAGATCCGTGCCTGATACCGCAGTTTCTGTTCCCAGTGATTCGCATCGGATTCGCAATTGGATCGCACCGAGCTTAGAGTAAGTACCCCGGAGAGAAAAGAGGACAGGGTCCTCGTTTTTTTTGCCGGTCTCCCAGGGGACGCCCTAAGTGGTTCTCAGCTGCCGAGAGGGGTAGCGAGTGCCTGCGGACCGCCTGGTCCGTTTTTGATTTATTTTAATACGATTTCTGCGGGTGGGCGCGTGCGGTTTGAGCCCTGTGTGCTTTCTGTGCCTGGCAACGATGGGTTCCAGACACTCTAAGTCCGCGGCTGCTCAGCAAGAGATGTATTTTGAATTATCTCGTCGTTTTGTTCAGAATAAGGTTTTGTTTTCCCCCCGGGAACTCTGGAGATTTGTCCGTTGGGTTTTTGTTAACCACCCCCCTGTGTCCTTGGGTGCCGTGTTCGACTTGGATTTTTGGGGAGAGGTGGGAAAGAAATTGCTTGCCGCGGGCAGGGCAGGTGACAAAATTGCGAACAGAGTCTTCGCTCTGCAGGCACAGGCTTTTAAGTTCGTTAAAAAGTCTCTTCCTCCCCCTGAGTCCTCGGCTTCCCCTCCGCCCTTGCCGGCGCGTCCCCCCCGCTCCGCGGGCACCCCCGACCCCTCGCTGGCGTGTCCCCGCCGCCCCGCGGGCACCCCCAACCCCTCGCCGGCGCCGCTCCCTGCCACCTCCTCGGCGGCTCCGTGTCCCTACCCCCACTCTCCACCCCCCGACAACCCTGCTAGGAGTGGACAAAAGGGTGCAACTCACTCCTCAGCGCCTGGCCGCTTCCAGCCCCAGGGCACCCCTCTCTCCCGTCCTTCCCCTTGTTCGAGCGAGGACGGCTGCCTCACTCGGGCTTCTACCCTAAACCCTCCTTCCTCATCCCGCACACCCCACACCCCCCCCACTAACAGATGCCAAGATAGCGCTTGCCTCGTGGAACGAGGGGGACAAAATGGCGGTTCTTCCCGCCTTTTTAAAGACAAAGAACAGGGCATTGAGCCACGCGGGAAGCCCAAGACACGCCCCTCTTCTCCTTCCCAGCATTCTCCCCTGCTAGTCACCTCCCTTGACGTGGACCCTCCTCCTTCCCTTCCCCTTCCGGTGCTGTCATTACATCATGGGGAAGAGACAAGCCATGGGAAAGTCACGCCCCTGAGTTCCCACGACTCCCCCCCTCCGAGATGACAACATCCGGCCGCCATCTTGGTTGCTCAGGAAACCCCGAGATGTCAACATCCGGCCGCCATTTTAGTGGCTCCGGAAACCCCGAGATGTCAACATCCGGCCGCCATTTTTGTTGCTTCGGAAACCCTGAGATGTCAACATCCGGCCGCCATTTTGGCGACCCCAGAAATGACGATTCCATCATTTTTGCTGCTCCTGCACGTCGCAGACAGCACTCCCCACTGCCTAGCCCTAACCCCACACCCAAACGCAATGACTCTAGCCATCCAAAAGTAACTCTATGGCAACCCATTTCCCTTGAAACCAAAGAGAAGGTTTGCAAAGCTGCAAAAAACTATGGTCGAGATTCAACTTACTTTCAATCCTTATTACAATCTATCTTACAAACTCAAACCAAATGCCCATTTGATATCCAGGCCCTCATTGAATGTCTCCTCACGGGAGGCCAACAAAAATTATGGGAATCAACCTGGCGAAAGAGGGTGCAAATTTTAATTAGTACATACAGAGACAATCCCGATCTCCAACATCTAACTTTAGATTGTCTCTGCGGAACGGGAGAATGGGTCCGACCACAGGACCAGGTTGCCACAATTCCTGATTCGGTCCATTTCGATTTAACCCTCGCAGCTCAACAAGCACTCAAAGCAATTCCAATTAAGCCTGAAGCACAATTACCATATATGTTTATCAAACAAAGATCAGATGAGTTGTTTGTTGACTTTATAGACCGCCTTACAGCAGCAGGGGAAAGGCAATTTAAAGATACTAACACGCAAGAAGCTGTCATCATAAACACGGCTACAGTCAATGCAAACCCCAAATGTAAACAAATAATCAATTCCCTCCCTCCTGATACCCTAATTACTGTTTCCCTATTAATTGATGCATGTTCCAAAGCCCCGATTAAAATAAATCCTTACAAATCCCATGAAACTCCCAAAGCCTTCCCTACCACCCAAACCAACACCCCAAGACAGCACCAGAAAACACCCCAAAAACCCCTCACGTGCCTTAGGTGTGGCCAGTTGGGCCACTTTGCGCGCAATTGCCCTGCTCCTTTCCCAGTCTCTAATCCTCCTTCTCTGAGTCCTTTCCCCTCAGGGCAAGTTGCACCTGCCATGCCACCTGCAGTGCCAATCCCAATGCAGACACCCTCATCTGCCATCGCTCCATCAGCTCCACAGCCGATTGCGTGGAACCCCACGTCTGTGTCCGAATTCCAACCAAAAAACTGAATGACCAGCGTGGAGGAGCGACGTGCGCAGAAACAAGTGCCGCTTCCGTTGTGACACACCAACCGGACATGACAGATACAGACTCCTCACACCTCAGCTCTTCCAACCTGCTCGTGTGGTGGACAGAGAGAGTCAACACCTCCAGACCTTACTTGACTTGCCAGATACGTAATAATGACACACAAAAATCTATAAGGGGCCTTGTAGACACTGGCGCAGATGTCACCATTTTTTTGCAATCCGTTTGGCCTGATCACTGGCCGCTGCGACAAACCGCCCTCCCTATTGGAGGAGTGAGAGGTCAGGCACCCACCCACCAGAGTGTAAACCCAGTCACCATCACAAATTCAGAGGGAGTGCCAGCGCATGTTCACCCGTATGTTATGGACGTGCCTTTTAATCTTTGGGGAAGAGACTCGCTGTCTTAATGGGGGGCCCAGATCCACATCCCCCCCCAACACCAGGATTGGACCACTGAGCAGGGGTCACTGAGCAGAGCGCCACCCCACGGTTGAATTGGCTAATGGATGATCCCGTGTGGGTTGACCAGTGGCCCATGGCGGAAGAGAAATTAGTTGCGCTCGAGTCCCTCATTGATGATCAGCTTGCCAAGGGGCACATTGTTCCAACTCACAGCCCCTGGAACTCCCCCATCTTTGTCTTGAAAAAGGAAGGCAAAGATGAGTGGAGACTCCTCCATGACCTGAGGCACATCAATGCGGTCATGGAGGACATGGGGTCTCTTCAGCCTGGCCTTCCATCTGCGGCCATGCTTCCCAGAGATTGGAAACTTCTAGTCATTGATTTAAAAGACTGTTTCTTTCACATCCCTCTTCACCCAGCAGACGCGCCACGATTCGCATTTTCTGTCCCATCGAGGAACTGTGCCGCCCCTATGAAGCGATACCAGTGGACTGTGTTACCACAGGGGATGAAGAACTCTCTGACAATCTGCCAATGGTTTGTAGACAAAGTTTTAGCTCCTGTGAGAGCACAGTCTCCAGGAGTCCATATATTACACTACATGGACAACATTTTGCTATGCGCCAAAACACTCGAACAAGTACACGTGACATTGGTGCTTCTCTCCCACTCATTCACTGAAGCGGGTTTTACCATCAGGCCCGACAAAGTACAATACCTGAGCCCAGTTAAGTATCTTGGGCTTGCCGTCAAAGACAGAACCATCGCCCCACAACCGCTTGACATTGTAGATGAGCCCAAAACATTGCGAGACTTGCACAAACTCTGTGGCTCAATCAATTGGGTCAGACCACTTTTAGGCATCACCTCAGAGCAACTTGCGCCGCTCTTCAACCTGTTGCGAGGGAAGGGAGAGCTGGACTCCCCTCGAGCCCTCATGCCCGAAGCGTGCCAATGCATCATAGAGGTCCAACAGGCGATCTCACAAAGGCAGGCTCCCTTTTGAACTGATTATACTGGGAGAAAAACAATTTACTCATGGACTCATCTATCAGTGGGACTCAAACTTAAAAAAACCTTTATTGATAATTGAGTGGGTTTTCCTGCCACACCAGTTGGCCAAAACATTAACAACACCCCATGAACTCTCAGCCAAAGTCATCAAAAAGGCGAGGTTGTGGCTGAGGGCTCTTGCAGGTCTTGATTTTACATGGATTCAATTGCCCTTTCCATGAGACGATTTGGAATTCCTTCTCAAATTTTGTGAACCATTGCAATATGCCTTGGAGGGCTTTACAGGGAAAATTGAATCTGGCCACAAAAAACATAAGTTGTTTAACACAGATTTTCGGCTTGTTCAAAAATCGTTCCTTTCAAAAAATCCCATCAAAGGTGCTCTGACCATTTTTACAGACAGCTCTGGAGCTTCTCACAAGTCCTTAATGACTTGGAGAAGCCCCACGACATGGCAATGGGAAGCCGATGTCGAGGTGGTCCAAGGGTCGCCTCAGGTTGCGGAACTGGCCGCGGTGGTCAGAGCCTTCGAGCGATTCCCTGAACCTTTCAACCTGGTCACAGACTCAGCATATGTTGCTGGAGTCACCCTCAGGGCAGAAAATTCGGCTTTAAAAGAAACATCAAATTTAACAGTGTTCAACTTGCTTCTGAAGCGCACGGAAGCCATCTCCCGTCGGAAGCAACCATACATCATTATGCATGTTAGGGCACACACAGACCTGCCAGGGCCCATCGCTGAGGGCAATCGAAGAGCAGACACGCTTGCCACTTCAGCCATCACTCCCAATATACCTGATACCTTTATGCAAGCAAAGTTAAGTCACCAATTCTACCACCAAAACAGTGCAGCCCTGGTCCAGATGTTCGGCATCACTAGACACCAGGCCAGAGCAATTATTTTTACATGCCCCAACTGCTCAAAAGATCAATTGCCTGCACACCTCTCAGGTGTGAATCCCCGAGGTACTGAGAGCTGCCAAGTATGGCAGACAGACGTCACTCACTTTCCTGAATTTGGGAGGCTGAAGTATGTGCACGTGTCAGTAGACACGTTTTCTGGAGCCATGCACGCTTCAGCGCACGCAGGTGAGAAGGCGAAAGATTGTATCCATCACCTTTTACTAGCCTTCTCCAGCCTCGGAGTCCCACAACAGATAAAGACAGACAATGGGCCGGCATATATGTCTGCCCGACTTCGACAATTTTTAAACAAGTGGGGAGTGTCCCACGTAACAGGCATCCCACACTCGCCCACTGGGCAAGCAATCATTCAGAGAGCACATAGGACATTGAAAACAGTCCTAGCGCGGCAAAGAGGTGGCAATGAAATCAACACTCCCCAAATGAGGTTGAGCAAAGCCCTTTTTACCATCAATTTTTTAAATAATTCATTCGATAAGCCACTTCCTCCGGTCTTTCGCCACTTTGCAAATGATAAACGCACAAAACTAAAGGTCCAACCACCGGTGCTCATGAGAGACCCTGAAACTCTTTTAATTCAAGGACCTTTTCCATTGGTGACGTGGGGGCGAGGGTATGCCTGAGTGTCGACACCCGCAGGTCCAAAATGGATACCCAGCAAGTGGGTAAAGCCCTACGCCCCGAAAGACAAAAGCAAACAAGTACATTTCGCTTCCAAGCGAATCAAGCCTGACTGGACGATGTTGTTCTTCCTTGGTTGGAAGAACAAAAAGGAGAAGCCTGAAAACCAAATAATGGTACCCCCTGAATCATACTTATCAGAATTAATTGCCTTTGATTTCTCCACAGACTCCCTCCCTTAAGTGCTCCAGAGAATTTACCCTTTACCCTCATTCCCAGAGCAATTTAAAATGAAGCCTAGAGACTGGCAAAAGAATCCCAAAGCTCCCCTGCCGTCCAAAACCTTATGTTCTGTAGTTTGCTGATCTTTGTGTCTTACTTTAAAGGTTTGCGATAGTGTTGAGTGCCCCCGCAAGGATGAATCCCCACAGTGACATCCTTTGCCTCACCTGTCTCACCGTCGTCCTCGCGCTGTCCTGCAGCTTCATTGTCCCACAGCCGAGGATGAATGTTTGGACCACCCTGGCGAAAACCCTAAAGCAGGATGGACTGTGCTTGGCGATGGACCGAGCGGAGAACCCAATGGCGACTTGCCTCATTGGGATTCCCCTGCAAAGAGGCGAATTTCCCTTTGCAGACATGTATCACTCCTATCCTGATCCGGTAAACTCTTGGGATGAATGGGTCGACTACAGGCTTCCATCTGGCATGGTAGGGCCCCAAGAATTAGAATTATTGGGGTCCACCCAAGCAGCGCTTTGTGTAAAATTTTACAGCCCACAAAGATATAGCCCGCACATTCCCGAGGGAGCTGTAGAAGGGCCAGATGGCTTTGATATGCCACCGTTACCATTTCTTCATATCCATGTCAACAAAAAATATAATGCATCCTCCTGGTGTAATTACACTGCACCCAAGCCAGCCCTGTCCAACTCTCATCCCAAGATCTTACCGAAAGGAGTCTTTCATTTGCAGCAACCGAGCCTGGGCAGGAATCCCAGCTTGCCTCCAGGGGGGACCCTGCACCCTTGGGAAGCTCGTAACATTTACGCCGGATAAGAGGCAACTCGTAAATTGGAGCAATTCAGTCAAATCAGCTCACCAAAAAAGAAATGTAATTGGTATGGACGAAAAGTGTAATGACACTATTGTGACCTGGCCAAAATCGAAAAGAATTGCAGCCTCTATCCTGGTCCCTTGGGTTGCAGTTTTCAAAGCCTTGGGTGACATTGAAAAACTAGAGTGCTGGCTCAGAAAGCGCACAAGGCTAACATCGTTAGCCCTGAGCCAGCCTCCTGGAGGATGAGGAGGCCATAAAACATGCAACGTTACAAAATAGGGCCACCATTGACTTTCTCTTGCTCACTCATGGGCACGGTTGCAAAGATTTTGAAGGAATGTGCTGTCTCAACTTTTCCACGCAACGCCAGAGCATTTCCTCCAAAATTCGAGCAATCCAGTCCCACATTGCCGACTTGAAAACCGAGTCCGAAACTTGGTGGGACAACTTATTCAAAGGTTGGGGTTTCTCCAGCTGGGCTGCCTCAGTCGCCAGATCAATTGCCTCAGTTCTGTTGGTTGTTTTCCTGATTATCATAAGTCTAGCTCTGTTTAAAGCTTTATTTGTTAAATACCTCCTTTCACTCCTCTCAAACAAGAAAGGGGGAGATGTTGCTGTGGCCCTGGCTCAGCTGAGCGTCCCTAGCAGTGGCAGTTCCCCACGGGACAAGTCATGAGAATAAAACAGCCCTAAAGGGGGTGCTCCCAGAGAGCCTTGGAGTAAAGCTATTGGCCCAGCTCATCTCCCCTCCCACATTACATAAAAAGATTAATTCTAGAAAGTTCTCCTTTGTCTGCCTTTGCCGTGTTCTCTGATTGGAAAATTCAAAGTTCTGTATCCTCCCCCCTTGTTCCCCCATAAGACCAAGTTATTGTCAATCCAGAGTTCTATGTACCCCGTTGGTTCTTTTGGTTTCTCCCCTCCCTTTTTCCTCCGCTTTATAAGCCGCTACGCAATGCAGAAAGCCCGCTTTTAGCTCGCCGATCCAGTCCCCTTCCTTCCCCCCTCCATCTCCCCTTACCCTTTAATAAACCTCCTGGACCGCCCAGCTGATTGCCTGCATCTCCTGTGTCCGCTCCCGATCTCTGGTTCGCGCCGCTCCCCCGGGAGCTCTGCTGTTCCCAGCCGCCCTGCTTCCCCCCGAGAGCGGGCTGCCTTGCTGGGCTCCGATTAATCAGCCAACCCGATCCCGAAATGAGTTTAGGGGTCCGGGACCCCATCACTATGGGACAGCTGTGGACTCAGCACCGGGCGGTCCTTGACCCTGCCAGTCCCGGGCAGGGCCAGCAGTGGCCTCCCAGCTCCCATGAGGCTGCAGGATGCCCCAGCCACAAGTGGTGCTGCCGGCTGTGCCCGCCAGGAGTGCTGGGGGGAGGCCACGTTTGGACACTGCAGCAGGATGGGGACCGGTTCTGGTATAAGGTGTATGGAAAGGAGCATGAGCACAAAAAGGAAGAGGAAGGAATATCTGGGAAATGTGGATTATACGTGGAAGGATTAGGATTTTCTTTTAAGAATTTTGTTTGAGTCACTGGTGTCAGAAAAATTAATCCACAAACACCAGAGGTTTATGTCCAAAAAGCAGACAGAGGAGTCCTGTAACTTTATTCGAATAAAGGGGCAGGTCAAGGGACAGGTTAAGGGACAATTTCCCATGGGGTCTCTCACATTGTTAGAGGACGCAGCCTCCTTTTTTATCTTAATTTCCCAGCCGCATTTCCCTCTCTCTTTCCCCATTGGCTGAGGCACGTGAGAGGTATAGATTTTTCAAATTGTTTAATACAGGCCTCCTTCTGATGTGCATCCCCCCCCTTTTTCTTTGTGTCTCTGTTCTTTTTCTTTAAGTCCAGGATTTTAGCACAGCCTTGGGAGAGTAACAGTCTGCTGCTTTGATCCCCGAAAGACTGCCAGCTGCCCCAAAAGCAGCAATGGAAAGGCGGCTGGTAGCGCTGAACACGGTCCGGGTGCGCAGCCGCGGTGAAGCAATCAGGCGGGTACGGCTTCCAGGAGAACAGTAGCACTTTAGGAAAGCGGTAAATACGAAAGAGGCGTAGACTCCTGCGTTTGGGATTCTAGAGGGTTTATTATAGGAACGGGGGCGGAGGACATGGTAAAGGATAAGGTAGCCTAGAATCCAGAAACCCAGAAGCCCCGAGCCCGGTTCTGCACGGTGTTAAAAGGGCGGCAAGCACGGGGCGTGTCCAGACCCAGAGGACCTATCAGGAAGGGTCTTAGGGTGAAGGGCAGGCTTACAAACCTGTAACAGTATTGCAGGGGACGGTACATGACTTTTAACCAATGGGATGTTTTAGTTGGGGGAAAATTCTGGAACAGAAATTATAAATTCAAGGCTAATTCACTGCAACAACAGTCTGTGTCAATTATTGGAATTCCTCTGTGTCCTAGGTTACAATATAGATGTATTTAAGTATTCTATTACCACCAGCTGTGGGCCATTAGCTGTTATCACCTGCTAATGACCCACCCCTGATAACAGACCATCAAGGTCATCAAGGACCCTCCACATGACTCATGGCCTTTTCTCATCCTATTGTGAGATGCTCCACCCAGGAGGGAGGGTCCAAGCATTCCCACCTGGATATAACCTGGCCTTGGGACTGCCTAGTTAGCTCTGTCTACTGGGTTCCCAGAGGATGAGAGCTACCACTGGACCTTCAGCTGGAGACCAGTCCTTCACAGGATCACTGCTTCGACTGGACTACTTCATTTGGACTGCTACCACCACCCTAAACGGGTGTCAGGTTGTATCTGACTTTGTCAGTGCTTTTCCTTGTATTATTTCACTTTTTTAAAAATTTTTCCTATTAATTTTAATCTTGACTTGTGATCTCCCACTGGTTTGTTTTCAAACCAATACACTCTAGATTTTAGGGTTCCTTCCATTGCTTCTTTCACCTATCAGTACCTGGCTTTATATACCAGCAGGCCCCACAGTTTGTCTGTAAAGACATCTCCTCATTTCTTTCACTGGAGAAATGAATGATTTTGAAATGTGGGAGAATAAGCACCCACAGACAGTAGCGGGTGGGGGGGCACTAGAGGAAGGGCAGAATAAGCCCATGAATGAACTGGTTAGAAAGATACAGCAAGCGTATATAAGAAAGGATGAGGAAAAGGCAAAGGCAAATGTGATGGCAGAGTTTTTACAGCCCCAGAGTGATAAACTGCAGGGCCCAAGGGGTCCCCCAGGACAGAGGGGATGAACTCAACCACAAGGATATTGCAGAGGCATTGCCCTCCTTGGCAGGGGAGAGCCAACTGAAACAGCGGTTGGGGAGGAATCAGTGTGCTATCTGCAGGGCAGAGGGACACTGGAAATGAGAATTGTAGAAGTGGTAGCTGCCCAGGCTGCCAGTCTGCTGGCCTCTCCAGCCTGCTTGACCTTGATAACAATCTTTTTCCTATGGGAAAGTGCATACCAAAGGATCAACTCCAGCCATAAATGCCTATGTGAGAATGCTTTGATTAACAGCCCCAGAAAGATGGGCTATGGATGTGTGTGAGATGTATGAATGTTTCTCGATAAAGAGCTGTCTCGGTTTGAAAGACAGTGTCTAAGAGAGTTGGAAACCTCCCTTAGAATGGAGAATGTGACCCCCCCCTTACCTCTGAATTATTTTAACTTTGGCATCAAGGGCTTTCAGGCAAAGATATGGTTCTTTACTAGTATCTATAATGAGACAAACAAGCAGCAACAACAGTAGCAGTAACAAACAAACCAGAAAACCCGGTGAGAGATGTCCCTGGGCTGCCAAGCACTTTCCTGTTTGGTGTAGTCATGGTCACAAGCAGTAGGGGCTCTGTGGAGCTCCCAGCTGGACAGGGCAGGTGCGATGACTCCTGCGCAGCTGCAGGGGGCGCTGTGGCACAAGGTTAGGCTGATCTCACGGGATTGGTAATGGCAGACGGGCTGGGTAGCAAGCAGTGCGCAGCAGAGAGCTCAGAGCAGCGAGCTGGAGTGGTAGGGCTGGCCCACCTAGGCTAGCCAGCAAAGGTGGCAGTGTTAACATTGGGTTAAAATGTTAGTTAAAAATAGGCTTTAGGAACAGGATAGGTAAGCACTGCATGTACGGGGCTCAGCGACGTGATCACGAAGATTGCTTAGAGAATGGGGATTGTTTTAGTGAAATCATGCGGATTAGCACCTGTGAAATAAATCAGAAATACTATGGGAGATGGGGGGCTTAAAGTCATGCTTGGGGGAAAACAATGGAACAATGATAAGTTGATGATTAACATATGATTACATCACTGTTGTGTAAGGAAAGGTATAAAATTGTACTTGTTTCAAACCTATGGCGAAGCCAGATTTGGGTAGATGTTACACCCTGGCTTCCCGAGCTCGAATAAAGGCACCTGCATATAATCATTCCGTGATTATGTGTTTTCCACGCTAACATTTTGGCGACCCAGATGGGACCCTGTGAGCGCTGCTGAGGACCCCGCGACCTGATCACGCTCCAGCCGGCACCGAGGGATTCTCGGGGAGCCCATCGCGCCGCGACCCTCCGCCGCTCACAACGTCCCCTGGAGAAGGTAAGGTGCCTTTTAATGGTGGTTTGGTTGCCTGCCAGTAAGACGCAGCGAAAGCTACGCTTGGTTGGGCTAAGGAATTCCTAGTGGTATGCCCGGGCGCCGTCCGTAAGACAATTGCGAAAGCATTGCAGGGTCGGCAAGTGGAAATGGAGAAGCTTAAAGGGATTGTGGGTGGCTATGCTCCCATATCTTGTAATTCTCCTTTGGGGTGCTTGTTAGCACATTGGAAGCAAGGTAATTTTGGCCAAGAATTGCGTAAGGATACGCTGATCGAGTGGCCAACATATATTTTCCAGGCTGGAAGGAGGTGGCCTGAAAAAGGTTCTTTGCAATCTGACCTGATATCTCATTTGTTGTTGTTTTGTAAGCATAAGGGAAAATTAGATGAAGTTCTGTATGTTGATTTATTTTTCTGTTTGCAAGAAAACCCAGAGTGGCTGCGGGAGGGTGGTTTGGTTACTGTGGCGGTTTGCGATGATAAATGTCTGGCTTGCGTTGAAGGGAACTATTGTTTGGAGTGCTTGGCATTGAATGAGAGTTTACATCAGAAAGATATATTGGAAAGTGATTTACTAGTGGTTCCTACAGGGTCTGACTCTACACCGCCTACACCTTCTCGGGGGTGCCCACCTTTCCCACCTACACCTCCCTGGGGATGTCCCCCTCTGCCATCCATGCCCTCTTCACCTGCTTGTGGCACCCCCTTTTTACCCTTGCCCGAGGATGGCCGCGTTTTGGTTCCGGTACAGGGGTGTGGGGGAGGGGGTGCTGGGGGACTGGACAGCGGTGGGGGTGGTGGTGGTGGTGGTGGACCCATAGCCCATTGGACCCGTTCCAGGACAGAAAGAGTCTGCCAAGACTTGGTAAGCAAAAGAAACTTGTAATTTTAAGACAAGGGGTGTGGGGTGGACGGACCGGTATATGTTAGGAGGTTTGGTTATATGGAAACAGTCAGCTGGAACCTATAGAGAAAACCCTCGTAAGGTTGCTAGGGTAGTGAAAATGATTATGAAAACTCAGAGAGATGGTACTTAGAGTTACAGAAAAAAGGAAAAAAAAAGGAAAAAAGAAAAAGAAAAAAAAAGAGAAAAATGAACAAACAAAAACCGAGAAAAAGGCTACAGGAATTGGAAGGGGAAAAGTTAAGAAATCTGGACAAATTACTTGAAATAGCTTGGAAAGTTTATAACAATAGAAGAGCCACAAGCCAGCAGCGGCAATTCTTGGCAGTTGTACAGAGTATGGCAAGCGGTTTGGAAGGGGTCGGGGGGAGGAGGCCATTAGCTTTTGACGAATGTGCCATTTGTCATTGGAAATACAGGTATCCCAACCGGTTTCACTGGAATTATCAGCTCCAAGAGGTTGCCAAGGGTGCTGTGACCCAGCAAGCGCTGGTGACTTCAACGTTAGGAGAAGAGCGGTGGGATTTTTTTAATCAACAGGGGGGCCACATATTCAGTTTTAAATGATCTAGAAGGACAGATAAATCTACCACAATAGTTGGGCCACAGAGAAGGAGGAAAATGGCCATTTCCACAACCCTAGACCTGTGTTTTGGAAACGAAGTATTGACTCAAGAATTTTTATATGTCCCATGTTTTACTGGCAAAATTGGAAGCAGTGGTAACTTTTGAGAATGGTGAGTTATTAATGAAAATTCTGGAGTGAAAAAAAAAAAGAAAAAAAGAAAAAAAAAAGAAAAAGGAGAGGAAAAAAGGAGAAAAAAAAAATCTTAATGATAAAAGAGAAACCAGCCTCTGCAATCTCAGAGGAGGTGGAGAATGCCGTAATTCCCTCAGTATGGGAGACGGACATACCTGGAAAATCTAAGTTGGCACAGCCAGTACATGTAGAGTTGAAAGAGGAAGGAAAAACCGTGCAGGTAAAACAATACCGGAGGCATGGTATAGCAAAGACTGCTGATAAATTCCTAAAATATTAAATTCTGGCAGAGTGCAAATTAGAGTATAATATCCCAATATTCCCAGTAAAAGAAACCCAATGGAGATTACAAGCTAGTACAGGATCTAAGGGCAATAAGTGAAAAAACCAAAGACATTTATCCAGTAATTGCTAACCCTGATGCATTGTTAACATTCGTAAAAGAGTTTTATAAGTGGTTTACCGTAATTGACTTAAAAGATGCCTTTCTGCATACCCCTTGACAAAGAAAGTAGGAAGCTGTTCACTTTTGAATGGGAAAATCCAGAGAATGGAAGGAAGACCCAGCACACGTGGACTCGGCTTCCCATGGGGTACAAGAACTCCCCCACCTTATTTGGAAACCAACTGGCAAAGGAGCTGGAGATCTGGACCAAAGAGGGGCAAGTACCAAAAAATCAATACCTCCTGCTACAGTATGCTGATGATAGGCTGATAGCAACAGAAGAAATGGAAACCTGCATAAAGGTAACAATTGAGATTTTAAACTCACTGGGCATGGGAGCATACAAAGTGTCCAGGGAAAAGGCACAAATTGCACAACAGACTGTAATTTACCTGGGATGTGAAATCTCACAAGGGCAGAGAAAATTAAGTACTAACCGTGTCTAAGCTATTTGTGCTATTCCAGAGCCCCAGAATCTCCATGAGCTGCGAGTCCTCCTCGGCATGGCAGAATGGTGCTGCCTGTGGATCATGCACTTTGGGCTAATTGCCAAACCCCTGCATGAAGCTCAGAAGACGCAGCCGTTCAGCTGGGGCAAAGCACAGAGAGAAGCTTTCCTGAAACTGAAAGAAGCGCTGACGACTGCCCCGGCGCTCGGTTTGCCGATCTGTCAAAAGACTTTCAGCTGTTCGTGCATGAAAGGCAATGCTTGGCACTGGAGGTCCTGACCCAACGATTGGGGAGCTGGAAAAGGCCGATGACAGACAATGGGCCATCAGGGACGCACCGCATGACTCATGGACTTATCTCATCCCACTGTGAGATGCTCTGCCCAGGAGGGAGGAGCCAGGTGTTCCCACCTGGATATAACCTGGCCTTGGAACTGCCTGAGCTAGCCCTGTCTACTGGGTTCCCAGAGGACAAGAGCTATCACTGGACCTTCAGCTGGAGACCAGACCTTCACAGGATCACCGCTTGAACTGAACTGCTTCAGTTGGACTGCTACCACCACCCTAACTGGGTGTCAGGTTGTATCTGACTTTGTCAGTGCTTTTCCGTGTATTATTTCACTTATTTTTAATTTCAATCTTGACTTGTGATCTCCCACTGGTTTGTTTTCAAACCAATACAGCTACTTCTCTAAATAGCTTGACAACATAAGTGCCAGATGGCCTGCATGTCGGCAGGCAGTTGCAGCCACTGTGTTATTGATACAGGGGGCCAGGAAGTGCACGATGGGAAAACACATAGATGTCTATGTGCCACACATGGTGACCGCTGTCCTAGTGCGAAAGGGGGGCCACTGGCTATCCCCGAGCAGGATGATAAAATTCCAGGCAATCCTAACCAAACGGGATGATGTCACACTAAAGACAACTAACCTTTTGAATCCAGCTCTGTTTCTAGGTACTACACCCGAGGAAGGCCCGCTGGAACATGACTGCATGGAAGTAATAGAGTACACCTATTCAGCGAGAGAAGACCTGAAAGATGTTCCGCTGGAGCAACCAGAGTGGGAATTCTTCACGGATGGAAGCAGCTTCGTGGAGAATAGAACCAGATACGCTGGATATGTGGTAACAACAATCAGCACAGTAGTAGAGGCCAAAGCATTACCACCAAACACATCTGCCCAGAGGGCAGAATTGATTGCCTTAACCAGAGCACTAGAATTGAGTGAAGGAAAGAAGGTAAATATTTGGACTGATTCAAAATATGCATTTGGAACATGGGGCACTATGGAAAGAAAGAGGGTTGCTGCCCTCTCAAGGGGCATATATTAAACATCAAGATGCAATTCTGCAGTTGATAAAAGCAGTACAAAAACCTGAGCAAGTGGCAATTATGCACTGTAAAGCACATCAATCAGGAAGCTCCAAAATCTGTGAGGGAAGTCGGAAGGTGGACTGGACAGCCTGAGAAGTTGCTTGAGATGTGCAAGTAGCAATGGCATTGATACCTATGAAGCTAAAGGTGTCTCAATTCAATTTACCTTCAGAACCAAAATATTCAACAGAAGACGAGAAACTGGGACATTTGCTGAATGCATAAAAGAATTCAGAGGGGTGGTATGTTACTGCACAAGGACAGATAGTCCTACCCCCCTTGATAATGAGAGAAATTCTGCAAATTAAACATAATGAATGTCATTGGGGTGCAGAAGCATTGGTGAAATGGCTAAAACAAAACGTAGTCTTGGTACGAATGTTAACAATGGCCAAATCAATAGTGTCAAAATGTGAAATTTGCCTGAGGAACAACCCAGTGGCTAGACAGCAGGCACAGGTAGGAAGAATTCAGGTAAGTATAGAACCAGGAGATTATTGGCAGGTAGATTTTGTAGAGTTACCAAGAATTTGAGGGTACAAACACCTGCTGGTGGGGGTTGACACATTTTCAGGATGGCCAGAAGCCCTTCCCTGTCGCACCAACCAAGCCAAAGAGACAGTGAAGTGGCTGCTACATGAAATCATTCCCAGGTTTGGAGTGCTGTTACGGGTATCTTCAGATAGAGGACCACACTTTATAGCTACAGTGGTAAAGGAAGTGAGCATGCTACTGGGAATAGCTTGGGACCTCCACACACCATGGGAACCACAATCTAGTGGACAGGTAGAGAGGATGAACCAAACACTAAAAGGCAAATCAGTAAAATGTCAGGAGGCCAAGTTACAGTGGCCACAAGCCCTACCAAGAGCACTTTTAAGGACTGGGGTAAAGCCTAGGAGTGGAATGTCAGTCAGTTCCTTTGAAATAGTATATGGGAAACCATACAAATCTCCTGAGCCAAACCCGAATATACATATTGCAGGAAAACAGGAAATATATATAATCATGTTGTATCTCTTGGGAAAACCTTAGCACAGCTTTGGAGCACGCTCGTGTGGAATAGGCCACTGGCTCACGAGAATCCAGTCCATGATATTCTCCCTGGAGATGAAGAACCTTTAAAGGAGAGGTGGAGTGGACCGAGTGGACCCCATCAGGTGCTGCTGACCACTTTCACAGCAGTCAAGGTAGCTGGAGTGGATCCTTGGATACACCACACACGAGTGAGGAAGACCCATCCAAGACTGTGGGCTGCACAACCCCTGGGACTGACGAAATTGCAGATAAGACGGGTTTAACTGTTTAAAATTATCTTAGTACCTGTGCTAATACTCATTCTATGGATATTAATTGGGAGTGATATTGCTTGAAGATATGGAATGCAGGATAATCAACTAACCATTCTTCATTCTAGAAGAATGAAGAGAGAGGTACAGGCAAAAACGCAAGTGATAAAAGTTTCCAATGAAATTTGGGCTGAGAATGCGATGATTGGGTTAGGTAAAGATTTTGCCAAAATGCGAAACATCAGTAGAATAACTGCCTGTCTGCCAATACCAAAGGCAGCACGAGACCCAGTAAACTGGGAAATTATCACATCAAAATTACCTGAAATTCTGGACAATAAAACAATTGAATGTAAACGAGTACCCGAGTACAGGCAGAAAGTTAAAGTAACTTGGAACATAACAGGTTATGATTGGATGCAGTACCTGAGCAAAAGGGACTGTCTTTTAAGCCATGAGAAAGTGGGACAAAATCTAGAGTGGTGGGTTGAAGATCAAACCTTGCCAAATGGCAATGCTTCTTGCCACACTATCAAAAGGTCACAGAAAATATCACAAAGACCACCCTGATATGGAAATGTGAAGCAAAGGATAGAAAGGATAGGATGTAACCCTGGGACAGTGCATGGTCCCTGAGTATACTTCAAAAATTTCAATATATGGCAAACACTCCTTGGTGCCTAAAATGGACAGGCCCTGAAGATGGCACTGATCCAGCAGTAATAAACACTGCCACCAGCAGCAGAATGCAGGCAGATGAGGTAAGTTGGTGGGCATGTAATAAAACCTATGATTGCATGTCTGATGATGTAGAGATAAAACAAGTACCATCACTGGTGGCTGCCATGTGAATTGATTGTGCTTCTACTACATCCTATTTTATTCTATAATTTACATTACCCTGTTTATGTTTGATTCTTCTACAGGCACAATCAAGAGCCCAGGACAATTTGTTTGGGCAACGAGTGATGGTATCTGGACAAACCACCTGCCTGTAGATGGAAAAGTAAGAGAATTTACTCTGGGCCTCCCTACTTTATGTCCAGTCTGGGAAAGTCCCCATTCAATGGGAAACATGAACTTTTGCAAATAAGAAAAAGGCGAGAGGTTTCAGATAATGAAAGTCAGGATGAAACTTGGCAAGAACCCTCTAGAGGAGTAGAATTTGGGTGGACTCTAGAATCTCTGTTTGGCCCTATAGCAAACTACCGAAACAGAGAAATGATGTACAGACTTACAGGTCATGTAGAGAGGCTAGCAAGAGTTACTCGGGAAGGATTCAAAGAACTAAACATGCAACTACAAGCTACTACCAAAATGACTTTGCAAAATCGATTGGCTTTAGATATTTTACTCCTGAAAGAACATGGAGTGTGTGGGTTTTTAAAAGGACAAGTTGGTCATTGTTGCATCCATATCCCAAATGTAACTGCAGATGTAGAACATGACATCAATCAGTTAAAACAAATAGAGCATGGAGCACGGGATGAACAAAAGGACTTGACTACGAGTTGGTTAGATAAAATCTTCAAGGGGTTAGGATGGAATGTGAGTTCATGGATTAAATCTATTATTGAAAATTTAATAATCTAATTAGTTATGTTTCTAGTACTTTGGGTAGTCTACAGCATACTGAAAGGAGAGATACAGAGAAAGACATCCTGGAACCGACAGATAATGAGGGCACTGACAGGAAACAAGGATCCACGTCCATTGTCTGCGGATTCTCCGGTCCACAACAACATCCATAACAACGCTCATAACAACCCTGGATTCGAAGACGAGCATCCAGTATAAAGGACTGTATCAAGTGAAAGCATTCACACCTATAAAGTGAAAATGCTTTCAAAGGGGGGAATGTTAACATTGGGTTAAAGTGTTAGTTAAAAATAGGCTTTAGGAACAGGATAGGTAAGCACTGCATGTACGGGGCTCAGCGACATGATCACGAAGATTGCTTAGAGAATGGGGATTGTTTTAGTGAAATCATGCGGATTAGCACCTGTGAAATAAATCAGAAATACTATGGGAGATGGGGGGCTTAAAGTCATGCTTGGGGGAAAACAATGGAACAATGATAAGTTGATGATTAACATATGATTACATCACTGTTCTGTAAGGAAAGGTATAAAATTGTACTTGTTTCAAACCTATGGCGAAGCCAGATTTGGGTAGATGTTACACCCCGGCTTCCCGAGCTCGAATAAAGGCACCTGCATATAATCATTCCGTGATTATGTGTTTTCCACGCTAACAGCAGGAACTCTGCAGTTACGGCAGACGACGTGGTGTGTTCCAGCGAGCGGGGCGGGAGCAGCGACAGCCGGGCTCCTCCGCAGTTGTTGCAAAAACACCTCAGCCGGGCAGGCACACGCTCCCGGCAGGGAAAACGGGTTGGGATCCCGTGCCTTTTTTACAAGCAAGAGCTCACCCAGCCAGGAACAGAAGGCAGTGCACAGTTGAACGTCCCGTGATCGCAGCCAGAAGCGAAGCAGCAGCTTTCCTCCGTCCACTCTGGTGTCCACTGAGCAAGTGAGCTCCCCCCCACGGAGTTACCGAAGTTACTCCCCACGGCCCGGAGTGCCTCCTCTCCATACCACACCGAAGCCACAGCCTTTGTCTCTTACAAAAGAATTAATGGCCCTGAGCACCTGGTCGTTGGTTCCCTAGTAACAGGGATGGAGAAAATTCTACCCCCCCAACCTTCAACATGAGCAAGAAACATATGCTCTCTGCAAGCAATTTTGCCTGCTTGCATGATTGCTTTCTCTCTCTATGATTGGCTGGCTGCATAGTTGATCCTAAAACTTGGCAACAAAAGAAACGTATAAATACTCAAATGTGCTTAATAAAGGAGACCCTGCTAGATGACAAGTGGGATTTGTGTTTTCTTCAAACTGCTACAAGAATTTCTGCTGAAATGGCTGGATCCTCAGAAGGAAGAAGTCCGGTGATTAATGGAGATGGACTGTTAGGGGTGTCAGGGGTTCCCATTATACCAGAGACCCACTACACTGGAGCCCTTGATAACATTTAGGGTGGGTCCAGACTGAGAGGAGGTGTTTCCTGATAGACACAAGGGCCTCTCAATCCACTTTGAATTTTATACCTAAAGGGAAAAGTTGCCAAGAAGTTCTTTAATTATTCAGGGTGTAAGTGAGAAAGATGAGCGCATGTGTTTTATTCAACCACTATTAGTAGATGTGGGGGATAGGTTTGAAATGCAGGAATTTGTTTGTTCCTAATTGTAATTATAATTTACTGGGAAAGGATTGACTGGCTAAATTTGGAATACAAATTAATACTGTAAAAGGTGATACAAAGTCTAATGCTGTTGTAATGATGTGTAAAATGTCTGAGAAGGCCTATGCTGCAGTAAACCCAGAAGTGTGGGCAGTCCCAGGGAAATACAGAAAATTAGACATGGAGCCTCTCCAAATTATTTTGAAGCAACGAGGACAAGTGGTGTCTAAAAAGCAATACCCTCTTTTCAAGGGAGGGAAGGAAGGGGTTAGAGCCTGTTATTGAGTCCCTGCTAAAGGCAGGTCTTTTGGAGCCATGTATGTCTCCCTATAACACTCCTGTCCCACCAGTTAAGAAACTAGATGAATGGACACCAGAAGAAAAGCAGAATTTTAAAGTGCTAAAAAAACCAAAAAAGCAGCAGATCAACTGAGGCTCCTGCCCTAGCCCTTCCAGACAGGGAAAAAGAATTTGAATTATATGTGGATGTTAAACAGGACCATACTAAAAGAATTGTAGTACAAGAACACAGGGGAACATGGCAGACTGTTGCTTACTTTTCCAAGATGTTAGATCCAGTGGCCAGAGGCTGGCCTCAATGTCTACAGAATTGTGCAGCCACAGCTTTAATGGTAACTGAGGCCCAAAAATTGATGACAGGGAATCTCTTAAACTCTTGCATCAAGTTAAAGTTTTGTTAACTGAAAGAGCTGCTAAGTGGATGACCAGCCCTCAGTTATTACAGTATTAATCGTGTTTAATGGAACAGGAGGATGTAGAATTGAGAAGTGAGGAAGGGTTTAACCCAGCCTCCTGTTTGAACGGTCCTGGTGAGGGGGGACCGGGAAGAAACCCATGACTGCATTCAAGTGATAGATCTCCAGATGTGGGCTGGGGAAGATTTATGAGACACTCCGTGGCCTGAGGGAGAAAATGTTTGTTGATGGATCTTCAAGGGTGGTAGAAGGGAGGTGAGTTACAGGATATGCTATTTTTTGGGAAAGGGAATTAGAGGAAGTGGGAGGCAACCGTTCACATGGTCAGCTCAGACAGTGGAGCTGTATGCACTTGTAAGGGCCTGTGAATTATATCAGGACAAGATAGGGACTATTTTTACTGATTCTAAATATGCATATGGGGTGATACATGCATTTGGGAAATTATGGGAGGAAAGAAGTTAACTAACCTGCAGGGGAAAAATGTTCGTTCATGAGAACTTAAAATCTCACCTATTGGAGGTAGTGAATTGTTGCAGTGTGCTAGCAGGATTTAGGGTATGCATATTAGCACGAGATCATTGGTCCTGCGCTCTCCTCTGCCCCCATTCTGTGTATGGTTTATGTTCTAGAAGTCTCTCCCTAGCTCAATGTATTATTGGTTTCCTGAGTTTGTATCCTCCTCTGCTGTAAACCTATTGGTTGTAACCCCTTTTCCCCTCCTTATCTCCTCCCCTCTGGCTTTCCCTGGTTGGCTCTTTGGAGCTGACCACTCCCCTTCTCCCTTCCCTTTTAATCCTCTGCACCCTTGTTTGGGGTTCGCAGTCTCTGGGTTCCTTGCCCCTTCCCCACCCCTCACTTTCCGCCCCTCTTCGCCTTCCTTCGCCCTGTGCCCGTGGATCCTAATAAACTCCCTTGGAACCCCAGACTGCGATCCTGCACTTCTTTGTTCACCGCGCCTCCACGACGACTTGTGTCCCCTGAGCCCCACTGCCTGCCGCAGTGCCCTGTCACCCCCGTGTGCCCCAGCATGTCTCAGCTCCGGACGGCTCCCCTCTGTGTGGCGTGGGGTGTCCATCCGTGAAACACGAGGCTGTGACGCTGCAGTGAATTTACCAAAAGGGGTGGCAATAATACACGTTAGGGGACACCAGGCGGGGTGCTCAGAAGAAGCAATAGGTTGGCTGATGAAGAGGCTTGGAAAGCTGCACTGTTGCCAGAAATCTCTAAAATACTCCTCTTACTCCAAGTAGTCCCACCACTGCCAGAGAAACTGTCTTTTCTACCAGAGGAGCTTGAGATAATTGAAAATAGTGGGGCAGAAGAAAAAGAGGATAACTGGTTTACAAGGGATGGCAAACAATGGATACCAAAGGCTCTGGCCTTACAGATATTAAAAAAACTCCATGAAGGGAATCATTGGGGATCTTGAGGATTGGCAGAGACCTTCCTCAAAATGTATGCTGCTGTGGGTCTTTTTAATCTGGCAAAGCAAGCTATTGAGGGTTGTTTGATTTCTGCTAAAGCCAATAACAGGGTTACAAAGAAAACTGCCAGGTCAGGGAGGCCTTGGGCTGTATACCCCTTCCAAAGATGCCAGGAGGATTTTACTGAAATACCATTAGTAGCCAGGTTTAAATATCTTCTGGTAATAGTATATCAGCTAATAGGGTGGCCAGAAGCATTCCCAACTGTTTCAGCAACTACAGGATCAGTTTTTAAGGTATTTTTGGAACAAATAATTCCAAGATATGGGATTATGGAAGCAATAGACTCAGATAGGGGAACTCATTTCACAGGAAAGATCCTTCAAGGAATTATGGCTGCTTTAGGAATGCAATGGAACCTCCATACCCCCTGGAACTCGCAGAGTTCAGGTCGGGTAGAAAGACTGAATAGAGAAATAAAGAAACACATTTGAAGCTGGTGATAGAAACTAAGATGCCATGGGTATGGCTTTTGCCACTAGCTTTGGTAAGAATAAGGGCCAGACCCAGAGGAGATATTCAGTTATCTCACTTTGAATTGATGTTTGGAATTCCTTACCCTTTTAATTCTCAGCCTAGTGGGGGGGGGTAGAGGTATGTGATGTATATTTAAAACACATATGTGGCCAGAATCCTGTCTCTTGTGAAATCTCTTAGACAGGAAGCTCAGCTGGCACAGACCCTGCCTTTGGACTTTGCTGTTCGTAACATCCAGCCAGGAGATTGGATCCTAGTTAAAGAATAGAAAGAAGCACCACTGGCGGTGAAGTGGCATGGACCTTTCCAAGTGTTACTGACCACAGAAACAGCCATCAAGATAGCTGAACTAGGAGTAGACCCATCACACTCGGGTCAGGGTCTCTAAGGCCCCGGAGATTTGGATATCTCAGCTGGAGGAGAAGGATGGGAGGCATCAACTGACACACCTCAGGAGTGGACCGGAGTAGCAGCCAGTGTGTCAACATTGGGGGAAGCCCCATGTGCCTACCACAAACTGTCTGCTGAAACAGTCGGAATGGGCACCCTTCCTTTCACATCTCCAGGCATTGGGGGGCCAATCCTTGTTGTCATTATTTTCTTTATGTTGTTTTTGTGCCTTCACTTGCCACAGGTGGTGCAGATGACAACGTGAGAATTAGATTAGGTAAATAGATTACACCATTTGAATGTTTTTCTCAATATTAAAAATCCTCCTTTTATATTGCCATTCAGGTTTGGGCTGGGGTGGGATAATAGTTTTTTATTCCTAGGAGAAGAAATAGCAAAAACCTTTAACCTTAGCAATTGATGGGTCAGGAGAACCAGGAGAATTTGAAGACTGGTGGTGGGTGGCCAGCCCAGTCGAACCTAAATGGTGAGTCAGCACCCTGAGTGAGGTCCATAATGGGACAGGATTTGGGTACGAGGAAGGCAGTCCATGGCAATTTCATTATTCCAAAACAGGCATTTATTGCCTAAATAGGACAGGGGGTGTATATGTAGGAAAAAGCATTTGTGAATGGATTTTCCCTATGGGTTTTGACTGTAAGACCCCCCAGTTGCCTTTGTTATGATTGTTCCAAATATCGAAGCAGATGGAATCAAATGCATAAGTTCACTAATGGTAGCTGGGTAAGGTGTTCCTACCACACTTACCAAAGGGATTTTGAAAGCTGTAAAACAGTGGGAAGGGAGAGGTTTTTGTACTACCTATTTTTAAGCTGCCCCTGAGACAATTCCACAAGTAGGATGCGTGTTGTCTGTGACTATCAGTAGAAGTGGCAAGACCAGAAAAGAACTGCAACCCTTTTAAATAAGTTCTGGTCCAGATCTAACAAAATAGATCTGGGGATGTAACTGTAGATGGAAACCTCATGTGGGAGCTTGGAAACGCAAATATTGTGACTCTTACGATGGGGCAACTATTGTTGGAGGGCCATTAGGCCCAGGAAACAAGCTGTATTTTGACTCACCAATTGATGATGAAAAATGGGAAATCCCCTTTGCCAATGGAACCTGAGCTTTGAAAGGGCATTATTGGATTTGTGGCCAACATGCTTATGGCAGGTTAGCTCCAAACTGGTCAGGGATATGTTTTATAAGGTATATTACACAATTGTTCTTTTTTTGCTACCACAAATTCAGGGAAATCAGTTAGGAGTCAAAGTATATGATCTATTATAAGAAGTTTGTGGAAAATGAAATTACTCAAATTGCTGTTTGCAAATAGATGACAACAGAAAAGTAGTAAAACAGATAACAAAGAAAATAAAAAAGTGAGCTCATGTACCAGTCCAAACATGGAAAGCATGGGAAAGGATAGACATGTTTTTGTGGACTATGGCTTAAACCAATGCTGTTTTTCCTCTTATGTGCTATAGCAACCCTAATCTTCTTTACCATGCACGATACCTTGTCTAGTGCAGCTCATTCAGCATGTGATCAAGGGGATGCATGTGGTAGCCATGCCTACTGATCCAGAAATGGCTACAAAATGACAGAGAATGATGTCACTGCAAATAATCATAAGATGAAAAAAAAGAGCCAGGAAGAGAAAATTTAATCAATGGTAACTAAGGTTTCTAAAAACAATTGTTGAGAAAATAAGAAGGGGAAGGATTGAAAGGAATGAGAGGGAGGTGTCTTTACAAACAAACTGTGGGGCCTGCTGGTAGATATAGCCAGATACTGATAGGTGAAAGAAGCAATGGGAGGAACCATAAATTCCAGAGGAATTCCACTAATTGACACAGACTGTTGCTCACCCAAGGCTGCACTAAATTCCTGGACTTAGAGAAAAAGAACAGAGATACAAAGTAAAAGGGGGTCTATGATTTAGGAAAAAAGACAAAATTTCACAACCTATATAATTTTAAGTTGTAAAGCCGGTATGTTTATTACAGCGCCAGGCACGTGGGAGGTAGCCCTCCAAGGACGCGCACTGTCAGTCCCATATGGCTCGGTATATATCTGGTTACATTGTTACACATTCATGGAGTTTCTCAATATGTTTATACACATGTATAACCTATCCCCACTTCGTATTATAATGAGTTCAAAAGTAATTTCTATATCCTTGCACCTGCGTAGTTCCGCTTGGTAGGGGGCTCCGGGGGTCTTTTTTGAAAAAGGACAGGAGATCTTTCTGTTTTACACATACGTTCTGAGTTTCTGTCCAAAGGCCAAATCAACATATTTGATTTTTTGCCAGCTTGGAGGTTCCATGAGTATCATAGTCCTTGTTTGGCAAACACAGTGAATGTTAAGCAAAGAATACTCTCTTTATTGAGTTATCAGTCTTGTCTATCAAGTAGTCTCTTACAAGTTATTTTTAAACTTCTGATTCCCTTGTGTCATCTGTATTAGGCAATTTGGGGAGTCTGTACCTCTCAAGTACCTCAGCCAATGGGGAAAGAGAGAAGAAAATGAGGCTGGGAAATTAGGATAAAAAGGAGGCTGCGTCCTCCAGCAACTGAGAGACCCTATGGGAAATGCCCCGTGGCCTCTCCCTTTAGTTGAATAAAGTTACAGGACTCCTCTGTCTCCTTTTTGGACATAAACCTTTGACATTGTGGATTAATTTTCCTGACAGTAAACTTCCTTATTTCAACCTACTAGTTGTTTTCCATCTTATTTTCTCTACCTTGTCCCTCTGAGAAGGGGAATGATAGAGTGGCTTGGTGGGCTGCCTGGCATCCAACCAAGGTCAACCCACTACACTGTCACTTTAAGACTCGGCAACCTGAGAAATGGAATTTATGTGTTTTACCCCAGGTTAACAGAATGGGTGGTCTGTAGGGTCCCTTTAAAAAGTGGGAATGCACAGGCGATAAAGCCTGTTGTTTCTCTCTGGGCTCCTGAGGGGGTTTCCTGGGGCAGGTCTCCGAGTCAAAACACAAGAAGTAGGATTTCATAATCCTAAACTGTTCCAGAGCGAATTATGCAATACCTTTTCGCCGCTACTGCTTGGAAAAGCCTGACTTGGGCCGCATCTTTTTGGTGTTTGGCAGGACAGTTTCTTACTCCCCCCCCCCCCCCCCAATGCAGCAGCAAGTTGGAACTGCAGTGCTGACACCAAATGGGTCCAGGCAGGCCAAAAGGGAGCAGGGAGGCTGACGTCACAGGACTGGAGCTGCCCCAGACAATGCCAGCACCCCCATCTACTGCCAAAACTGCTTCATAAGTTCCTCCCTTACTATGTTTTTCTTCCAAGAGGAAGACAGGAGAGAGGGGCTTCTCTGCCATATCATCTTTCTCTTCTGGTCCGCGTGGTCTGCTACAGTGGCCACCATCTTGGGAGAAGGGGGCTTCTCTGACATAGTTTCCTTTGTTCTGAAAGGAGTTAAAGAAAGAATTTTGTATTTTTCCCTAGTTTAGTAGTTTGTTGGTTTTTTACTTGTTTTTGTAGTTTGCCTAAACATTGTAAGATTCTGTGGAAAACAAAGTTCACTCTCCTGTTAGAATTTTAAAAGTTTAATAAATGACAATAGGGGACAAAGACAATAAAGCAAAAATAACTGTGCTGGGTGCTTGGCCCTTAGCCAGAGGCACCCCATAACTACAGGATACGTGCTTTACATAGTTTACCTATTGCATCAGCCAAATGCATATTCATAGACAATTATGCATATTCAAACATTTCCCCAAACTAGTTTGCATGTTCCAGGAACTTTTTAGCATGGCCCCTCCTCTGATCCCCCTTTTTAGAGCACGTGCAGTCCTCTGGGAGAGTCGTGTATCGTCCCTCCATTCCGTAGTTCCAGTAGGTGACAGTTGCTGATCGTTGAGATGTCAAAGGCAGGGATCCTCGTCATGCCCGCTCCTCGGATGTTATCCAACCAAGTTATTGTAAGTTAAGTTTAGTTATTGTAAGTTAACTACAAGTATTCTAAAACAACCATATTAGCTATTTCACCACTATATCTAAGTTAATTACAAAAAAATAAAGGCAATAAGTTATTATTACACAACTATATCTTTATAACAAAGCTACTTCTGTAAGAATTAACATTATACACATAGCATCCATTTTGATATTTGTGTAAAGCCAATACTACAATATGTATTTATCGCAGTTTCATTTTATAATTTGGCTTTACTTACTTGATTTTGCTTAAACTTTGAAACTTTCAATCTATAGTTTAGTTTTACCATAATAACTGCCATTTGTAGCTTTGTTTTAATTGCTATTTAGACTATTAGCTCATAGTAGAGCGTTGATAACAAGGGACTGAGAAGATGAGCAAACCTCACCAGCTGTGGCTTGTTGCAGTTTAAAGGAGATGTTATAGAAGACCTTACCCAAAAGCGTCTCTGCCCAGTCCGGTTCAGCGCCTCAGTGCACCAAACCCTCTGTCCCAGGGCTGGACACTGCACTCTCACCAGCCGGGGAGCCATAAGGCTAGCTTTGGTTTCTCTGGTCTGCTTCCACAATCGGCGGTGATAAAGGAGGCGAGGAGGGTCTATGCTGAGTGTCCATGGAAGGTTTTATTCACATGGCTGCACCAGAGGCCAAAGGCCTCCCCTGGTTCATAGACCATGTGCATCGACCACATGTGCATAGATTAAATGCTGCATAGACGACAAGATGGTGGAGGGTGAGGGGTTTTCTAGGAAGACAGAGGAAGCAGGGACAGCACATTGGCCCAATGATCTCTGGGCACAGGGGCAGTACATGGGTGGAGTTAGGGTACAGGAACCAATAGGGAAAACCCGAGGGAGTGGCCAGGACTACATGGGGTGGGGAAGGCAGGACAATAGGTGACAGGTACAGGCATTAAGAAAGGGGTGTGGGGGGTAACTGCAGCTATTATCACAACATTTCCCCATTTTTTACTAAATTAAAGAGGGAAAGGCTTTTCCTGAAAACCCTCATAGCAAATTTTTAAACAACAGAAAAATGGTAAAACAACATAATGTAAAGCAATAACAAAATTAGTTCTGCTGTGGATATGGCGAAAATGATGATGCTGTTGAAAAGGGATAACTGTTTTAAGTACTTGAATAAATGCTAGAGCACTTATTAAACAACAGAGGGAACAGTCAGATTTAAAATGATGATGCAGCTGGCTGATTTTGATGTTGGAGATCAGCGCAGGCTGTTTTCGGACTGCAGTCATCTTTGTAGTCTTTTTGTTTTTCTTCTACTACAGCTGCTAGGACGAAGGCGGAGTTTGCAGCAGCAATCGGGTTTCCGCCGAAATCATTTTCAGCTTAGGAGGGGGAGAAGTCTCTGGACGCGGCGCAGCCTCGCTGGGCGAAACACAGTTTTTGCTTGCTGCAGCTCTGCCGGGTCCGGAGCAGCTCCGCCAGGTTCCGGCACGGCCTTGGGGATCACTCTGGCGCGGCTCCGCCGGGCTCCGGGGGCCGTGTCCGCGGCAGGAAGTCGGAGGTGCGGCCCTGCCGGTTCCCGGTGCGGCTCCATCAGCACCTCCGACTCTGCCGCGGGCAGCCGGAGATGCGGCTCTGCTCCCCGCCGAGAGGGAACATCCTGAAAGGATGAGGGAAGGGGCGGGAACCCGAGGCCCAAGGCAGACACCCCAAAAAGGGGCGGGGACCCAACACCGAAGGGAACACCCCAAAGGGTTCCGACGCCGAAGGGAATGCTCCAAAGGGGAGGAGCCCGCGCCTGAAGGGAAACACCCAGAGGGGGAGGGATCCGCGCCCGAAGGGAACGCCCACCGACGCAGGGGGAGGGGCCACGACGGAACACAAGGGACGCGGGGGGCGGGGCTTGGGCAAGCCCGGGAAAATTTCAAGGGGAAGAAGACAATATGGCGCGCTCGACCATGCGGCCGGCGCTATATTGGAAAACACGTGGAGTCGGCTCAGCTGAGGTTTGGGGCACAGGAAAGGAGGTTAGCAGGGATCCCGAGCTGGAGTGATCAGTTCTAACCCGGGAGAGGGATAGAGGAGACTGAAAAGCACATGGTCAGCTCTCTCCTGAGGGTCAGAAGGGGAACACGTGTTGGTAGGGGGAGGGGTGCCGCCAACACATGGCTGGCGCCATGTTGGGGGATACATGCGGGGGAAGGTGGTTATTAGGGAGAGAACTAGGGTTTTTCACTTTCAGATAACTAAATAAAACAAAATACACATTAGTTCACTTTATGTCTCGTGCGCAAAAGCTTCCCACACAACTGCTGATTCCCCACTCCTTATAAAATACAGCTAATCTTAAAAGAAAAACTTCTCCCAAAAGGGGGGCACAAAACTTAGGTCTCCTCTTGTTAGAAGTGGGTTTTTTCTTGTCGAGATTTCGCATGGAACACGACTCCCTTCACCTCGACAAGACACCACCCCTAACCCTCCACCCACCCCAAGGCAAAAAGAATAAACTAAAAAGAAAAAAGAGACCCCTGTATGAAGCCGACCAGGCCTCCACCGGCTCCCCTCCCAAGGGGCTTTCCAGAGGGCTTACCAAGCACGGAGAATCAACAAAAAGCACTCGGTATGGTCCACCACCGTTCGGCCAACCTCCTTGTGATTTAAGAAAGAGACAAAACTTCACAACCTGTATAATTTTAAGTTGTAAAGCCGGTATGTTTATTGCAGCGCCAGGCACGTGGGAGGTAGCCCTCCAAAGACACGCGTGCCGTCAGTCCCATATAGCTCAGTATATATGTGGTTACATGTTACAAATTCATAGAGTTTCCCAATACACTTATACATATGCATAACCTATCCTCACTTTGTATTATAATGAGTTCAAAAGTCATTCTTATATCCTTGCACCTGTGTAGTTCTGTTTTATGGAGGGGTCTTTGCAGAAGGTCTTTTTCACTGACCTTCTCTCCATCCAAAGGCCAGAACAACAAATTTGGTTTTTTTGCCAGCGTGGAAGTTCCAGAGTATCACAGTCCTTGTTTGGCAAACACAATGAATGCTAAGTCAGTAGATATATTGTGTGGTGAGCAGTTTCTGACAAGTTATCTCTTCTGATTCCCTTGTATCAGTCCCTGCTTTTCTGTAAAATTAGTAAATTCTTTTACTAGAACATAAATTTTTCTTCTCTCAATGCCTTACCATGTGCATTTGACAGAGAAGTCAAAATTGCTACTCGTTGTAACATTCTCCAATTCCTGACACATAATATAAAGGATAAAATAAAGCTGATGCTAACTAATATTAAAAGAACAATGATAGGGTGACATAACGTATTTAGAATACCAGTTGCAGTAGGTGACCACCCAAAGAGCACATCCCACCAGTGATGACTTGCATCTTGTTTTGCTCTTTGTAAGATTCTGCTTATTTTTTCCATGTCATGATGAATAGTAATTAAAGTTTTCTTTCCATTTTCTTGAACTTCTTTTAAAATTTCAATTAGGTCTTCATGTTTTACTAACTGTTTTACTAATGTAAAATTCATTCTAATAGGTGTGGGCAACAATTTGTGGTACATAGTGTAATTAGATTTTATCAATTGGTAGGATACAACTGGGGCTAAATACAAAAAGTCACACCCAACGATCTTAACAAAATTACAGATACAAAATTTAGAATGATTTTTAACATTTATGTTTATATTATTATTTATTTCTACAAAAGCACAAACAGTTCTTAAGCACGCACAACCTTGACCAATATACACAAGCACAGTTTTTTGATCAGCATTTGGATGGATTTTGAAGTGGCAGATGCCTTGCTCTGTATCAAGGCATATGTCTTGGGCATCAATTGCATTGTTTTCACAGATAAACCCCTGTTCTTGTGTAATACAGGATTCCAAATTCACAGTCTGCCACTTCTCCTATACTATCCGGGCCCATACCCTATGTTCAGAGGGATAGAGCACTGTTTTCTCATGGTTTAGTCTTAGTGCAATAATGGGATGGATAACATGGACAGTGGCATTACGTATAGTGAGCAAAAAGGCTGTGGCCATATTAGCAATAGGGTCATAGGTGAAGTTTACTTGGGTCCACCAAGATTGAAACTTCTTTTCTAGGTCAGTGGCATTGTCCCAAATAACCTTGCGAATTTCAATGGGGAAAGTGCCTTCACTTCCTTCTCTTATAATTAAGGCAGCTGCTGACTGCATCCATAGTTGGGCTTGTATACAATTAAGGGCCAGGGATACATTGTCTTGGGCTATACTAAGTGCATTTATTATTAATTCATGGTCTTGCTCTTCAATTTCTTCCCATTTTGGTAATACTTATGAAACTTGCCACTGTTCGTTTCCTAATGCTAATAGAGAAGACTGTAGGGGCTGTCTTAATTTTACTGTCGCCAGTTACAGTGGCCAATTTATTAGACACTTATTTGGGTTGCTTTTCCATAAGTAGTTTCACTAACCATTCGACAACCTATTTTAATTACTTCTCCTACAGTCCCCTGAAGTTGCCACAATGTTTGTTTTTCCCATTCTTGACTTGCATACACTTGATTTTCATGCATAACTACAGTTAATAGATTTAAACCTTTTATATCAGAATATTTCCCCATGGATCCTGTAAACTGCCTAAAGGCTTGGGACCAAGGCCACTCCGTATTGTCCTGGTGTCCCGGGTTAATGATAAGACTCTCTCTCCTCCGAGAGCAAAGGGCCCCGACACCCCCTCCCCCACCCACAACAGAACCTCTTAGATGGAAGTGAAGAAAAAACTATTTATTTGACAAAACCACGCAGAGTGCCCTGCAAGGCACAGGGGAAGGGGAAAACCAAGGTGAAAAGGAGTTATTCAACCTGATTAAAAAGTCCTTTCCTCAGACGCAGCCCCTCTCCTCCTCGCCCCCCCCGGGGCCGGGTGGAGCTCCCTGGAGAGCTCTGCTGTCCTCTGGCCCTCCTGGGTCTCCGGGTGGCAAAGCAGATCGAAGAGAAGGGGTCCAAACGAGGAAAAAGAAAAAATGGGAAAAAAAACGGGAACAGAGCTCACTCCGACCCCCGTCCAGCACGCAGTCTCTGCCGGGCAACGAATCCTCCCCCGGAGCGAGGCTTGGGGAAAATGTTTTCAAAACAACCCGCGTTTCTCTCTTCGGCTGGGTGTAGTTAAAGAGACAGGACCACACATTTTTACACATTTTTTCTTTCTTGGGCATATAAGCCAACGATAGGGGATAAAGGATTATCATAACATCAATCCAAGACACCTGGATAGAAGTACTCCCCCATCCCTGGATTATAATTATGATCGTGAGAAAAATAATTTTCCTGGTTGAACTTGAGTGACTTTCCATGGAGAATTATGGGCTTTCTTCACTCGGGTATGATGAATCCAGGCGTTCTGCTCCTTGATTTTAATTGCGGTGAAAGTGGTGAGGAGTACTTGAAACGGTCCTTCCCACTGTGGCTCCAGAGTTTTTTCTGCAGGAGACTTAACATATACATAATCCCCAGGTTGAATATCATGTACAGGCCCATCTAAAACTTGGCTTCAGGTTCCGGCCACGTGTTTCTCAATCCTTTTGAGTTGCTTGCTTAAAGCCACCATATAGGTGATCATTATTTCTTCCCCAATTTGGGTAGATATTCCTTTTTGTATTCTGTATGGTCTCCCATAGAGTATTTCAAAGGGGCTTAACTATTCTTTAGTTCTGGGTTTGGTCCGAATTCGTAGCAATGCAAGTGGGAGAGATTGGGGCCAGGGTAAATTGGCTTCTTGCCCTAGCCTCACAATCTGTTGCTTGATTAGATGGTTCATTTTTTCTACTTGGCCACTTGATTGAGGGTGGTACGGAGTGTGGAGTTTCCATTTTATGCCTAATTGGTGGCTGATTTGCTGCATCACCCTTGCAATAAAGTGGGGTCCTCTGTCTGAGGATATTGTGGCTGGAACTCCGAAATGTGGTATTATTTCTTGTAGCAATACTTTAGTTACTTCTCGGGCCTTAGCAGTTCTGGTGGGGAAGGCTTCTGGCCACCCTGAAAAGGTATCTGTTAATACCAAGAAGTATCAATACCCCCCTTTTATTGGAAGTTCCGTGAAATCAATTTGCCACTGCTGTCCAGGCCCGTGACCCCTCCCAATTTGACCAAGTTTTAATTTGCGGGTAATTTTGGGTTTAGTCTGGAGGCAAAGATCACACTGCCGGGTTACCTGTTTGATGGTATCTTGTAATTTCCTGGCAATAATTTTATCATTTAAATATTTATATAGAGCATCTACTCCCCAGTGTGTTTTCTGATGTTCTTCCCTAATTAATGACCACAATAAATGAGAAGGGATTACTATTCTTCCCTCTGCTGTAATAGCCCATCCTTCTCAGTTGTATGTTCCTTTCTCACTTTTAATTAACTTTCTATCTTTTTTGTTATATTTTGGCTTACCTTCTAGGGAGACTTGTCCATCTGGGATCAAAGCTCCTTCCGTTGTTACCTCACCTTTTGCTGCTTCTTTTGCCTCTCTGTCTGCCAGCTCATTTCCTTCCGCCAATTCAGAGCTCACCTTTTGGTGTGCCTTGATGTGCATGATTGCTACCTTCTCAGGTAGCTGGACTGCTTCCAACAGCCGCAGTATTTCTTGTGCATGTTTGATGTTTTTCCCTTGTGAGTTCGACAATCCCCTTTCTTTCCAAATGGCTCCATGTGCATGTACAACTCCAAATGCATATCTTGAGTCTGTATAGATGTTTATTTTCTTTCCTTCTGCTATTTCCAGAGCACGGATTAGAGCAATTATCTCAGCTTTCTGTGCAGAGGTGTTTGTTGGCAAAGGTCCAGACTCTATTACCTCTTTGCAGGTGGTAACTGCATACCCTGCATGTCGCTTTCCACTGATGACGTAGCTGCTCCCATCAGTGAACCAGGTTGCTGCGTCATTTAAAGGGGTATCCTTCAGATCTGGACGACTGGAGTATGTGGCCTCAATGGTCTCCAGACAATCGTGGTGTACCAGTTCTCCTTCATTCCCACTGAGAAAAGAAGCTGGGTTGACAATATTAGTTACCACTATTTCTACATCATCTTGTTCCACCATGATTGCTTGGTATTTCAGGAACCTCTGTGGGGAAAGCCAGTGGCCACCTTTCATTTCCAGCACTGCGGACACTATGTGGGACACTAGCACAGTCATTTTCTGGCCCAGGGTAAATTTCCATGCCTCTTGAATGTTCATCACTACTGCTGCAACAGCCCTGAGGCACCCCGGCCATCCTTTGGCTGCTGCATCTAGTTGCTTAGACAAATAAGCAACCGCCCATCAGTATTGACCCAGGTCCTGAGCTAATATTCCCAAGGCAATCCCCTGTTTCTCATGGGAAAACAGAAAGAATGGTTTACTCACGTCTGGAAGTCCTAGAGCTGGAGCTGACATGAGGGCATTTTTCAGCTGGTCGAAGGCCCATGTGGCCTCTTTTGTCCACTGAAGATCTCTCTGTTCTGTGTTTATGAGAGCATATAGGGGCTTCACAAGTAAACCATAACTATAAACTTAAAGTCAACACCATCCTGTCATTCTCTAGAATGTTCTGAGTTCTTTCACAGTTTGAGGTTTTGGGATCTGGCAGATGGCCTCCTTGTGGTCTCGTCCCAAAGTTCTCTGTCCTGCACTGATTTCATAGCCCAAATAGACTACATTTTTCTTCGTTACTTGGGCCTTTTTCTTGGAAACTCGATACCCCTGTAGTCCTAGAAAGTTTAGCAGACTTACTGTCCAGGCAAGACAGGCCTCTTCAGTCATGGTAGCTATTAGGAGGTCATCCACATACTGCAAAAGTTTTCCTTCTGATGGCGGGGCTTCCCAAGATTCTAAGTCCTTAGCAAGTTGATCTCCAAATATGGTAGGACTATTTTTGAACCCCTGAGGCAACTCTGTCCAGGTGAGCTGAGTTTTACGTCCACTTTTAGGGCTTTCCCATTCAAAAGCGAATATTCTTTGGCTGGCTTCGTGGAGAGGGAGGCAAAAGAAGGCCTCTTTCAAATATAGAACAGTAAACCAGGTTAACTCCGGTGTTAATTCAGTTAATAAGGTATATGGGTTTGCCACCACAGGGTAGAGGTCTTCTGCTATCTTATTTACAGCCCTTAAGTCCTGCACTACTTGGTATGATCCATCAGGTTTGCGAACAGGTAATATAGGGGTGTTAAAATCAGACTGGCATTCTTTCAATAGTCCTAGCTGCAAAACGTTTTCTATTACTGGGCTAATTCCTTCTCTGTCTTCTTTCTTTAAAGGATATTGTTTAACTCTAACTGGCTGTTTTCCCTCCTTGAGTTTGATTTGTATGGGAGGTGCATTCTTAGCCCTCCCAGGAACACCAGTGGCCCAAACCCCAGGAAATACCTGATTTGTTATTTCTTCACTAATTTCTTCTTCAGTCTCAGTGGTTGTCAATATTAAGCTTAATATTTCTATATATTGGTTATCATTCACCTCCAGAGTAATTTCTCCATGTTTAAACATAATGGTTGCTTGTAATTGTTCCAATAAGTCTCTACCCAAGAGTGCTTTTGGAGAGTTGGGCATGTATAGAAACTTATGAATTCCCCATTGTTTCCCAAGTTTATACTTCAGGGGCTTACAGAAATATGCTTTTTCAGGTTGGCCAGTGGCGCCTTCTACCATGACATAATCTTCCCCTATAGGCATCAAAGCTTTATTCAAGACTGAATAAGTTGCCCCCGTATTTACCAGAAACTCTACTTCTTTCTCTTTTTCCCCTAGCTTTACTACAACCAGGGGATCTGCTAGGGTGGAATCCCCCGGTCCTCTTCAGTCTTCCTTAACATATGCAATTTCTCTTTCCTCAGAGTTATCCCGTTTCTTATTGGGACGTGTACTTTTCTTCTCTGGGCACTTATCTTTCCAATGTCCGAATTTCTTGCAGTTTGCACACTGGTCCTTGTGCAGTCTGGTTTTTCCTTGCCTCTGCCTCCCTTTCTGATTACTCCTTTCTCCACTCTCTTCCACTAATGTCACTAACTTTTTGACTCCCTCTTTATATTTTGCCTCTCGGTTACTGTACACTCTCCACACCTCATCCAATAATACCTCTAAATTCCTGCTCTCAGTTGAACGCAGTTTCTGGAGTTTATGTCTAATGTCCCCCTGTGATTGGCCCAAAAAGAGAGACACTAATTATTGTATCCCCACCTCTGACCCAGGGTCCAGTGTTGTGTTTTTGTGCATAGCATCTTTTAATCACTCCAGAAAGTCCGTTGGAGACTCGGAGGGGCCTTGCTTGACTGCATACAGTGCTGACCAGTTAATGGTTTTAGGAATTGCCTTTTCTATGGCTTTCACTATCCACTCCTGATAAGCCTGTAGTTTAGCCATTTTGGCTGTTCTGTTTGGATCCCATTTTGGGTCCTGGAGTGGCAAATACTCTTTGTGATCCTCCTGTCGTGTTTTGTAATAATCCCCAGCCAAATCCTCTGCCTTTTTCAAAATTATTTGGTTTTTGGTTTCTGTTACAGCCTCCAATAACAATTGAATATCATTCCAATTGGGATTATGTTGTTTCATTATAAAACGTAAATGTTTACATACGATTGTTGGATCTGCTCGATAATCTTTTGCAATCTTTTTCCATGCTTCTATATCAATGGTAGAAAAAGGTACTCTGATCAGCCCTGTATTACCTTCTGGCCCTACTGCCTCTCGCAGTGGTGCTTACAGCACTTGCCCCTACTTCCCTCGTGTTTGAGCAGGGACCGGGCTTCTTGGAGGGGAAGGTGTGTCCTCCGAGTCTGCATCATTCTCTCGCTTCCTAGGAGGGGATTTAAGAAAATCAGTTAATTCTTGTTCTTGTGTTGCTGCCTGATGAACCTTGTCCGGTTTTGTACATCTCTGGCCTATGCTGCAGGCTGAACAGAATCGCTTGAGTCTGCTCTTAGTATTTTTATTTTCCCTTTCAGGGGCCAATATCAAGGGATCCTGAGGTGGTACAAACCCACAGTCTCTCTGCCGTTCGGGGTGGTTTCGGAAAGAGTAAAACATGTCTGCATAAGAGACTTCATCCCACTTTCCCTCTTTCCTCAAAAACATTAACTGCAGAAGGGTGTTATAATCTAAAGATCCAAAAAGTGGCCATTTTTCGTCATAATCTAATTTATATAAAGGCCACCACTGGTTGCAATATTTAATAAGGGTCTTCTTATTTTCTGTCCCCCCTGTCCCGGCTATTTCTTTCCAGTGTACTAAAATGCATCCAAGGGGGCTCTTTGCCATTATTTCTTTACTCTGGCCACTTCCCATTTTACTTAAAATCTTTATTTAAATGTTATATTACCCACTCTAGGTCACCTGCATAATGTATTAACCACTCCTTGTGTGCGGGGGAGCGTCTCTCGGTTAGTATTCCCCTCCGTCTTTCTTCTCCCTCCGTTTAATCGTTATAGCTTAAACTGTCATACACGGCATAAAATTACTCAACACACCGTCACAGCAAAGACGAATTACACAATAAATTTCTATGCACAATATCAAAACAATACACGAAATCCAAATACTCATAACTTACTTCCGGGATCTGGGTTATCCGGGGCGTCACTTCCGCCCCCGGTCTGCGGTTAGTTCCGGGATCCGGTTACCAGACACTGAGCACACACACACACACACAGCCACCATAGGAGCTCCACACGCCCACACACCCAGTAATGTTCTGCCTACCCTTTCTCCTGCCTCTTATACAGTCATTGGCAGGTCTATCTTGGCTTCCAAACCTGGAATGCAGCAGAACCCTCGGATTCGCCCTGATCTCTCTCGGCAGATCTTGTAGAATCCTTTCCCCGCCAGCCCACGGCTAGCTGCTTGCAAGCCCAAACAGGGACCTTTGCTGTGCACTTAGATGTCTCTAGTGCCTTACCAGCCCTCCCTGGCTACGCGTACCCCTTGTAGACTTATTGATTGATAAACATACCATTTCTCCGTAGTGCCAATAGATACTTCCTCTGCCCGGGCAGTGGTTGAGCTGGAAGCAGAAGTCTTCCAGGGAAAAAAGCCCCAGGGCGCACCAAAGAGTCCCTTCCCAGCCAGCCCCGCACCGGACAGAGGTTCTCCTGCTGGCTCGCCAAATTGATTCATAGAAAAAGAGGCAAGACTTCATAACCTATATAATTTTAAGTTGTAAAGCTGGTATGTTTATTACAGCACTGGGCATGTGGGAGGTAGCCCTCCAAAGACACGCGCGCCGTCAATCCCGTATAGCTCGGTATATATGTGGTTACATGTTACACATTCCTAGAGTTTCTCAATCCGCTTATACATATGCATAACCTATCCCCGCTTTGTATTATAATGAGTTCAAAAGTCAAAACAACAGGTCGGATTTTTGCCAGCGTGGAGGTTCCACGAGTACCAACTGGGTCACAGTCCTTGTTTGGTAAACATAATGAATGTTAAGTAAGCAATACATTGTTCAGCAGTTTCTAACAAGTTATTCTTTAACTTCTAATTCCCTTGTATCAGGACTTCCAATATGAGCTGGAGTCAAAAGCAGCCAAACGGTATGCCACAACTGACATCACTAATGCATTTTTCTCAGTCCCTCTGATACCTAATAATTTTGTGGGGTTTTTTTCTCTTTATGCGTCTGTTACTTGGTGTAGTTCTGTGCTCTCACAGAATGCTGAAAACCTCTGTTCCCAACACATTTAAACAAAACAAAGCTCTCTGGAAGGAGATTAAAGGACATATTTGTTACCCTAGGGCCCGAAATATGTAAACAACAGTGGAAAGAGGGGAGCAGGGCCTGGGGCGGTCAGTATCATCACCTGAAGGTGTGATTGGAGAACTAGGGACCAATATGCTAATAAGACAAAACTTATAAAAGGTGAAGAGCTCTTGACCCAGCATCCATTTTGGGTGTAGTCCCCAAGGGGGACTTTGCTTGCCCGAATGTACCTTGAAGGCCTTGAATAAATTTGTCCACTTTTTATACACCTAATTTTTTTTGCCTCTGTTTTCAGGTAGCCTGTTTCAGGCATCACCTCTGGCAGCAGAATGCAGACCACAATTTCCTTTCACCTGGAGGGGTGTCCAATACACCCGGAACTGACTGCCCCAGGGGTGGAAACACAGCCCCACCATCTGCCATGGCCTGATCCACACTGCTCTGGAACAGGGTAGAGCTCCAAAACACCTACAATATTTTGATATCATTGCTTGGGGGAACACAGCAGAAGAAGTTTTTGAGAAGGGGAAGGAAATAATCCAAATTCTTCTGAATGCTGGGCTTGCCATAAGACAAAGTAAGGTAAAGGGACCTGCAGAGGAGATCCAGTTCTTGGGAACAAAATAGCAGGATGGATGCCGTCATGTGTCTACAAAGATGGTTGACAAAATTGCAACTATGTCTCCACCAGCTAATAAGAAGGAGACACAAGCTATCCTGGGCCTTGTGGGGTTCTGGAGAATGCACATTCCAGGTTATAGTCAGCTTGTAGGCCTCCTCTATCGAGTGACCCAGAAGAAGAACCACTTTGAGTGGGGCCTGACTAGCTCCAAGCGGGCCCAGAGACAGTTCAGAGACCAAGTCAGAGAAGTGGGTATTTGCTTTATTCGGTGCTCCAGGTGTGGGGGATTCACTCCTCCAAACACAGACACTCTGCATTTCCAACAACAAAATATTATGGGTAAAATTCATGAATATTCATCACATTCCTTGGGATAGGAGTGGTTATACAAATTATTTCTCAGAGGTCATTAATATCATTAGCACGTGTGCCACGCATGCACTGTGTCTCCTGGTGGTCTTTGGGGGTCTTTTCATGATGAAGATTTAGTAGTCTTCATCACAATGCACTTTTCACCTTTCTCTCTGGAGCATGTGCAGTCCTTTGTGGGATGATTCAGAAGTTTGCGTGCTGGCTTCGAACAGATTCTTGTCCCTCTTATCTTGTCAAGATTAAGGGAATCGTGTTTTCTAGGTTTTAGAATTCACATATTCTGTCTCTCAATAGTTGAGTTACCTATTGATTACCCCTTTCTCAATCCCCCCTTTTTCTTTGGTCATTTGTAATTCTTTACAAATCTTGTATGTCTTGAAAGTAAGTACCTTTATCTTATTTCTAAGTTTGTACTTTTGCCATTGAGCATAATCAACACGATTCCAAGTACATAATATCATACACCAATAACTACTAATACAGTCAGTAAGTTACAATCCAATAATACAAATAACTATTACAAACAATTGTTTAAGCCAGGATAACTTGGGTAACCATGCTGTAAGTTTGTCCCATACCTCTTTAAACCCCCAAGAAGTGTCCATAGGGCTTTCCATACAGAATGTCAAAGGGACTTAGTTTTTCCTTAGAAAGATAAGCCGTGGTTTTATATAGAAATATTTTGAAGAAAAAGAAGAGATAGAAAAGCAATTAAATAGAAATTCTAAGAGGAACGTTAATTCCGTTGGCCTTCTTGGGCCTTCCCTCCCCCAGTGGGATTTGTTTTCTGGGTTTCTCTGGAGTCGGGGATGGAGCACTGCCTCAGCTGTTTCCATGACTGAGAGCACCACTGCGGGGCTGGGATGGGAAGTCTGTGGAGCACTGCCTCTGCTGTGTTCATGACTGAGAACACCACTGCAGGGCTGGGATGCTCTGGGGGTGGGGTAAGGAGCAGTTCACTGTCTCACCAGGGCAAGGCCTGACCTGCCTCCTCCCCACACACACACACTGAAGACACAGGCATCCCGAAGTGTCTCAGAGACATCAACCTTTTCAGGTTTTGGCAGCCAACCTCATGGCTCAAGAAAGTGATCAGGACTACTGAAATTTTTTCCCGTTTGTGATTTAATTAGGGTACCTTTCCCCCTTTGGTGGGATTGCTAGCAAAGAGAGCAGAAAGGAAAGAGGAAAACATACTGGAATTCATATAAATGGTAACTGACTAGGACTCTTGTATCATTAATTTTCCCTGCTTGTGATCTAATTAAGCTATCTTTTCCCCCTCCCCCCCCATTTTGGTGGGAATTCTAGCAGACAGAGCAGAAAGGAAAGAGGAAAGCATACTGGAATTTATATGAATGGTAACTGCTATTTTAAATTTAAAAGCATCTTTAAGCTGCAGAGCCCAAAGCCTGGCAGATCGTTCCATGATCTCCAGCGATTTTTCAAAGGCAGTATCTTCCTTCTATGTGGCCTAGCATTCCCAAATGCTAGACAAACAAATATACATGTTACAGCATCAGTTAGAAATGTGACAATCACTAATAGAACTTACTCGGTCTTAGCACCTTGTTAGAATAGCCAGCCATCCTTTTGAAACCTTTTCATTTAAAAGAAAATTATTTTGTTTGATTTATATATGGTTATATCTCAATTTTGCAAATTTAGAGTTAAGTCCATAAGCTAATTATTAATGTAGCCGTTGTTTTACGTGCGTGTATTGAGACTTTGAACTTTTTGCCCCCTTCCACCAGCACAGGCGCCTGTCTGTGGCTTCCAGGGCTGAAAGCTGAACTCTTAATTCAAATTCAAATTGTAGGTAACAGCTCTGGCCTGATGGCTTATCAGCTAAGCATGCATTTGAAACCAGCACAGAAACCGCTGAATCATCCCATGAAGGACTGTCACCTTGGAGGAGGCTTTGGGGGTCTCCAAAGACCACCAGGATATACGGAGCATGCGTAGTGCACATGCTAATGATATTAATAACTTCCGAGAAATGATTTATATAACCACTCCTATCCTGAAGAATGTAATTAATATTCATGATTTTACCTATAACTCTGTGTCTTTGGGGTACTGAGGTGTGTGTGTGTTTGGTGAAAACAATCCCCACACATCCAGTGCACCGAATAAAGCAAATACCCACTTCTCTGACTTGGTCTCTAAAGTGTCTCTGAGCTCGATTGGAGCGAATCAGTATTAAAAAGGATACCACTCTCTTTTCTTTCTGGCTTACTTACCCTTTTGCATCTGAAGACATACCTGTTACAATTATTACAAGGTTCTGCTAGGATAGTTGACTGATCCAGGAACATCACTGTGGGTAACACTGCTCTGGAAATACAAAAAAAAAAAAAAATAAACCATTTAATGTGTTACATTTTGGATATTTTGTGTTTCATTGCAGCTTTTACTGTTTATATTGTCCAATATGGTTCTTTCATGTTCCTCTTTGTCTGGAGTTAATTTTATTCACATAAGAGGAGTCTCTGGCTATAGATCTCACAGTTGCAAGGGTATTCAGCAGTTCTTTTTGCTTCTGTGGCTTGAGTGGCTCCTTGTCTCACGTCTGGATACACTTAGCTTTTTCTCTGATGAGGATACACTTGAATATTCAAAGTTGTCAATGATATTAAAACAAACTTGCACAGTGATAACACATGTTAGAGTGGGGAGAAGGATGAAGTCCTGCCTCCTTCACCTCCCATTGGAAATTCTTATATTTTCTGCTGGCTAGTTTTATTTTGCAACACAACCAGTTCTGTTGCCCTTCTCTGCAAGCAAGCAGAGCTTGGTTTTGAGGGGAAGAGGTCGTTCACACTTTCCCCTCAGCAGTGTCAATTTGCATCTCCTCTAAGGCAATCCCTCTGGCTGCCTGAAGGCTCAGCTAAGCAAGCACATACAAAAAGCATCCAAAACAATACTCAATTGGCACACACTAAAATCAGACAGTCCAAAGTCATGTTTCAAAAAGTTTAGCTACTTTTTCAGGATCTTTTCTATATGATTTTGTGAGCTCATTCCAGGACCTCAAATCTGCTACTGAAAAACAGCACTTTAACAGTAACTGGCCCTTCCGTCCCGGCAGCTTCCCAAAGTGGGGCTTGAGTTACCACCCCCTCCCCCCTCCTTTTTCCATTCATTTATTTTATTCTATTTTGGGTTCTACCTGCTACCGGACTCAACATCCCTTCACCTTCAACATGCTCACTCATTCCCTCTTCATCCCGTGCTGCGGGAGGCTCCTGTTGTTGTTGAACTGGTAAAGGAGCAAAACAGCAGGCATGAAATCCAAGCGGAGAGGAAGGTTTATTTAAAAACATCCGAATTTTATAGAATAGAGAAAGGCATTCGGATTGGCCAACAATCACCCCCTCCTCGGGGTGATTGGCCGAGGTGTCTCAACCCCCATTCCAAAACATTCTCTGTTACCATATTCATATCTATGTTTTCATTATAGCTAGAGAAAAAAAGGAAAATTTCCCATGGAAGAGAATCTGTACAATCACAGGCTCCCCAGATGCTGCCCCCCTTTCCCTTTTTCCAGGAGATATTAAAAATTCAACCTCTTCTTCCACGGGATCATGCCTCAGACACCTCTTTCCACTAAAACATTCTACACAACCATATTTCAGAGATTTCTATTTTCCTTCTTTAAAGCCAGTATCATAGACTGTTTTTGCTCTCTTGGTAACAAACTACATTTCTTTCATAAATCTAGATTAATTTTAAATGCACAGAACAAGTATGCTCACAAATATCAGCTACACACACACAGGAGTCCCAAAGGGATACCTATTAGCATATGCAGAGAAACAGCATACACACAAAAAATTCAACAGGCATTCAAAATATGTTTTAATACTCAACAAGTTACTTTTATCTCATGGGCATCCCAGCATGGATTTATATGCCAGCAAAATACAAATTAGCGCAGGTAATTTGCACACAAACAGTAGATGCACACACATTAAAAAAATCCAAACCAATGGTTTGCTGTAGTGTGCTTATGCTGTTCTAGAGACTTCTCCCTAGCAGAAACCTGTACCATCCCATGCTGTAATCTTATTGGTTTACCCCTTTCTCCTCCCTGGCTCCTCCCCTCTGGCTTCCCCTAGTTGGTTCTTCTGAGTAACCACGCCTCTGTTCCCTCTCCTGATAACCCGCTGAGACAGCGGAACTCAGGGTTCACCATCTTGGCTTTCCAGCACCCCGAATCCTCCCCCGCCTCTCCGCCCCTCTCCGCCCTCCTCTGACCCTCGACTGCGGACCTTAATAAATCCCTGGAAACTTCAGATGGTGATCCTGCATTTCTTCCATCACCATGCCTCCATGGAGTCTTGCGTCCCCCGCAGCTCCACTGCCTGCTACAGCCACGTGTCTGCCTGGTGTGTTCTGGCCACGGGTGGGCCCCTCCACATTGCGGTGTGGGGTGGCCGTTTGTGAATTGTGATACCGCGCTGCCGCAATATATGATTTATACTCATTCACTCTTTGCCAATTGCTTTGCTTTTCTCTGGCCATTTCTGTCGCCAGATAACGGAACCACAGATAGAGCTCCACACTCACGTCATGTTCAGGACACGTCTCATTCGTTCTCACACACAGAGTAACAAAATAACAGAACAAAAGTAGCAGTACGATGGTGCACTACAGCGGGGTCCAACCCCTGAGGGTCCAACTCCTTAAAGGTACCTTTCACTATAGTGAGGTCCAACCCCTTCGTCGGTACTAATTTTGGGAGACCCAGTCTCAATCCACCCTCGGGGACTTGTACCCCGGACCTGCAGGTATTTTTGTTTGTTGTTTTGGGCTTTTTTAATAGCAAATACCTTTATTTGGTGCAGATGGTCCTTGATCTACCCCCGCCATGAGCCAAGGACAGCTGAGCTCCCCCTGAAAATTCAGGATCGTGACTGGGAGGTCTGATTACCCCTGGATCTGGCAGCCGATAAGAGTTAGGGTCCCATCTGGGGTGCCAGTTTGATTAGCCCCAAGCGGGCCCAGAGACAGTTCAGAGACAAAGTCAGAGAAGTGGGTATTTGCTTTATTATTTAGAATTCACATATTCTGTCTCTCAATAGTTACCTTGAGTTATCTATTGATTACCCCTTTCTCCGACCTTGAGCAATGGCAGGCCTTTGAGCAGATCAAACGGGAAATAGCTTGTGCGGTAGCTCTTGGGCTTGTTTGGACAGGACCAGCCGTGCAAAACATCCTCTACACTGCACCTGGGGAGCAGGGCCTCACCTGGAGCCTCTGGCAAAGGACCCCAGGGGAAACCTGAGGTCGATCATTAGGGTTTTGGAGCCGGAATTATCGAGGATCAGAAGCCCACTATACTCCAACCAAAAAAGAGATACTAGCAGCTTATGAGGGGGTTTGAACTGCCTCAGAGGTTGTTGGGACAGAAGCGTGTCTCCTCTTGGCCCCGTGGTTGCCTGTCTTACACTGGATGTTCAAAGGAAACATCCCGTCAACACATCATGCAACCAGCGCTACATGGGGTAAGTGGGTAGAATTAATTACACAACAAGCCCAATGTCTTGGATTGATGTTATGATAATCCTTTATCCCCTATCGTTGGCTTATATGCCCAAGAAAGAAAAAATGTGTAAAAATGTGTGGTCCTGTCTCTTTAACTACACCCAGCCGAAGAGAGAAACGCGGGTTGTTTTGAAAACATTTTCCCCAAGCCTCGCTCCGGGGGAGGATTCGTTGCCCGGCAGAGACTGCGTGCTGGACGGGGGTCGGAGTGAGCTCTGTTCCCGTTTTTTTTCCCATTTTTTCCATTTTTTCTTTTTCCTCGTTTGGACCCCTTCTCTTCGATCTGCTTTGCCACCCGGAGACCCAGGAGGGCCAGAGGACAGCAGAGCTCTCCAGGGAGCTCCACCCGGCCCCGGGGGGGGCGAGGAGGAGAGGGGCTGCGTCTGAGGAAAGGACTTTTTAATCAGGTTGAATAACTCCTTTTCACCTTGGTTTTCCCCTTCCCCTGTGCCTTGCAGGGCACTCTGCGTGGTTTTGTCAAATAAATAGTTTTTTCTTCACTTCCATCTAAGAGGTTCTGTTGTGGGTGGGGGCGAGGAGGAGAGGGGCCCTTCGCTCTTCGAGGAGAGAGAGTTTTATCATTAACCCGGGACACCCGAATGGGAAAACCCAATTTCCCAGGAATTCTAGAAGAGATTCTGGATTGGCCAGAAGCCAGAGATTTTGGAGCATTGCCTGAAAAGGTGACTCGTGCCCAAGAAGCACCGCCATATACCAAGTTACCAGAAAACAAAAGAGGCTATGCTTTATTTACTGATGGATTCTTCCGTGTGATAGGAAACCATCGAAGGTAGAAAGCTGCCGTGTCGCGTCCCACATGACAAGTCATTGAGGCTGCAGAAGAGGAAGGTGAATCAAGCAAATTTACAGAGGTGAAAGCCATTCAACTAGCCCTAGATATTGCCGAGTGAGAAAAGTGGCCCGTTCTTTATATCTATACCGGCTCCTGGATGGTGGCTAATGCCCTATGGGGGTGGCTGCAGCAGTGAAAGAAGAGTAATTGGCAACACAGGGGCAAACCCATCTGGGCTGCTGCATTGTGGCAGGACATCGCTGCACAGGTAGAAAACATGAATCCGAAAGTACATCATGTAGATGCACGCATGCCTAGAAGTCGTGCCACTGAGGAACATCAAAACAGTGAACGGGTAGATAAAGCTGCCAAAATTGGGATAGCTCAGGTGGACCTAGATTGGGAAAGAAAGGGTAAACTGTTTATAGCCCGATGGGCCCATGAAACATCAGGGCATCTCGGAAGGGATGCAACATACAGATGGGCTCGTGATCAAGGGGTGGACCTGACCATGGAGGCCATTACACACATTATCTACCAATGTGAAACATGTGCTGCCATCAAGCGAGCCCCACGATTGAAGTCTCTCTGGAATAGAGGGAGATGGCTGAGTTTCCAGTATGGTGAGGCCTGGCAGATTGATTACATTGGGCCATTGTCATGAACTCACCAAGGCAAGTGTTATATACTCACCATGGTAGAGGCAACAACTGGCTGGTTGGAAACGTACCCAGTAAACCATGCCAATGCCCGGATCACGATCTCCGGTCTTGAAAGACACATTTTGTGGTGACATGAAACCCCAGAAAGAATTGTGTCAGATAATGGGACTCATTTTCGGAATAATCTTATAAGCTCCTGGGCAAAGAGACATGGCATTAAGTGGATATATCACATTCCCTACCATCCACAGGCCTCTGGGAAGATTGAAAGGTATAATGGGCTGCTGAAAACTATGTTAAGGGCATTAGGTAAAGGAACATGGAAGCACTGGGACGCAAACTTAGCAGAAGCCACTTGGCTGGTCAACACGAGGGGATCTGCTAACCGCCCTGGTCCTGCCCAAACTAAGCCCCTAGACACAGTGGAAAGAGATAAGGTCCCTGCATTGCACATAAGGAAGTGGCTGGGAAAGTCAGTGTGGATTTCTTCCTCCACCGGAAAAGGAAAACCCATTCATGGGATTGTCTTTGCCCAAGAACCTGGGTGTACTTGGTGGGTAATGCGTGAGGATGGGGACACCTGGTGTGTGCCTCAAGGAGATTTAACCTTGGGGGAGGAATAATCTGTGGTGTAAGCTGTATGTTGCAGGAGGTAAAGTAGCAGGAGTGACATGAACTGCTGAAGAAGGAATTTTGCGAGGAATAAGAAGAATGCAATGATGAGCCGGGATGGTGTTGGTGCCCAACCATCAAGTGTACTACTTTCTCCAGTTCTGACCCCTCATCCTGCTGAAATGGAGACCTGGGGGAATGTGAAAGGACAGGCAACAGTAGTAGTTAATGAAAAGAATATATGTTTGGGTATAGAGATGGTTTAAGGATGAAGTTTAAGCTGTATGTGTGGGTAAGAAAGTATTCCGGTAATGAGAAATACATATAATGGAAGAATTGGAAGATATATAGATTCTGTGGGATCTGAGTATGATGCAAATGGTATGGAATAAGGGGTGGAGATTATGTGTGTTGGTTTTTCTTGGCCCAGTTTTTTCTCGTGGGGGAGCCACAAAAATGGTTCCTGTGTTAAGCTTCTGGAAACTTTCACCATGTCCAGCAGAGCCAATCTCTGATGGCTCTGGAGATGATGGACATGCTGCTGGCCAAGCCTGGGCCAATTACAGATGTTGGTTATGCCTCTGTGGTAACATATTTAAGAAGAAATCAAAACAATGGGTGGAGGCACTTCTTTTTAGCCAGAGAAGGAGGAGGTGAGAATATGTGAGGGAAAACAACATGCAGACACCAAGGTCAGTGGAGAAGGTGGGGGAGGAGGTGCTCCAGGTGCTGGAGCCAAGAGTCCTCTGCTGGCCATGGCGAGGACCATGGTGAAGCAGGTTGTCCCCCTGCAGCCCATGGGGTCCACAGGGGATGCAGAGATCCACTCGAAGCCCATGGGGAGGTGCTCACGCCGGAGCGGGTGGATGCCTGGAGGAGACTGTGATCCAGTGGGAGTCCCAGTGGAGACAGAGGCCTTGCTCCTGGGATGGAATAGCCTGGCCTTGGAGGTCTGCGCCCCGTGGACGAGGGACCAACGCAGCAGCAGTTTTGGGAGGACTGTCTGCCCATGGGGGGAGCTCACGTTGAAGCAGGTTTGGGCAGACTGCTGCTTGTGAGATTTGGACCCACTCTGGAGGAGTTTGTGGAGAGCTGCCTCCTGTGGGAGGGACCCCATGGCTATGCAGGGGAAGAACTCCTCTCCCCGTGCAGCAGAAGATCTGGGTGATGAACTGACGTACATCCCCCATGCCCTGTCCCCCTGTGCTGCTGGTGGGAAGGAGAGAGGGGGTGAGGGAGAAACGTTATCTGAAGGGCTTATTACTTCTCATTAGCCTCCTCTGATTTTGTGTTAGTAATAAATTTCACTTTGTAACTTTAAGAGGAGCCTGTTTTGTCCTTGGAGTGTCTCCCAGTCTTTATCTCAACTCATGAGCCCTGTGTATATTAACATTTTTTTCTCTCCTCTCCCCAGCTGTGCCAGGGGAGAGTGAGCAAGTAGATGCTGTGGGTACCTTGGTGTTTGGCCAGGGTTAAACCACAACGCCTTGTAAAACTCTTGCTCACTCCTATTACTTCGGCTAACTAGAAAAGCATTCTGGGAATGACTCAGCTAAACTAGAGGTGAAAAACAAGTTACATAATTGTAAAACAACTGATAGAACCAATGAGTACTCATACCGTGGTGTTGGTGGTTGGTTATACCTAATGCATCTTCCTATCATGGTTTATGGTGGTTGGTAAAATACGTTTGTTGTGCCTCACAAGAATGTAAACTCATAACAAACTTACAGTTTAAAAACCCTGGATTTTTGCAATAAAGTGCTTCCACCATACAACTGCTAAGGGCAATTCTTGTCATTCATCCGTTACAAGGTGATAGCCACGTCCCCTCCCCCGGCAGGTGTGCGACCCCTCTTTCCTTTGTGCTGGGGTGGGATGTGATGCCTTTAAAGCTGGTAAAAATAAGAGGCAGATACAGCAGTATAGGAAAAAAGAGTATTACCTTGGTTTTGATAGGATCCCAGGTTCCCCCTCGTCAAAGGTGGAAACATGCCAAGGAGCACACACCATGTACAACGCATATACAATTTTATGGACCTTAAAAATTAGCATATCTACCTAAAATCCCCCAATAAGAAACTTAACAAATGAAGTAATTGTCCCCCTATTCTAATTATCCCCCCCCCCAAGGGAGACTACAGCCTAGTTTACAAAATCTTGTTCCAGAGATGAGGCTCCATCCAAGGTTGGAGCCTCTAGTTTTGAGATAGTAGGGATGTTTTGTCTTCCCCCAGAGAACCCCCGAACTAGGCTAAATATCAGAGTAAAAGGGTTATAGACATGTATGGCTAAGGTACAGGGAGGGTTTGTGAACGGTACAAGGAAAGGGAAAAGGTTTAAAATGTATAAAAAGGGTATAAAAAGGGTATAAAAAGGGTATAAAGAGAAAAGACAGAAACCATCAGGCATCAGGGGTGTCGGTGCCAGGTGGGGTCGGTGCCAGGTGGGGTCGGTGCCAGGTGGGGTCGGTGACAGGGAGAGTGGATTGGTGACAGCTGCGTCCCTCCTGGCAGGTGTGGGATGCCCCTTTCCCTGGTGCCAGTGGGAGGTCAGTGCCAGGTGGGGTGGGTGACAGCCATGTCCCCCCCCTCCCCAGCAGGTGCGGGCCAGCACCATCGCGCAGGACGCGGACCAGAACAACGACTACGTGAGCAACAGCGTCATCCTGCACCTGGATGTGGGCGATGAGGTATTCATGAGGCTGGACAGGGGCAAAGTGCACTGTGGTGTGATTGATGCCTGATGGGTTTTTTTGTATTTTTTATTTTACTTTTATACTCTCTTTATATCCTTTATATATAACCTTTTACCCTTCCCCGTTCCTGCACTTTTCACTCCCTGTATCTTAACCCTACATTCTATCACCCTAGTACCCCTTGCCCTGCTCAGAATCCTTTGGGGAAGACGAAACATACCCACAATCTCAAAAGCATGACGCACAACCTTGAACAGGGCCCCCATCACTGAGACATGTTTTTTGTAAACTAAGTAGCAATCTTTTGGGGGGGGCAATTTTAATAAGGGGGCAGTTACTTCATTTGTTAAACTTCTTATTGGAGACTTTTAGATAGGTATTCTAATCTAGGCTGTCTATAAATTGTATACGGGAGATATCGTCGGGGCTTTTTGGGCTTTTTGGCTTTTTGGCTTTTGGGGCTTTTGAGCTGGCCTTTGGGCTTGCTTGTTCGTCGGTGCGCATCTGGGATCCTATTAAACCAAGGTAAAACCTGTTATAAATTGAGCCTCATTATCCAATCAGAGACGTAGATCCAATTAAAAAATTTATTAATTAAAAGCAAGCGGATATCAGTCAAGTCAGCGCTGGACGGGCAGAGGTTCAAGCATACCTCTATGCACCGCGCCGCGGTTTGCAGAGAGCGAACTTTTATAATCCTTTGTAACTCACTCCCTCCGTATGCCTTGATTGGCGTCCCTTCATGAATCCTTGATTGGCTGCTGAGTCGTCTAGGCTGTCGTGCTCTGCGTTGAGTGGTTGTTACTGGGCCTCCTGGGATGGTCTCACCGTGGGGGTCGCACAGGACTCTTGGTAGGGGGGAGGTTTTATGGCCCTTGAGTCAAATTCCTTTCGTATCTGTCTTGTGGGGGTTGGGTGATGCCACTTGCCTGCATCCTGTGGGGGGGTTGTGAGGGAAGGCTACGTGGAGCCACCAGCTTGTTTAAAAATAAATGGAAAGGCAATTTAAAAACCATCACCCTTTTCAAATAGTTCATGAACTAAACTGATTGTAATTTATTACAAAACCCCTATCCCATACTGTGTGTCTGCGTCTAAAAATTTTTGTAGCAATTTAAGGCATCATGATAAATGAGTGAATAGTGAATGTTGGCTTTCGCATATATGAATTTAACATTTACAAGTGATAAGGTACTGTGTAAAGTAGCAGTAACATAAAATATAGTTAAGTAGAAACAAAGTTAGAGTGAATTATAACTTCAAGATAGTTGTAATATGTTAGAAAACGTGGTAAGAAATACATGGTAATAAATGTCTTTTAAGCTGATAAGCCACAAGGCCAGAGATCAAGACACCCTAAAGAAATAAAAAGAAACAGACCTCATGCATCCCAGGAAATCTGTTATCTCCATTCACACCTCCCTGAGAAGCTGTCAGCCACAAATTGAATTAGAGCTGAAGAAACATTGAGATGGGATTTCTGCCTTCAGCCCTGAGGTAAACCAGAGGGCCCAAGGCAGCGCTGCTCTGGCGAAAGGGGGCAAGGATCAAAGAAAGAGGGGTCGTTGTAATGAAAATAGCTTTTTTTCGGGACTTAATGAATATGTAACAATTACAGAAAGTACTTAAGTACACATTAAGATGAATAGGGCGCGCGGCTCACAAAGGCAAACCTGCCACCCCCGCCTGGCGCCATATGCCTTTGTTCTCCTAATAAATGTTCAATATTATATTTCTAAAAATGTCAGCTTGTGAATTTGTCTATATCAGCGGCAACGCCAACAAGTACAGCACCTTCTCGGGCTTCATGATCTATCCCGACTGACCCCCCTCCATGACCCCACCGCATGCGCACCCAAAAAAAGAGCGAGCAGAGTGCGGACTACAACTCCCGTGATGCCCCGCGCCGTGAGCGGGATGTCGGAGTGGTGCCGCGCGCTGTTTGGCTATGGCCGAGGTTTGAACCTGCGCCCGGCGGGCTCCACCCTCTGGCGGGCAGCGGAGCAGCAGCGCGGCGTGAGTGGGGGGCCATGGCCCGGGGGGGATTTGGAGCAATTTGGGGGTCCTAAGAGGGGAATTTGGGGCGCTGAGACCCCCTCAGGGGGCTGGGAGAGCAGGGGAGGGCGGCTGAGGGCGGCTGAGGGCGGCTGAGGGCGGGAGGGTCCCGGCAGCGAGGCCCCATGGGGGAAGAGGCGGGGGGGCCCTGTGGGCCACGAGTGAGGGGAGGGGGGTGGGTGAAGGCCGCGGGAGGCCTGATGGGGTGGGAGGGGAAGGTCTGGGCCACTGTGGGGTGAATGAAGTGGGGCTGGGGAGTCCCGGTGGGGCTGGTAATGGGGTTGGGGATCCCTGGGAGTGCCAGGAAGTGAGGCCAGGGGGCTGTGGGCCCTGGATGGAGGGACTGGGGGGGATCTGACCCCTTAAGGGGAGTGGGGCTGGGGGGGCTGTGGACCTCCAGTGGGGCTGATATTGGGGCTGGGGGCTCGAAGGGTGCTGGATTTGGGCCTCTAACGGGGCCAAGGAATGGGGCCAAGGGGACTGCATGCCCTGGAGATGGGGGAGGGACTGAGGGTGACCTGACCCTATAAGGCGGCCAAGGAGTGAGACTGGGGCCGCTGGGCAGCAGGGCTGGAGGCTTAGGGGGGACAAGGAATGGGGCTAGGGACCCCCAGTGGGGTTGATATTAGGGCTTAGGGTGCTCAGAACCCCTAAAAAGGCCAAGCGGTGGGGCTGAGGAGAGGGCTGGGGGCTGCTCCAAAGCAATGGGGGGAGCTCAGGGCTTTGGGGGTCTGTGGGTTTTCGGGGGGCTCTGGGGGTCCCACAGCTCCCCTGCACTCCCCAGCCCTGTGTTCTGTTGAAGCCCCTCACGAGAAGCCCCTGGGAAGGATGAGAAAAATGGGAAGGATGGAACAATGGACAGCTAGGCCGGCATTGAGGAGCGCCTGGAGAAGCTGCAGGTGAGGCTGGAATCCTTTTTGGGGAGGGGGCTCTGAGTTGGGTTGATTCGCCCCAATCGAGCCTGGAGACACTTCAGAGACCAAGTCAGAAAAGTGGGTATTTGCTTTATTCGGTGCACTGGATGTGTGGGGAATTCTCTCTGCCAAACACACACACCTCAGTACCTCCAAAGTCACAGTGTTATAGGTAAAATTCATGAATATTCATCACATTCCCCAGGATAGGAGCGGTTATACAAATTATTTCTCGTAAGTCATTAATATTATTCAGCGATTTCTTTCCTTTCTTCTTCAAAAGGAATCTTTTGCCCCCTTTTGTCTTGATAAGATTAAGGGAATACACAAGGCCAGAACTGTTAACAGCCTTCAGCCCTGGACAGGCGCCGTGCTGGTGGAAGGGGCAAAAGCTCAAAGAAACAAGGATGGTTGGAGTGCAAATAGATTTGGGTTTTCTATTTGACCACTCCTTTCTCAGGGTCTGTCTTCTTCTTTTCCCAGGAAAGCCTCTGGATCCCATTGGGGAGATCTTTGGGGGCTCTGGGATGGATTCCAGGGTCTGACTCCTTCTTTTCTCCAGGAAAACCTCTGGAATCCCCCTGGTCACTCCTGCCTGGCCCTGTTCTAACCCCAGCTCCCTCTTTTCCCCAGGAAATTACCCTCGAGAGGCTCTGTCCTGATCCCAGCTCCCTCTTTTCCCCAGGAAAGTCTCTGGATCCCACTGGGGAGATCTTTGAGGGATTGTGGGCTGGATTCTGGGGTCTGACTCCCTCTTTTCCCCAGGAAAGCCTCTGGATCTTGCTGGCGGGGGAGACCTTTGGGGGATCTGAGCTGGATTCTGGGCTCTGACTCCCTCTTTTCCCCAGAAAACCTCTGGATCCCTCTGGACACTTCTGCCTAGCCCTGTCCTGATCCCAGCTCCCTCTTTTCCCAGGAAATGACCCTCGAGTTGCCCTGTCCTGACCCCATCTCCCCCCTTTTCCCAGGAAAGCCTCCGGAGCCCCTCTCTCTCCCATTCCCGGCAGATCCAGAAGTGTGACCGCGCCCTGCACTCCTTCGTGGAGCAGCTGGCCCAGCCTGGAGGGCTGCTGGCCCATGGGGCCCTGCTGCTTGCTCTGGCCCAGGAGGCCACCCAGGGCCACCTGAGCCTGGTCCCTCAGCCCCCACCCTTCTACCTGGAGAAGATCCTGTTCCACATGCTCCAGTACGCTGCGGGATGGGCCGGGAGCTGCACCTGGAGCGTGGCTGAGCTGCTCTGGACATGGCTCCAGCGCTGCCGCTCCGACCGGGATTGGGCCATGGTCACTTCCAGCACCTTCAGTGTCCTCTGGAAATCTGCAGTTGCCCTGGCAGGGCCCGATGGGCCTTGGGAGGAGGGAAGAGCCATGCTGACCACTCGGATCCACTCCCTACGCTTCCTGCTGCTGCTGGAATCACGGGAATCCCTGCCACCCCCACAGCCGCCCTTCTTCACCTCCCAGACCGCCCAGAACACTGACGCCGCCCTCTACGAGGCTGAGCGAGCTCCATGCCTCCTTTTCCTGGCCAGGCAGCTGCGGGAATTCCTGCTGGACATGCTTCGGGGTGAGGCTCCGGATCCTCCGGGGCTCCATAATTCCCTCTGCTTCCTGGAGCTCACCCTGGAGCGCTGCCGCTGCCCCTGCCAGGCCCAGGGGCTCCACAACGCTCTGGAGGCCCTGCAGGATGCCAGGGCTTTTTTGGGATCTGGGAGTTCTCTGGAAGTCCCCCCGGAGCTGCTGGAAGCTGGGATCCAGCTCAGCAAAGGTGCCGTGGGCCCATTGTTGTGCCGGGTGGGAGCAACGCTGGCAGGGGAATTTTCGGGAAGGATGCTCTGGGTGCTGGCAGAAGGTGCCCAGTTCATGGTGTCCCAGCTTGGGGAGTTGCTCTGGAGGAACCAGGAGCTGCCCCTCGGCCTCCAGGAGCTTCCTGGGATTTGTGACTTCTGCCAGGGCCACGGGCAGCTCCTGCGGCAGCTGCTGGCCAAGGTGAGCAGGAGGAGGAGGGAAATGGGCGCCGCTCTGGCCTCAGGGCTCCCTGGAATCCCTCAGGGGTGCTCTGTGCTGGTCCTGGCCCTGGCAGCTGCTCCTGGAGTAGGTGTGTCGCTGTTGAGCCGCTAGCAGAGTAAGAAGGCCCGGGTTCAAAAGATGGCATCCAGAAGAAAATTTTATTATTAAATTCCATCTTATATAGACTTTTCAAAGGTCACCCAGATTGGTCAGTTCGAAGCCTCCCCCTAGGCCTGATTGGCCAGGCCTGAACTGTCCACATCCGAGAAACTGTTTTTAATAACATCCAAACTTTATCTTTGTTTATAAAACACAGGAAGAAGAGAGAAAAAGTTCCCATGGGAAAGGTCTGTGCTAGCCACATAGGTGGAGTCCCAAATCCCATTTTTCCCCATTCCCAGCTCCATCCCCAGCAGTTCCTGCAGTTCCTGATCCCCGTACCCATGTCCAGGACCATTCCCAGAAGCTCCTGAATCCCTTTCCCATTCCCAGCTCTGTTCCCAGCAGCTCCTGATTCCGTTTCCATTCCAGGTCCCTCCCGACTCCATCAGGCAGTGGGTGATGCTGAAGCAGCTGCTGTCCCACAACTTCCAGCTCTTCTCCAATGCCATCCACAAGGCCTTCCAGGGCTCCCAGGTACCCCAGGAACGGATCCCGATCCCCTTGGGGGGCTGGGAGCCTTTTCCATGGGATGTGGGGCTGGGATTTGGGGATGGAGCCACTCTGGGAGCCTCTCCCATGGGATGTGGGGTTGGAATTTGGGGATGGAGCCACTCTGGGAGCTTTTCCCATGGGATATTGGGTTGGAATTTGGGGATCGAGGTGCCCTGGATGGTTCTGGAGGATTCTCTGTGGCTCTGGGGTCCCTGGCTGACCCCCTGTCCCTCCAGCCTTCGGGGTGGCCAGGGCTGGCACAGGTGACCCGGAGCTGTGTTCGGAGCATGGCTGCAATGCTGGAGGCCCTGGAGGGGCTGCCCGAGGCCGAGAGGGCCAAGTTCCTCGATGTCACCAGTCAGTGCCACCAGGGGGTCCTTTTCCCCATCCCGGCTATCCATGGAGGGGTCATTCCATGTCTGGGGTTCGGGATCAGCTCTGGGAGCAGAGGTGACTCCGGGGTCCCCTCCCCACCCCACCCCATTGCTGACCCTGACCCCTCCCCATCCCACAGCTGCTGTCATGTTCCAGCTGGGCCACGCCTTCCAGAGCCGGAATCTTCCAGAAGCGGCCAGAACCATGTGTGTGCCCTTCTGCAGGGCAATGGTGACCATGGATGGCTACAGCTGCACCGGCGTCCCCCTGGAGCGAGTACTAGGATACACTGGGGATACTGGGGATCCCTTCTGCCAGGCAATGGTGGCCACAGGTGGCTATGACATCCCCCTGGAGTGAGTACAGGATACTGGGATCAACTGGGAGGAGGGCTGGGGGTACTGGGGATACTGGGATCCCTTCTGCTGGGGAATGGCGGCCACAGGCGTCTCCGGCATCCCCCTGGAGTGGGTACTGGAGATACTGGGATCCGCTGGAGATAGTGGGGATGCTGGGGATACTGGGATCAGATGGGACCAACCAGGATCCCCTGGGAATACTGGAATCAACTGAGAGGGCTGGAGTCAAGGAGGGAGGAATGGGAAAGATGGGATTGGGGTTGGCCCCAATTCCCAGTGTTGGAAAATATATCAGGTTAAAAATTTTGTAAAACTTTAGTCAAAGGTTTTGTTTGTCTTTACCCTGAGAAAAAGAATTTTAGGTTTCTTCCAGGGCATTGTTCTGCCAGATGAGGTCTGGTGAACTCAGCATACCAACAGATTGGGAGTGACCCCAAAGATAACCAGAAAGATAAAGACTATTAACAGAACATCCGCCAGGACCTTGTGGTTATCAACAAGACATGATGGATTGTGGCTAGCACAGGTCTTTCTCGTGAGAACATTCCGCTGTGTTTTATAAACAAAGATAAAGTTTGGATGTTTTTTAAACAGTGTCTCGAGATTTGGACAGTTCAGGCCTGACCAATCAGGCCTAGGGGGAGGTTTCTGGCTGACCAATCTGGGCAACCTCTGAAAAGTCTATATATATTGAAATCAAAATAAACTTTGTCTTTCTTGCCACACTGAGAACTTGGGTCCTTTTCTCTGCTAGCGGCTCAACAGCGACAATTTCTGTGGTGCATCCTGGCCAGAACAACATCCTGGCCAGATAATAAAGTAATGCCTTGACTCTCTAACATTAAAATGTTGTTGGAGAGTTTTTGTATTTTTTTTCCCGCAGATTCGGTGACAATTATTGGCAACCCAGATGGGACGAAGCTGTTGATCACTCCACGGACCCCGGGATCGTGAGTGTCTCCCCAGCGCGCATGGAGATTTCATCCGGAGAGACCTCTCAGTCCCCGGAGTCCGGTGAGTCCAACACAAGATCCCATGTTTTGTTTAAGGCATTACTTTGAAATAAAATACAAGAGTGACGGTTCAATTAGATACTGAAAAAATCACTAGTGATGCATGCATGTTGTCTCGGTTTCCTAGTTTGAGTCTAGGTGCCAAACCCCTGTGATTCCAAGTTAAAGTCTCGGTTGCCTTGGTTACGAGTTCGAGTCTCAGTGTCATCTTCCTGTGTTTCTGAGTTCGAGTCTCGGTTGCATTTGTTCCCAGTTCGAGTCTGGGTTGTCTCACAGAGTTTGAGTCTCGGAGCCCGGTGTTTGAGTTTAAGTCTCAGTTGCTTTGGTTCCGAGTTGGAGCCTTGGTTTGTCTCGGTTCCGAGTTAGTCTTGGTGTCCAGCTGCCGCGCAGTTTCGGGTTCGAGTCCCGATACCTAGTTAAAACACAATTGCAGAGTATTTTGGAGTTCAAGTCTCCTGCCTAGGTTACTGTGAAAAGCTTTTTTTAAGCAGAGTTTGCTCCAGTGCTTTTGAATTTTTGAATGCATGTGAGTGTATTGTGTGTGTGCAAATTACCTGTTAACTTGTATTTTGCCAGTATTTAAATCTATGCGGGGACGCCCGCAAAATTAAATAACTTGCTAAGTGTTGAAACATTGTGAATGATTGTAGAATCGTTGTGTGTGCTGTTCTCTTCGTGTGCTAATAAGTATACCTCTGCGACACCTGTGTGTGTGTAACTGGCATTTGTGAGCCAAAAACCCTCTTTGTGCTGTTTTGGTAGCCACACAATTCCATATGAGTTTAAAGTTATCTTCACCTACTCGAGAAGGAGGTATACCCTGGAGTTCACCTCTGGGCTGTGTTTTGCAAAATTAGGAAAAGTTTAAAGGCCACCCTTTTAACCCGTAAACAGTTAATAGAATATTGTAACCACTGGTGGCCGAGTTATCTATTAGATAAGGAAGAATAGCCTTGTAACGAGTGTTTAGATTCTGATACAATCTTGCAGCTAATGCTATATTGCCGAAAAAAAAAAGTGGAATGAAATACCTGTGGCAGGACAGACACCCTCCCCTTTCTCTCTCTCCCTGATTGCTAGCCGAGATCGATGGCTCAGATTAAGTCAATGGCTTAATCCTGACTATCAATGCTGGCGTCTGGAACTCAGAGAGAGACACTGAGAGAATGTGAATAATTTTCAAGTGACCGCAAAATACACACTCTTTTCCCTATAAAACACCACGAAAAACTCAGTAAAATCAGAAGCTTTTCTACATGGATATCGGAGCGTGGAGAAAAGTCTCTCCCCTAAGCTTGGACGCAGGCTTTGCGGTTACTTCCCGTGGGATTGAGAGCGGATCTGGTGCATCCCCAGCTCCAAAAATTGGATTTGGTAAGAAGCATTCAGTTTCCTGAATTGTATTCTTCTTTGCTAGCTACAATAATATTAATAGGTACCTTTTTTCATTTTTAGCGCTGTATTGTTTTAATCTCCCTATTTTGGGCACATATATATATATGTTTGTTTTAGCTATGAATAGCTTTTCATGTTTTGTGTAGTAAAGTTTGTCTAGTTCTTTGTTCCGTTCTCACCTGTGTCTAATAAACCATAATCTATTTTACATTAGACATAAATCGGCTGTCTTTATAAGAACTTACGAGTGAGACTGGGTTTTGGGGTGCTGGTCACTCTGAGTAGGTTTGGTCACTAGTTGTCATAGGCCTAGGCAACTGGTAAAATCTATATACCCTCTGTTTCCACTTGTGACAATACCTTACATAGATTTGTTTTGTGAATTAAAAAAAATTACTTAGATTTATGAAAGAAATGTGGTTTGTTACCTATAGAGCCAAAGCAGTCTGTGAAACTGCCTTTAAAGAAAGATAATAGAAGTGAATCTCTGGAATATGGTTGTTGTAGTAAAAAGAGGTGTCAGAAGCATGATTCCGTAGAGGAAGAGATTGAATTTTTAGTGTCTCCTGGAAAAGAGAGAAAGGGGGGGCAGCTGCCGGGGAGCCTCCCGCAGCACGAGATGAAGAGAGAACGAGTGGGTATGTTGAAGGTAAAGGCACGTTGAGTCCGGCGGCAGGGAGAATCCAAAATGGAATAAAAGAATAAAAAAGTGAGAGGAGGGGTAATTCAAGCCCCACTCCAAGAAACTGCTGGGAGGCAAAGACCAGTTACTGTTAAAATGCCGTTTTTCAGTAGCAGATTTGAGCCCCTAGAAAGAGCTCGCAAAATCATATAGGAAAAGATCCTGAATAAGTGTTAAAACAACTTTTAAATGTCTAATTTGAGTGTGTGCCAATTAGATATTGTTTTAGATGCTTTTTAGGTGTGTTTGCTTGTTAAAACAACCTTTTAAATGTCTGATTTAAGTGTGTGCCAATTGAGAATTGTTTTAGATGCTTTTGGGTGTGTCTGCTTGGCTGAGCTGTTTCAGGCAGCCAGAAGAGTTGCCTTAGAGGAGATGTCAAAACCAAGCTCTGCCTGCTTGCAGAGTGTCGTGGGTTTGAGACAGGACCCTTGCCAGGAGGACGCACGAAAAAGGGCAAACAGGCTTCAAGCTTAAAGTTGCAAAAGGTGATTTAATTACCTAACAGAATTGGAGGATAAATGCAAAGCAAAAATAAACTTTTCATACATCATTTTGTTCACTCCCCCCTCCCTCTTACGAACCTATAGTATTCACCCCCTTTCCTCCTTTACAATCCACAAGCCAGGTGGGGGGGGCAGGGTGTGGGGTCTCTTTTCAGTCCACGGAGCAGATTCTCAAATTTATTCATCACTACAATTCTTCTACTACAAATACTCTTTATCTCTACTTGTTTCTCTCTCTCTCCAGACAGTTTTCTGCTCTCACCCCCACCCTCTTAAGAAGCAGTCTCTGCACTCACCCCCCCCTTTCCCTCTTTCCAAACCAGCAACACAGACAGGGGGCAGGGTGAGAGGGGTTCTCTGGTCAGTCCAATCAGGGAAAGAGGTTCTCTACTTAGCCAGGGGTCCTTCCCACGAGAGACAGTCCTCTGAGAACTTCTTTGGCGTGGGTCCAATCTCACGAGCAACATCCCGCCCGAAATTCTGCTGCAACATGAGTCTTTTTGTCCATAGGGTGCTGTGCAGACTCTCCCAAGCTGAGGCCAGGCTGCTTCCATCCCAGGAGCAAGGCCTTTCTCTCTCTTGCAAGGCCTTTGCAGTTTTAACTCTTAAATGAGACTCCCACTGGTTCACAGTCTTTTCCAGGCATCCACCTGCCCTTCTGGCGTGGGCTGTGGGCAGAATTTCTGCACTCCTGTGGACTCCATGGGCTGCAGGGGGACCTCCTGCCCCCCCATGGCCTTCACTGTGGCTCGCAGAGGGTTTTCAGCTCCAACACTGGAGCACCTCCTCCCCCACCTTCTTCACTGACCTTGGCACTCTCCATGCTGTTCTCCCTCTACATATTTTCACCTCCACCTCCTCCTCCTCCAACTACAAAGAAGTGAAAGAAGTGCGCGCCTGCTTTGTTTTGATTTCTTCTTAAATATGTTTTCACAGAGGCGTAACCAGCACCTCCAATTGGCCCAAACTTGGCCAGCAGCATGTCCATCACCTTCAGAGCCATCAGAGACTGGCTCTGCTGGACTTGATGTAAAAACTTCCAGAACTTGCACTCAGGACACACAGGAGCCATCTTTGTGCCACACCCCACCCCTCAGACACCTCCCTAAGCCTACTAGAACAGCTTCTGAGGGGTCCAAATTTCTCCTAGATGTTAAAAACACTTCACTGATGTTTTGGGCCAATCAAAACCACCACACAGAGAAGAGCAAACAGAACTGGTTATGTTCCAAAATAAAACTACCTAGCAAAAATATAAAACGTTTCCAAAGGGGGGTGAAAGGAGCAAGAATTCATCCTTCTCCCCACTCTAACGTGTTATCATTAAGCAAGTTTGGTATAATATCATTAATAACTTTGATGTTCGAGTGTATTCTCATTAGATAAACAGCTAAGTGTATACAGACATGAGACAAGGTGTGGGGGTGCGGCGGCCCGATGCTGCGGATCCCGAGTCCCCGAGGCCGACGGTCGGCATAATCCACAGGGACGCTGCCGAGGATGCCATCGCCTGGGACTCGGAGGAGGCCGGGCCGTAAACCGCTCTCTCCCTCCCCTGGAAAGTTTTTCCTAAGTTTATTGGTTTAAAGTTCGCTTCCCCGCCCCTATCACTGCCCCTGCTGCTTGCCCTCACTAGAATGTTCTGTTGCCGGGCTTCCCCCATGAGTTGTTTGTAATCCCCTCCCTAGTTATATTTCATTTGCTCCCCCGCTTGTCCCTCATGTTGTCCCGGAGCCCCGTTGGCTCCGCCCCTGTTGTTCCTCCCCAGGAAACCCCGTATTTCCCCCTAAAAACCCCCTCCCTTTGTTCTTTCGGCGTGGTGTGGCCGTGACCCCAGCCCCGCCGTGCTCTGCACCCGGTAGCTGCGTGGACCGCCCCACCCGAGAGCCCCCAGTGTGCCTCCCCCGCGCCGCTTCTCCTTTAATAAACTGCGCACTGGTGACTCTCAGCTCGTCGTGCTCTCTTTATCACGGGAAGCGACCAGCGACTCCACGGCGTTCCTGCCCGGTAGGCACCCGCCTCCGCCGCGTGGTCCCTGCCGCTCCAAGGAGCGAGCCTGGGAACACTGAGGCTGACCGTAGCCGCCTCTGGGACAGAGCTGAACAGCCGGGAGGGCTGAGAGCTTGGGCCCAGGTGAGGCCTCCGAGGTCTCCCGAAGCCCCGGAAGCCATTGGGACTAAGGCGGCCGGACCCCTCCGGACCCTACAACTTCAGTGAACTGCTCCTCACCCCAACCCCAGAGCATCCCAGTGCTGCAGTAGTGCTCTCAATCATGGACATAGCAAAGGCAGTGCTCCACAGAGCTCAAATCCCAGCCCTGCAGTGAGGCCAGCCATGCACACAGCAGAGGCAGTGCTCCATTCTCCCCATCCCTGACTCCAGAGAAACCCACTGGGGATGAAAAGCCCAAGAAAGCCAAAAGAATTAACATTCCTCTTAAAATTTCTATAGATTCTGTCTTTCTTCTTTTTCTTCACAATAACTGCTCAAAATTCTAGACCTATAGGGGGGCTAATATGTAAAATTAAAATCAAACTAAAATAAGACCATAGCCCAAGAGTTAGCCAGTGCCCCCTGGGCAAAGTTAATATTAAATATATGAATACAGTGCCCATAAAGTTTTGCCCTTGAGATGGCAAAGTCACTGTGCAATAAGATGCCATAAGAGCAAATTGAAATTAAGATCATCTCACAACTAGCCATGCAAAATAGACTCACATTAGATTGGTTGTATTTGAATAAATGAATAGAAACAAATTTGCAGACAATTTTGGACAGAACGCAAACATTTCATCAAATCACTTTAAATGACACTTCTTGAGAATTTAAAGAAGTATGGAACAAACTTATAGCATGGTTACACAACTTAACCTAGCTTAAACAATTGTTTGTAATAGTTATTTGTATTGTTGCATTGTTGCTTACTGTTTGTATTAGTAGTTATTGCTGTATGATATTATGTACTTAGAATTGCGATGCTTATGCTCAATGGCAAAAGTACAAACTTAGATATAAAATAGAGAAAGGTACGTACTTTCATAACATACAAGATTTGTAAAGAATTACTAACTACAAAAGAAAAGGGGGATTGAGAAAGGAGTGGTCAAATAGAAAACCCAAATCTATTTGAGCTTTTGCCTCCTTCCACCAGCACGGCGCCTGTCCAGGGCTGAAGGCTGAACTCTTAATTCAAATTCAAATTGTAGGTAACAACTCTGGCCTGATGGCTTATCAGCTAAGATGTACAAACATGCATTTGAAACCAGCACAGAAACCGCTGAATCATCCCATGAGGGACCTTCACCCTGGAGGGGTCTTTGGGGGTCTCCAAAGACCACCAGGACATACATGGTGCACATGCTAATGATATTAATGACTTCCGAGAAATGATTTGTGTAACTACTCCTATCCTGGGGAATGTAATTAATATTCATGAATTTTACCTATAACACTGTGTCTTTGGGGGTACAAGTGTGTGTGTTTGGTGGAAACAATTCCCCACACATCCGGTGCATCGAATAAAGCAAATACCCACTTCTCTGACTTGGTGTCTGAAGTGTCTCTGGGCTCGATTGGGGTGAATCAGGAAGAGGCTCCCAAGATCCCCCAGGAAACCAAAGAACCGGATGCCAAAAGTATTGATCAGCACAGGATCTGAAGCACATAAGCAAGCTTCTTCTCTCCCCTGGGAAGAACAACAAGCTGTCAAACTTAACAAGATTTATTGAGGAATTGTAAAATGCTGAGAAAACAACTAAGAGACAACTTTTCATGCTAAAAAGTATATATACTGTATGGCTTTGCAATAAAATCAGAGTGCATATCGCATACAGCAAGTGATCCTCATTCGGTATGCTACAGATGATGCCTGCTTTTACAGGGACTTCATTATGGCTGAAATAATCCAGCTCCCCAGTGGCGTACTGTGACCAAACCAACTGTAGGTGTATTCAATGAGGAGCTCCTTTCATCGCCGGCTATAGAACAGGTTAGCCTTTGCGCGCAGTCAGGAAGCATTTCTTATAATCCCAAAAATTGCATAAAGACTGTTTGTTATGTATTACCATAGAACAAGGATATAAAATCCAACCCCAAAAACTTATACAGCTACTTATATGGGTCAAACAATTTGGTCCCTGGTATCCACCTGATGGTTCTTACGACCTTGCTCATTGGCAAAAGGTTGGGGAGTGCCTATAAAAGCTCCAGGTTACTCCTCATGATATCCACCCTGATTATATAATTCCTTGGCACATGGTATATACTGCTCTGTAACAATTTAAGGAAGCAGATCACATTCTTGCAGATACCCTGCCTGCAGCCCCATCAGATACTGTTGTTATTGTTAATGAGACTTCACCTGAGGAGGACATTCCAGAAAGAGAGGATTTTCTTGATCCTGGTCCTATTGATCCTGAACAAGGATCTGACTTGTATCCTCCCCTAGCTCTTGTATGTGCTATGGCAGCAACTGGTCCTAGTACAGAAGAAATTTTACAAACTGCATACAGAAATGCTATGGCAAACTGACCACTGCCATATGCCCCGTCGTATTCCTTTACTGACTATTCTGAAAAATGAGGTTTCACTCACCTGTTAGAATTTTAAAAGTTTAATAAAGGACAATAGGGGACAAAGACAATAAAGCAAAGTAACAGCACTGAGTGCTTGGCACTTAACCAGAAACACACCTGTCACTGATAGAGACACTCTATATACCTGTCCTATTACATCAGTCTAATACACATTCATAGAAATTATGCATATTCAAACTTTTCCCCAAACTAGTTTGCATGTTCCAGGAACAGTTTAGCATGGCCCCTCCTCTGATCCGTCATTTTAGAGTATGTGCCGTCCTCTTGGCTGTGGTTTTGGTCAGTCGTGTTATCACCCCCAGCTTGAGCCCTGTTCTGTGGTCTTTTCAGATGACAGTTTGTCGTGGGTTTGAGACAGGACCCTTGCCAGGAGGACGCACGAAAAAGGGCAAACAGGCTTCAAGCTTAAAGTTGCAAAAAGTGTTTAATTACCTAACAGAATTGGAGGATAGATGCAAGGCAAAAATATACTTTTCATACATTATTTTGTTCACACCCCTCCCTCCCTCTTACGAACCTATAGTATTCACCCCCTTTCCTCCTCTACAATCCACAAGCCAGGTGGGGGGGAGGGGGCAGGGTGTGGGGTCTCTTTTCAGTCCACAGAGCAGATTCTCAAATTTACTCATCACCACAATTCTTCTACTACAAATACTCTTTATCTCTGCTTGTTTCTCTCTCTCTTCAGACAGTTTTCTGCTCTCACCCCCACCCTCTTAAGAAGCAGTCTCTGCACTCACCCCCCCCCTTTTTCCCTCTTTGCAAACTAGCAACACAGACAGGGGGCAGGTTGAGGGGTCTTCTGGTCAGTCCAATCAGGAAAAGAGGTTCTCTACTTAGCCAGGGGTCCTTCCCACGAGAGACAGTCCTCTAGGAACTTCTTTGGCGTGGGTCCAATCTCATGAGCAACATCCCGCCCGAATTTTTGCTGCAACATGAGTCTTTTGTCCATAAGGTGCTGTGCAGACTCTCCCGAGCTGAGGCCAGGCTGCTTCCATGCCAGGAGCAAGGCCTATCTCTCTCAGTCAAGGCCTTTTGCAGTTTTAACTCTTAGATGAGACTCCCACTGGTTCACAGTCTTTTCCAGGCATCCACCTCCTCCTCTGGAGAGAGCTGTGGGTGTATTTCTGCATCCTTACAGACTCCATGGGCTGCAGGAGGAATTTCTGACTCCCCCATAGCTTCCACCACGGCTAGCAGAAATTTTCAGCTCTGGTGCCGGAAGCACTGGAGCACCTCTTTCTCCCCCCTTCTTCACTGACCTTGGCACTCTCCATGCTGTTCTCCCTCACATATTTTCACCTGCACCTCCTCCTCCTCCAACTACAAAGTGAAAGAAGTGCGCGCCTGCTTTGTTTTGACTTTTTCTTAAATATGTTTTCACAGAGGCGTAACCAGCACCTCCAATTGGCCCAAACTTGGCCGGCAGCATGTCCATCACCTTCAGAGCCATCAGAGATTGGCTCTTCTGGACTTGATGTAAAAACTTCCAGAACTTGCACTCAGGACACACAGGAGCCATCTTTGTGCCACACCCCACCCCTCAGACACCTCCCTAGGCCTACTAGAACAGCTTCTGAGGGGCTCAAATTTCTCCTAGATGTTAAAAACACTTCGCTGATGTTTTGGGCCAATCAAAACCACCACACAGTTGCTGATAGTTGAAATGTCAGTGGCAGGGGTCTTCATGACACCGTTCTTTGGATGTTATCCAACCAAGCAGGTGATTCAGTTATTGTAAGTTAACCACAAGTATTCTAAAATAACCATATCAGCTATTTCACCACTATGTCTAAGTTTAGTTAGTAGCAGAAATAAAGGCCTTAGTTATTATTACACAACTATATCTTTATACCAAGGCTACTTTTGTAAGAATTAAAATTATACACATAGCATCCATTTTAATATTTGCGAAAAGCCAATATTATAATATGCATTTATCACACTATGATGAGGACACGCTGCCTTTATACAGAAATGCTGAAAACGGGCTTTACAGGAAGGTAACATTGAACTTTCTCATGCAATGCCAGTTGTATATTGGAATCAAAATCCACAGCACAACCAATTGTCATATGAAATGCTAAAGGAACTGAGGAACTCAGTGAAGGAAAATGGTTTACACTCCTCCTTTACTATGAATTTAATAGATGCAATTGCCGAATCTCACACGATGTTACCCTTGGATTGGAAATCTCTCTTTAAAGCAGTTTTGAGAGGGGGACATTACTCTGTTTTGTGGACAGAATTTGTAGATATGGCTCAAACTCAGGCATTGAATAATGCCAATCAGCAACCCCCAATCAACATACCTGCCCCTCAACTCACAGGCACCAGTATGTATGCCACGGCTCGGGCTCAATTACAACTGGCCCCCTAGGCGTGGGAGCAAGCTACTGTTATTGCCCTGCGTGCACTGCAAAAAGTACCTGATAGAACAAAATTAGAGCCTGGTTTTGCCGCCATCAGACAAGGCACTCATGAACCACATATTACCTTTATTGACTGATTGCAATCAGCCGTTAAGTGGTAAATTGAGACACAGGCAGCAACTGATGCTGTCTTAAAATCCCTTGCTTGTGAAAATGCTAAAAACTACTGTAAAAAAGCCTTGGACCTGATACATGCTGATGTAGAACTTTCTGATTATTTCAAGACATGCACTAATATTGGTTCAGATCAATTCAAAACAGAACTTATTGCTACTGCCTTAGCCCACCAGCTGCAAGTGGCCAGAGCAGCTGTCAAGTGCTTTGAATGTGGAGAAGAGGGCCACATTAAAACACAGTGTCTGAAGGGACAAAAGAACCACAAAAAACCAATACACCTTGCCCTTGCTGCAAAAAGGGGCTCCATTGGGCAAACCAATGCAGATAGAAGTTTGATAAGGACAGGAACCCCCTCCCAAAGCATGGAAACTTGAAAGGGAGCCCAAGGTCCGGTGCCCCTCAATCCAACGGGACCCCACTCAATCAGATGCCAATGCAAGCACAGATCTTGCAAGGGGCACCCCCAGGAATGCTGGCTTGGACTTGGCAATCAGCACTACCACAGTTCTAAATTATACCTCTGTTCATCTGTTGCCCACTGCTGTTTTTGGTCCACTACTATTTCAAATTCACTCTTTATTATTAGGTGGCTCTTCAACCATCAGAACAGGATTGTTTATATTACTAGGAATCATCAATGCAGATTATAAAGGGGAAATCAAAATCATGGCTTGGACACCCAATCCTCCCTGCACAGTGGCACATGGAAGCCGATTGGCATAATTAATACTGCTGCCAGCAATTCTCTACTCAGCACCCATCCTGCAACAGTGTAGTGGGTTGGCCCTGGCTGGGTGCCGGGTGCTCACTAAGTTGCTCTTTCACTCCCTTTCCCTTTGGGACAGGGGAGAGAGTAAGATGGAGAACAGCCAGCAGGGTGAGATAAATCAGTTTTATTACAGTAAAAGAAATGGAATAAGCAGAGATTTGAGTGCGCTATAGCTAAAAGGAAAAAAAGGTCAATCTCTACTTCCCATTAGCAATGATGTTCGGGCACTTCCCGGGAAGCAGGGCTTCAGCATGCGTAAAGGATGCTCCAGAAGGCAAACATTGAAAACTCATGAATGCCCCCCCTTCCTCCCCTCTCCCTTAGCTTATATATCTGAGCTGATGTCATACAGTATGGAATATCCCTTTGGTTGATTTGGGTCAGGTGGCCTGGTTGTGTCCCGTCTCAGGATCTTACCCACTCCCATCCCTTTGATGGGGGAAGAAATGTCAGAGGAGCAGCGCTGCTCAGCAGTAGCTGAAACATTGGTCTGTTATCAACACCCTTCCAGCTACTAATGCAAAGCACAGCACTGGGAGGGCTGCGAGCTTTACCTCAGTCAAACCCAATAAAAGCAGCAACAAAAGGCAGGAGGATTTGGGAGCACAGGCACCCTGCAAATGTTTTGGTCAAAAATCATAGGAGTACAACAGCCATTACTCACTTGTCAAATAGACTCTAAGTCTTTTACAGGACTGGTCGAGACCGGAGCTGCTGTATCTATCATAGCGCAAAAGGAATGGCCCCTGAGTGGCCTCTGGTACCCTCTACCGCGGTTGTCACAGGAGTCGGAGGACAGCAGGTGCCTTGGCAGTCAGCAAAAGAGCTGCAGATCATCGGTCCAGGGAGCAAGACTGCCACCTTGCGGCCATATGTACTCCTGGGCACTCTGTGGGGATGAGATCTGATGATGCAATGGGGTTCGGTCATTTCCACACATTTTTAATAGGGGTCACTGATGAAAAGCCACTCCTCAAACTGACTTAGCTCACAAGTGAACCTGTTTGGGTTGACCAGTGGCCCCTCTCAAATGAGAGGCTTCACCAGGCCTGGATTCTCATACAAGAGCAACTAAATTTGGGCCACAGAGTCCCTTCCACTAGCCCATGGAACACACCTGGTTTTGTTATTCCTAAAACATGGAGGCTTTTACAGGATCTCAGGGCAGTTAATGTCACCTATGGGACCATTACAACCAGGAATACCTAACCCTACAATGATTCCAGAACATTGGGAAGTAGCAATAATTGATTTAAAAGACTTTATATACAATTCCTTTATATCCAGATGATGCACCTAAGTTTGCCTTTTCTCTACTATCTGTCACTCATGAGACTCCCATGGAAAGATACCAGTGGGTTGTGCTACCTCAAGGTATGCAAAACAGTCCGACTATCTGTCAATTTGTCATTCACTCAGCAATACAACCAGTACAGCAAAAATATCTGCCTGTTTTGTTGTATTGATGCCTTAAAAGTTGGTAAAAATAAGAGGCAGACACAGCAGTATAGGGGAAAAAGGGTATTACCTCGGTTTTAATAGAATCCCAGGTGCACCCGCATCAAAGGTGGAATCACGCCAAGGAGCACACCCTGTGTACAATGCATATACAATTTTATGGACCTCACAAATTAGCATATCTACCTAAAATCCCCCTATAAGAAACTTAACAAATGAAGTAATTGCCCCTCTATTCTAATTGTCCCCCCCAAATGAGGCTACAATCTAGTTTACAAAAACATGTTCCAGAGAGGAGGCCCTGTCCAAGGTTGGAGCCTCTAGTTTTGAGATAGTAGGGATGTTTCGTCTTCCCCAGAAAACCCCCGAACTAGGCTAAATATCAGAGTACAAGGGTTATAGACATGTAGGGCTAAGGTACAGGGAGTGAAAGGTACAAGGAAAGGGAAAGGGTATAAAAAATGTATAAAAATGGTATAAATAGAAAAGACAAAAACCATCAGGCATCATTTCCCCCCTTTTTAGAGACTAACAAGATTTTGCCTTGTCTAGTCTCTACACTACACTACCTACAGCACCAGTTTACATAACTAGCTATAGCAAAGGTAATAACTACAATTACAACTATTATAAATGCTTCTTTTACCCAGGCCCCATTTGGTAACCATGACGTGAGGGTGTGGAAGATATGGTTGAATTTCAAGGTGTAATTTCTGGAACCCACTTCATATAGAATTTGAATCTCCTTCCAAATTTCTTCCAAACATTTCTAATTTTTAATGGCCAGTTATCACATCCATCTAGAGGTGGTAACTGGGTACAGATTCAGCAGTTGCTCATATTAAGAGCTCTGGACACATTTTGAATCACAGTGTTGTGTAACTTTTGGCTGAGCCTTGAGTCATGGTTACTAATTGGGCAAAAAACAGACATGTAAAGAACAATTTTAACTACATCATCTTGATTTGCATCAGTCTGTTTTTTCGATGGTCTCAGGGGCAGAAGCTTTCTTCATTCTGGAGTGGTGGATCCATGGTCTTTTCTCAGCAACCTTTTCCAGCAGTGAGGTCGGTCAGCAAAACTTGGAATAGTCCTTTCCAGTTAGCTTGGAAGGGGTCGCTGGTACACCATTTGATGTAGACCCAGTTTCCAGGATGAAATGGGTGAGCAGAGGTGTCCGATCTTAAAGCTTTGGACAGCGCAACGAATCTCTGGAGCTTCTGCAAAGTGGAGCTTAAAGCTGTTAAGTATTTCTGTAAATCAACCATACCCTCTCATGTGAATTTCCTCCAGGATATGTGGAATTTGATATGGTCTGCCATATCAAATTTCATAGGGACTTATATTGTCCCTCCACCTTGGTTGTATGCCGACCCTCAGTAAGGCTATAGGCAAAGCCTGAACCCAGGTCATAGATGTTTCTTGACAGATCTTACCAATCTGGGCCTTGAGGGTTCCATTCATATGTTCAACTTAGCCACTTGCTTGGGGCCTGTATGGTGCATGCAAGTCCCAAGTAAGTCCCAGAATCCTGCTAACTTCCCCGATCACCATTGCAACAAAATGTGGTCCCTTATCTGATGACATCTCCAAAGGAACCCCAAACCTTGGAATTATGTGGTTGAGTAAGGCTTTCACTATTCCTTTGCTGCATTGGTGTGACAGAGATAAGCTTCAGGCCATTCACTGAACATATCAACCAATATCAGTACATATTTGTATTCTTCCTTACATGGCATTTCAACAAAATCTGTTTGCCAGTAATCTCCCGGGAGATGCCCTGCCTTGGTTACTCCTAGCATTACTCTCTTGCTTGTGTCAGGGTTGTCTTTGCAACAGGTTTTACACTTGCTTGTTATAGATTGCACAATATCAGTCATCTCCCTCCCTATCACTACTTTCTTCAGATGTTTTAAAAGGTTTTCTGTTCCCCAGTGTGTACTCTCATGTTTCTTCTGAGCTATTTCTCGAAGGAGCAGGGGTGGGACTACAACCTGGCCTATTGGGGTAACAGCCCACCCACCTTCCTTAATTTCAGCTTTAAGAAACTTAAATAATTTGTGGTCCCTCTGATCATATTTTGGAGTAAACCCTGTCAGATCTACTTCTTTCTGTGGTACAACCGCAAGTATGCCTTTTTCTGCTATTCCTCTTGCTATATCATCAGCTGTTGTAACGCGTGTTCCCTCCCCTAATCCCTCCCCTCTGACCCTTCCTGACTGGCTGATGTGAGTCAGGACCGTCTCCCAGCCCCACGGATAAAAGCCTGGCGGGACCCAGAACCGGCCCTCTTCTATTCTGGCCTCCATGGAGCTCGCATCCTCCCCCACCTCTCGTCTCCCCTCCCCCACTCCCCAGTTCCCCCCCTTATTGTCCCAATAAATAGCTTGGAACCTGGAATGGAATAGCTGCCTTTCTCAACTTGCTACAATTCTACGAGGACTGCGTCTAAGACAGCTTCACAGCCGGCGGCCGCTGAGAAGTCCTCCCGGCGTGATTAGGCTTAGAAACAGCTCCCCCAGGCAGCATGGGGAAGCTGTTTTTGAGTGCACCACTGCAATCAGCAAAGTGATTTCCCACTTCAGGGGTTGTCTTTTCTTTTTCATGACTTCTGCAATGCATGACAGCTACTTCTGTAGGCTTCTAGATGCTCTGCAGGAGTGCAAGGATTTGTTTTGCATGCTTAATGTCATTACCTTGAGCAGTCAGCAGGCCACGTTCCTTCCAAATAGTTCCACGGGCATGAACAACACTGAAGGCATATTTGAAATCAGTCCATATGTTTACCTTCTTTTCCTCGCTCAAATCTAGAGCTCTGGTCAGTGCGATCAGTTCCCAATCTGGCTTCTTCAGAGGCACGTCCTTCAGGTCTTGTCTGCTGAAATAGGTCTCCTCCATTGTCTGTGAACAGTCATGCTCAGGCAGGTCATTAAGTAATGTGGATGACAAAAACATTGCAGGGTTTACAATAGATGTTTTTAGGGTAACATCGTCCTGTTCCAACAACACAGATTGGTATTTGAGGATTCTGCTAGAGGATAGCCAGTGTCCCCCCTTTTGCTCCAGCACAGAGATCACAGCGCGGGATACATACATGACAATGTGCTGTCTAAGGGTGAATTTACGAGCCTCCTGTATTAGGATGACAGTTGTTGCCGCAGCTTTCAGAAACCAAGGCCACCCTTGGCTAACATTGTCTAGCTGTTTTGAAAAATAGGCCACAGCTCTTTGCTGGTCCTTAAGGTTCTGTGCCAGTACCCCTAGGGTAAAATTCTGCTGCTCATATGTAAAAAGTCCAAAGGGCTTAGTTAGGTCTGGCAGCCCCAGAGCTAGAGCGGACATCAAGGAATGTTTTAGCTGTTTAAATACAGCCCTTGCTTCCTCTGTACAGTTGATGGTTCCTTTCTCAGCTGCCTAAAGGGCTTCATACAAAGGTTTTTCTTGCTTTTTCCAGTCTTCTAGGTCCTTTGACAGCTGATGTCTAAATATAGTTGGGTGATCTTTGAACTTTTGGAGTAGCACTGTCCAGGTGAGTTGAGTCTTTCTTCCTGTCTCAGGATTTTCCCACTCAGAAGCAAAGAGTTCTTGACTACTTTCACTTATAGAAATCCAGAAAAAGGCATTCTTGAGATCTCAAACTGTGAACCACCCTAGTTCATTTGTCAGTGTGGTCTGAAAAGTGTAGGGGTTTGGTACAACTGAATCTATATCCTCTGTGATTTTGCTAACTGCTCTTGAATCTTGCACTATTCTGTAACTTTTACCATCATCCTTCTTTACTGGCAGGATGGGTTTTCCCAGTTAAAATTTTAAAGGTTCAAAGAAAGGCCTTGTTTCGCTTATCTCTGTGGCACTGGTCACATCTACAGTATCTTGACTCTGTTTCCCCTTTAAAGTATTTAACACAGACCCCTGCTGTAGTCCTCCAAGGGAGAACGGTGTTTTTATATTAATCACTCTTGATTTCTGACAGCCTGCCTCAAAGGTGCTTCTAGGACAGCTTCCTTCTTTCTTGGTTCATCTTTTTTAGATCTGGTGTGTTCAGCTACCGGACTAGCAGCCCCTATAGCCTCATAGGTTACTTTTCCCCCCTTCTTCCCAGTAAGCCCGCTGGTTACTCTGGCTACAGCCCCAGCCCCAGTCTCTTCCTCGTCAGATATATCTGCACTGAATTCATCTGGCTTGCTTTTGATTGCGGCTATTTTTCCCTCAGCCCTGTCACTGGCCACGTGGTGAAGCGGGTGCTGCTCTCGGCTCCCCCCTTCCCCAGCCTGGAAGGGATCGGGTACAGCAGCAGATGCATTTCTCTCCCCGCCTGGACTTGGCTCTGCTCCTACCCTGCCTCTGCCCTCAGGGGGGCTGGTGGTTCCTGACCGGCTTGCCCTTGTTTCTCCCCGGCCTCCGCCTGCTGGGCGGCCCGGGCAGAGGAGTGGGTGGTGGCCACCAATCCCCCATCCCCAGCCCCACCGTGGCAGGGGAGAGGGGAGCTGGTGGTGGCCACCTATCTCCCATCCCCAGCACTGCATCGGCCCAGGGCAGGGAGGGGGGCTGCCGGCAGCGGTGGCACTGGAGGAGGAAGCCAGGCTCCCCCCACCTCCACCGGTCTGGCTGGCCCTGTAGCGACTAGGGGTACGATATTCTTTCTCGCAAGGCAGGCAGTCTGTTTGTTTGAACACCTTTTCCCGATTCAGGAATATAGAAAACAATTCTTCATATTTTAATTAATCAAATCTGCCCTGGGCCCAAAATTCTACTAGCAATTTTGTGATTAATTGGTGTACCAAACTACCTAGACAGGGCCATTTCTCTCCCCTACTCAGTTTCAAAACAGGCCACACCCACAACGAGAGCCTAGTGAGTTCCTCCATGTTCAGAGGGGTTCTTTTCCCCGTTAGGTCGTGCCAGTTTTTTAAGATCAGACCCAGCAGGGAATCCTGCAGAATTTTGGGAATATCAGAAGATGCACCACCCATGTTTCGTTTATAAACAGAAAAGAAACAGCCAGAAAGTTCTTAGCCCAGAGTCTGGCACAAGAAACAAACCCGCGGTTGTCACGCCCCAGCAGAGTAAGAAAAGCAAAGTTTAAAAGAGCACGCGCACGTGGCTTAAAGACCCTGGTGAGGTTCAAACCACCTACGCTTGGTAGATGAACCCTCGCCCCTAACCCCTGGTCCACGTCTCCCCCTGAGCCGCTGTACAGCCCTTCTGTGAGTAAATAGCAAGAGGTGTCCCTCTCTCCTCACAGCCCCTGCAGGAGCAGACTAGGTTGTAAACCCCTCCTTTATGGCCCCCCTTGGCCACACTCCCGCCCTACCCCTGGAGATCTCCCCCAGATGCTAGCTAGCAATAAAACCATAAAACCATTCCCCTTTGATCTCACCTCTCCTGCTGTGTTTCTGCAGTAGGTTTTTTGGAAACTCCCTGGTTTTTGCAATCCTGGATTAACAAATTAAGTAATTGCCTCTCTATTCTAATTCCCCCCCCTCCCCCCAGTTAGGCTACAGTCTAGTTTACAAAAACATGTTCCAGAGGCCCCGTCCAAGGTTGGAGCCTCTAGTTTCGAGATAGTAGGGATGTTTCATCTTCCCCAGAGAACCCCTGAACTAGGCTAAATATCAGAGTACAAAGGTGTCTTGGGGTGATGTTGTGATAATCCTGTATTCCCTATCATTTGCTTGTACGCTCAGAAAGGTGGTCCTGTAGCTTTAACTGCATTCAGCAGCTGGGAGAAGTGCGGGTTGTTTTGAAACTTTTCCCTAAGCTTCACTACTGGGGATCAAGGGGGAAGAAAAGACGCTCCTTGGACTAGCTGCTGCGGCTGCTGTCAAAGCTGCTAGTTTTTCCCTGAGATTGCTTCTTCGTCATCTCCTTTTGGACCCTTTTTTTCCGATTTGCTTTTTTGCCCAGAAAACCCGAGGAGCCCCAGAGGATGGCAGACGAGAATCCTCCAGGGAGCTACTAGAACAACTCCGCCTAGCCCCCCCCCCCCAAAACCCCCGGAAAAAAGAAACTACATCTGAAAAAGACACTGAAATTCACCAGCTGTTTACTCAAGTTTAATAACTCCTTTTCCCCTGTTTTCCCCTTCCCCTGTGCCTTGCAGGGCACTCTTACTGTTCTGTTAAATAAATAGGGTTTTTTTCACTTTCATCTAAGAAATTCTGTTGTGGTGAGGGAGGGGGTGCCAGAGCCCTTGGCTTTCGGGGAGGCATTTGTTCAGAGCACTCTCCACCTAGAAAAATTTGTCTCTAATCCAAGAGAATATCTAAATCATCCTCTAATCTGAAACAAAATGTTATAGACATGTAGGGCTAAAGTACAGGGAGTGAAAGGTACAAGAAAAGGGAAAGGGTATAAAAAATGTATAAAAAGAGTATAAAGATAAAAGACAAAAACCATCAAGCATTAGTATCACTACATGGATGACATTTTGATTGCTTCTGACAGTTCTTTACTGTTGAAAGACTGTCTTGCTGTTTTAAAAACAACACTTGCCAGCAGGGGCTTATGTGTAGCCACAGAAAAAATCCAAACAGAACCTCCTTGGAAATACCTGGGCTTTAAATTGCTAGAAACAACAGTCACCCCACAGCCAGTAACTTTGAAAACTGACATACACACATTGAATGACTTACAAAAGTTACTGGGTACTATTAATTGGATTCGCCCTTTCCTGGGAATCACCACAGAGGAATTTTCCCCCTTGTTTCAATTGTTTAAAGGGGAACCAGATCTTTCCTCCCCTAGGCAGTTAACAAAGACTGCCTGAGAGGCTCTAGCACATGTAAGCAACAAAATCAACAAATCCTTTGCCACACATCAGAACCCAAATTTGCCTTTGTGTCTGCTCCTAATTCTGCAATCTTTTTAACCCTATGCTCTCATTGGACAATATGATGAATATCGTCTCTGGCTATTAGAATGGATTTTTCTACCACACACCTTCACAAAAACTGTAACTACTCAACTTGAGATGGTTATTCGACTGCTGTTGATGGGACAGCTTCGGTGTCAGACTCTGTCAGGACATGATCCAGCTGTCATACATCTTCCTATTACTGATAGAGAATTAGAAAACCTATTCAGGGACTCACTGTCATTTCAAATTGCATTGTCTGATTATAATGGAGAATTTATCCATTCAATGCCCTGTCATGTTCTGCTTCAATTCTTCAAGGAACTCTCTTTTCAACCGCGGATGCTGCAATCAAAGATGCCTATCTGATGCCTGGAACCGGGCTTACCTGGAACAGAGGCTAGAAAAAGTTAGGAGAATAAAAAGCAGATTAATTTATTGAAGGTGTTTAAGGTACATTTAGGGTAGACAGAGCCTACTCCAGAGGCTACACCCAAAAATGGACAATGAGTCATGAATTCTTCACATTTTATAAGTTCAGTCTATTAACATATTGGGCCTTAATTTTCCAATTACACCTTCAGGTGATGTCAATTACCCCAAGCTTGCTCCCCCAAATTCACTGTTTACATATTCTGGGGCTCTGAGGCAGCAAAGTGTCCTTGGATTTTCCAACTGAGTGGAATTGTTTTGCCTAAAATGCTGGGAACAGAGTTTTTTAGCACTTTATACAGAGTCTAGAGCTACACACCAAAACTACAGATACACGAAATATAGAAGCTAAAAATCCTTAAGGCATCATATCCCTGATGCAAAAACTATTTTCACTGATGGGTCAGGAAAAACACACAAAGCTGTGACCCTGTGGAAAAACAACATGGGACAATGGGAACATTCAATAACCTTTCAACCCAGATCCACCCAGCTGGTTGAGCAGGCAGCTGTGGTAGAGGCATTTCATCTCTTCTCAGAGCAACCCTTTAACACTGTGATTCTCTTTATGTTACAGGAATCATGGAGAGAATTGAGCACTCCTTCCTGAAGGAAGTCTCTAACAAAGATCTTTTTGTGTTATTAACCACTTTATACAACCTTTTACTTCACAAGTCTCATGAGTATTACATTCTGCACCTTTGGTCCCACACCACTCTGCCTGGACCTATAGTGGAAGGTAACGCAAAAGCAGATGCCCTTGCTGTGACAGCTAGTGTACCACAGAAATTAGAGCAGGCAAAATTTTCTCATGATTTCTATCACCAGAATGCTCGAGCACTAGCCAAACAATTTAACCCTACCACAAGCACGAGATATAGTGAACACTTGCTCACAGTGTCAGCAAACTGTTTCTCTGCCACAAGCATTAGGTACAAAACCATGAGAGTTGAAACCCAATGACATTTTGCAAACAGATGCAACACACATACCGAGCTTTGGGACTTTTAAATATGTCCATGTTTCCATCAATACCATTTCAGGTTTTATAGTAGCAACAGCACACAAAGGTGAGAAATCCAGAGATGCCACCAGACACCGGCTACATGCTTTTGCCACAATGGGGGTCCCTCAACAGATAAAAACAGACAAAACCAGACGACAGATCCACATATACATCCCATAAAACACAAGAATTTTTCCACACTTGGGGTATCAAACATGTCACAGGTATCCCACATTCTCAGGACAAGCCATAGTGAAAGGGGCATATTATACTTTGAAAAACATGCTGCAGAAACAAAAAAGGGGGAACCCAGTAGGTATGCTCCCTGAAGAGCAGCTTGACAAGGCAACCTATGTTTTAAATTTTCTGAATGTCTCCAGCAGAGATGATCTGACAGCACATCAGAGCTGCCCCTCAGCAACAATGGAACAGAATGGGTAGGAGGAACTTGGCTTCCTCCCCTGGATCAGGATGTTGTAGATATGTATATTAGCAATGCCCTTCTGTTACTGATTTACAGCCTAAATGCTTCATGCAGAATCAAACAAGTACCCTTTTACCTTTACGCTGTCTTAACTTTTCTATGCAACTACATCTAATATATGTACACATGGAAACTGCAAAAAAGTTGACTGCTATTACATTATCAGCCATTCTATCTCTAACAAATCTATGGAGGCCACTCCACCTCCTTCCCCCAAATGTCGTTTTATACCCTGTCTCAGGTTAGAGACAAATTTGGGAGGAAGTGTGTCTTGGTTTGAAAGACAGGTGTCTGCCAAGAGAGGTTGAACCCTCCCTTAGGACAGAGAATGTGATTTTTCCCTCCCTCCGAATTATTTAATTTTGAAAATCAAGGGCTTTCAGGCAAAGGTATGGGAAAAAGGAATATCAGTTCTTTACTAGTATCTATAAACAAGCAATAACAATAATAGCAACCACAACTAGAACCAGAAACCAATAGCAGATGACTTGTGAGCTGCCGAGCCTTTTTCCCGTGTGGTGTAATCACGGTCGCAAGCAGCAGGGGCGCTGTTGAGCTCCTGGCTGGGCAGGGCAGGTGCGATGACTGCCGAGCGGCTGCAGGTGGCGCTGTGGCGCAGGGTCAGGTCAGCCTCACACAGCTGGTAATGGCAGGCAGGCTGAAAAGCAGGCAGGGCAGCTCGGAGCGGCAAAAAGCAGGGTGGCAGGGGTAGGCGCTGGCTCTCTCCCCGGCTAGCTAGCGAGGTAGCAAGGATTTCTGCAGTCACAGCAGACGCTGCCGTCTCGTGCGGCAGAGGGCGGGGGCAGGCGGCAGAGGCAGCCGGACTCTCCCGGCAGCTGCTGCGAGAAAACGCAGCCCGGGAAAATGTGCACTTCCCAGTGGGAAAAAGGTTGAATCAAAGCACACCCAGCCAGGAGAAGAAAAAAAACAGGGCACAGTTGGATTTCCTCTGGTCGCAGCCGAAAAGCAAAGAGCAGCTTCTCCTCTCAGCATCCGAACCACGAGAGAGCATTCCATCGGCTGGCTCTTCCCTTACCCTGCCCTGCCCAAGTACACCTTTTGTCTTTTACAAAAGACTTGATGGCTCTAAACACCCAACTATTTGTTGCTTAGTAACAGTGATGGAGAAAAATTCCAAGGCCTTCCCCAAACTCCGACATTATCCACCCCGAATTTTTTTCCATTCCAACATGTTACATTGAGCTTAAACATTTAAATTATATAAGTACATGCATTACTCTAATTATATACATATATACATACAGACATGGATACAGGCACAGTGTTATGGGCAATTCAACCCCAACTAAGGTCTCCCTGAGGTATGCATCGTGCTTCTCCATCCTTTTGCATCACCCACCAGGTACACCCTGGACCCTGAGCAAAAACAACCCCACGGGTGGGTTTGTCTTTGTCTGAGGCAGAATTAATCCAGTTTTCCCTAGCATGCCTCTCATGTGTACCACTGGAACTTTATCCCCGTCTGCTGTTTGCAGGGGTTCAGATTGGGCAGGGCCAGCTCGGTTGGTGGAACCTCAGGTGTTAACTAGCCAGGTGGCCTTGGCTAAATGCTGTTCCCAACCTTTAAAAGTCCCACCGCCTAAAGTTTTCAAGGTGGTTTTTAGCAGACCATTGCATCACTCCACTTTGTCAGCAGCAGGTGCATGATAAGGAATGTGGTACACCCACTCAATGCCATGTTCCCTAGCCCAGGTGTTTATGAGGCTATTTTTAAAATGAGTCTCATTGTCTGACTCTATTCTCTCAGGGGTACCATGCCTCCAAAGGACTTGGTTTTCAAGGCCCAGGATGGTGTTACGAGCAGTGGCATGAGGCACAGGGTAGGTTTCCAACCACCCCGTGGTGGCTTCAACCATTGTGAGCACGTAGCGCTTGCCATGGTGGGTTTGAGGCAGTGTGATGTAATCAATCTGCCATGCTGTCGCTGTTGAGCCGCTAGCAGAGAAGTAGAAACCCAGGTTCTCAGGCAAGAAAAGAGAGAGTTTATTATTTTGATTTCCATATATATAGACTTCTCACAGGTCACCCAGATTGGTCAGTCAAAAACCTCCCCCTAGGCCTAATTGGCCAGGCCTGAACTGCCCAAGTCTTGAGACCCTGTTTGCAAAAACATCCAAACTTTATCTTTGTTTATAAAGCACAGCAAAATGTTCTCATGAGAAAGACCTGTGCTGGTCACACCAGGCCTCTCCATACTTATATTTAGACCACCTTCCACCATACCACAGGGGTTTCACCCACTTGGCTTGCTTGATGGCAGCACACGTCTCACAATTATGGATTACCTGGGAGATACAGTCCATGGTTAGATCCACCCCTTGGTCTCATGCCCACTTGTAGGTGGCATCTCTGCCCTGATGGCCAGAGGCATCATGGGCCTATCGAGCTAGGAACAGCTCTCCCTTGTGTTGCCAAACCAAATCTATTTGTGACACCTTTATCTTTGCAGCCTTATCCACTTGTTCGTTGTTTCGGTGTTCCTCATTAGCTCGGCTCTTGGGGACATGGGCATCTACATGACAGACTTTCACAGGTAGCTTCTCCACCCTAGTGGTAATGTCTCGCCACTCATCAGCAGCCCAGATTGGTCTTCCTCTACGCTGCCAGCTGGCCTTTTTCCACCTTTCCAACCAACCCCATAGAGCATTGGCTACCATCCATGAATCAGTGCAGAGGTAGAGCTTTGGCCACTTCTCTCTTTCAGCAATGTTCGGGGCCAGCTGAACGGCTTTGAGTTCAGCAAGTTGACTCGATCCCCCCTCTCCTTCTTTAGCCTCTGTGACCCGTCGTGTGGGGCTCCATACGGCTGCTTTCCATTTCCTATTTGCCCCCACGATACGACAGGAACCATCAGTGAACAGAGCGTAGCGTGTTTCATCTTGTGGCAGTTGGTTGTATGGTGGAGCTTCCTCTGCGCGAGTCACTTGTTCCTGCTCCTCTTCATCCGTGAGGCCGAAGTTTTCACCTTTGGGCCAATTTGTAATTATTTCTAAGATCCCAGGGCGATTCGGGTTTCCAATACGGGGGCTCTGTGTAATGAGAGCAATCCATTTGCTCCACGTGGCATCAGGGGCATGGTGGGTTGAGGGAACCTTTCCCTTGAACATCCACCCCAGCACTGGCAGTCGGGGTGCAAGGAGAAGTTGTGCTTCCATACCAATTACCTCTGAGGTGGCTTGGACTCCTTCATAGGCTGCTAGGATTTCCTTCTCGGTGGGAGTATAGTTGGCTTCGGACCCTCTGTAACTTCGGCTCCAGAATCCCAGTGGTCGTCCTCGAGTCTCGCCAGGCACCTTCTGCCACAGGCTCCAGGACAGACCATTGCCCCCAGCTGCAGAGTAGAGCACATTCTTCACTTCTGGTCCTGTCCTGACTGGGCCAAGGGCTACTGCATGAGCGATCTCCTGCTTGATCTGCGCGAAGGCTTGTTGCTTTTCAGGGCCCCAGTGGAAATCATTCTTCTTGCGGGTCACCAGGTAGAGAGGACTCACAATCTGGCTGTACTCGGGGATATGCATCCTCCAGAAACCTATGGCGCCTAGGAAGGCTTGCGTCTCTTTCTTGTTGGTTGGTGGGGACATCGCTGTGATCTTGTTGATGACTTCGGTAGGAATCTGACGTCGTCCATCTTGCCACTTCACTCCCAGGAACTGGATCTCTCGGGCAGGCCCCTTGACCTTGCTCATTTGATGGCGAAGCCAGCTTCCAGGAGAATTTGGATGATTTTCTCTCCTTTCTCAAACACTTCTTCCGCTGTGCTCCCCCACACAATGATGTCGTCGATGTACTGCAGATGTTCTGGAGCCTCACCCTTTTCCAGTGCAGCCTGGATCAGTCCATGGCAGATAGTGGGACTGTGCTTCCACCCCTGGGGCAGTCGGTTCCAGGTATACTGCACGCCCCTCCAGGTGAAAGCAAACTGAGGTCTGCACTCTGCTGCCAGAGGAATGGAGAAAAATGCATTTGCAATGTCAATAGTGGCATACCACTTTGCTGCCTTGGACTCTAGCTCATACTGGAGCTCCAGCATGTCTGGCACAGCAGCACTCAGAGGTGGAGTCACCTCATTCAAGGCATGATAGTCCACAGTCAATCCCCATTCTCCGTCAGATTTTCGCACAGGCCAGATGGGGCTGTTAAAGGATGAGTGGGCCTTGCTGACCACCCCTTGGCTCTCCAGCTCACGGATCATCTTGTGGATGGGAACCACAGCATCTCAATTAGTCCTGTATTGCTGGCAGTGCACTGTCGAGGTGGCAATTGGTACTTGTTGGTCCTCCACCTTCAAAAGTCCGACTGCAGAAGGATTCTCTGATAGTCCAGGCAAGGTGTTCAATTGCCTCATGCCCTCTGCCTCGACAGCAGCTATTCCAAAAGCCCACTTGAGTCCTTTCAGGTCTTTGAAATAGCCGTTACGGAGGAAGTCTATGCCCAGAATACATGGAGCCTCTGGACCAGTCACAATGGGATGTTTTTGCCACTCCTTCCCAGTCAGGCTCACCTCGGCTTCAACCAGGGTCAACTGCTGTGATCCCCCCGTCACCCCAGCAATAGAAATGGATTCTGCTCCCGCAAGTCCCGATGGCATTAGGGTACACTGCGCACCTGTATCAACTAGTGCTTCATATTTCTGTGGCTCTGATGTGCCAGGCCATCGAATCCACACAGTCCAAAAAACACGGTTTTCCCGTACCTCTACCTGGCTAGAGGCAGGGCCCCTCTAGCACTGGTTATCATTCCCTTCCTGGTCATACATTCTAGAAGTTCCTTCAAGGGGATCTGACCCATCATCTTCCCTTCTATTATACCTAGCAGGTCGGCCACAGGAAGCTGAGGCTACCTTCGCTTTAGCAGAACCCCCTCGGCCAGCGTTTCCCTCCTTAAGCTGACGCACCCGTGCTGCCAGGGCAGTAGTGGGCTTCCCATCCCACCTCCTCATGTCTTCCCCATGGTCATGCAGAAAGAACCACAACTCAGCTCGTGGGGTGTACCCTCTCTCCCTAGCTGGGGGATGTCGGGCTCTGGTATTGGGGCCTGTGACTCTCACTGGTGCCACATTGATCCTCCTCATCTCGTCCCTAATCTCCTCCCTCAGGTCCTTCATCTCCTCTCTCATCTCCCTTATCTCTTTCATCTCCTCCCTGAGGTCTTGAACCACAGCAGAGACCTGAGCCTGCATCGGGCCACTGATCACACTTGCATAATACCTGAGCCTGTCAACTATTGAACCCACCGTCTCTCGATTGTCATCAGCATTAATTGTTGCAAGGAAGGTGGCATGTTGGGGTTGCCCTTGCCTTGCAAGGCTCCACAACATTTGCCCGGTGCACCTGACCCTGTCAGGGTCATTTTCGTGCTGTCCATCCCTCCCAAAGAGCACCTCCATTATGGCTGCTTCTCTCAGCCGTTGGATCCCTTCCTCAATGGTCTTCCAGGACATTCTACGGTGAGGATCCTGCATTCTGTCTTTGTGGACAAACTTCTCTCTTACACCCATTAAAAGCCTCTCCCAGAGAGAAAGGGGCCCTGTCTCCCTCGCAAACACTTTGTCAACACCTGGGTCTTGGGCCAAGGGTCCCAAATTCTTTGCTTCATTATTATCCAGCTGCATACCTGGGCCCATAAGGTCTCAAACCTGAAGTAACCAGGTTTGGACAGCTTCGTGCGCCCGTCGCTTAACATCATCTCGCAGATTACAGAGAGTATCGAAGTGGAAGGACTCAGTGATGATTATGGGCTCAGATTCCACTGCTGGTTGTGAGGGCAATGGCTCCCCATCATCATTAACTGGGCGTACTGATTTGGTCTTATACTTTGTACGCACCACAGGGGCAACTGCTGCTGGCTGTGGCTGCTCTTGGGATCCAGCTGGAACCTGGATGGTCGTAACATCTGTGGGTTCCACTGCTGCACCATCAGACTCTTTCCCTTTGGGGCGAGGAGAGGGTTTTACACCTGCTAGGGAGATGTATTCCTTCAGCAGCTGGTGTATTCTGTGTATCATCTCCTCCACTAGCACCCCCACCCACTCCGGATGGTTCGTTTCTGAGGCAGGCTGTTGGACAGGGTCAGGCTGTGGGGTACCCCCAGGCTCTGGGACAGCCCCGGGGCTCTGTGGCCACAGCCCTATTCCCTGGCACAGCTGTTAGAACGGTTACCCAGGGAAGTTTCACCTTATCCCAGAATGCAAAGTAGGATAGACCTATCAGCCACAGCAACACCAGACACTGTATGATATCATAAGCATTTAGAGAGTATCCAAACCTTTCGAGCATTAGTTGGGTAGGCCCAAAGTAATGAATAAAAGGTTGAGAAAAACCTTCTCCTGGTGTTATCTCCTCACAAAAGGTACCATTAGCAAACAAACTCCAAAAACATGTCCTGATGGTGTCAAAAAACTGTAACCATGTGCCTGCCATCAAAATGAACTGAAAGATCCCGAAATTCTTCACCCTATTGGCCCATTGTGCAAACTGGATGACAGCCACAATAACCTTAGTTATAGGACCCATGTTTAGGTAGGGAGCTGCAAATGGGAAAAGTGTGGTCACAAATATGTGCCAATCAAACCAGGGTATACTCAACATAGTACCACTTAATGAGGTTTTCATGTTCACCGCACTAAGATAGGTCTCACAGAAACTGTTATTCCTTTTTCTTCCAATGCCCTCAGGCCCCACTTTGGGCGCCAAGATCTGTCTTGGTTTGAAAGACAGGTGTCTGCCAAGAGAGGTTGAACCCTCCCTTAGGACAGAGAATGTGATTTTTTTTTCCCTCCCTCCGAATTATTTAATTTTGTAAATCAAGGGCTTTCAGGCAAAGGTATGGGAAAAAAGGAATATCAGTTCTTTACTAGTATCTATAAACAAGCAATAACAATAATAGCAACCACAACTAGAACCAGAAAACCAATAGCAGATGACTTGTGAGCTTCTGAGCCTTTTTCCCGTGTGGTGTAATCACAGTTGCAAGCAGCAGGGGCGCTGTTAAACTCCTGGCTGGGCAGGGCAGGTGCGATGACTGCCGAGCGGCTGCAGGTGGCGCTGTGGCGCAGGGTCAGGTCAGCCTCACACAGCTGGTAATGGCGGGCAGGCTGAGAAGCGTGCAGGGAGGCAAAGCAGCTCGAAGCAGTGAGAAAAGCAGGGCAGAAGGGGCAGGCACTGGCTCTCTTCCTGGCTAGCTAGCGAGGTAGTAAGGATTTCTGCAATCACAGCAGACGCCGCAGTCTCGTGCGGCAGAGGGCGGGGGCAGGCAGCAGAGGCAGCCGGACTCTCCCGGCAGCAGCTGCGAGAAAAAATGCAGCCCGGGGAAATGTGCCCTTCCCAGTGGGAAAAAAGGATGAATCAAAGCACACCCAGCCAGGAGAAGAAAAAAACAGGGCACAGTTGGATTTCCTCTGATCGCAGCCGAAAAGCCAAGAGCCGCCTTTTCCTCTCAGCGTCCAAACCACGAGAGAGCGTTCCAAGGGCCGGCTCTTCCCTTACCCTGCCCTGCCCAAGCACACCTTTTGTCTTTTACAAAAGACTTGATGGCTCTAAAACACCCAACTATTTGTTGCTTAGTAACAGTGATGGAGAAAAATTCCAGGCCTTCCCTAAACTCTGACAGGGTGCATTCATTATTTTACATTTACCTTCTGGAGCAACTGCTCCACGTGCTGAAGCCCTGCTTTCCAGGAAGTGTCTGAACATTGCTCGCTGATGGGAAGTAGGGATTAACTTTTCCCTTTGCTTATGCACGTGCAAATTTTGCTTGGTTTTTTTCCTTTGCTTTAGTAAGCTGCCTTATCTCAACCTACTAGTTGTTTTCCATGTTATTCTCTCTCCCCTGTCCCACAGGGAAGGGGAGTGATAGAGTGGCTCGGTGGGCACCTCGTTCCCAGCCAAGGTCAACGAACTACATATTGTTACTGTTATTATTAGTGTGATAAACACATACTATAGTATTGGCTTTTTGCAAATATTAAAATGAATGCTATGTGTATAATGTAATTTCTTACAGAAGTAACTTTGCTATAAAGATATAGCTGTGTAATTATACTAATGCCTTTATTTTCATAACTAACCTAACTTATCCATAGTGGTGAAATAGCTGACATGTTACTATAATGATTACTATTCCGAAGGGGTGTAATGTAAGTAATGACACTGTAAACGTAACAGGAGCTAAAGGGGAAAGGTGCCGGGAGGCAAGGAGGAAACATGCAAAGACTCAATATGAGTTATAAGCAAGCTCCATTTATTTTATGGTATGCATGGCTTATATACTGTTAAAAGTGCTTATGCTTACTACTAAAAGTTACAATCTGCATTCCATTGCATTCCATTCTCACACTTTCAGGGTTCCTCCTCATTCTTCTTAATCGCAAGTTCTCCCCCCCCCGGTACTTCCCACGGTACTTTCCCAGAGCTCAAGGGCACTCTGTCCTGTCAGCATGCCCCGCACCCATCTTACTGCTGCGGCCTGTATGGCCCACTTCAGCTAACATTGGCTTTGCTCGCACAAGCCTCCTAAGGATTCGTGACCGTGATCTTGGAGCCATTCTGTAACAATTCCCCCTCTCTCCTTTTGTGTGAGCAAGACCTTGTTAGCTGTCTGATCAATTTGCTTTGTGATGCAGCTATAAGCAATTCTTATCACTACAATTATTAGTATAAAAACTCCTAACTAGCGTAAGGCACTGTACATGGCAAAATTGTTAAAAATAGCAAAGCTACAATTAAAATGAATACAGTTGCTTGGATTAGGGTTTTCAACTATTCAGTAATTCTTAAACTCTAACTACTTGGCAAGTCTACGGCCATTGGCTACTCATAGTTGTCTTGACAGGTGTTGTAGTAAGTTGTCGGTGAAATGGACTTTGAGTAGTCCGAAAGGTTCATACAGCACATTTCTTCAAATTCTTCGTAGCTATGTTTTTGGGCTAATAAGAGAAAATCTATTGGCTTTCCCCACGGCAACTAGTCCTGCTAATTGCTTAATGGTATCCTTGCCTACTCCCCGCTTTTCTAAAAAGCGTTGTAATAAATCTAGGGCTACCTCTCTATCCATTCTCGTCCAGCTGGTTCTAAAACATCTTGATCATTGCATCAGAGTAGCGCACCACCTGCGTCTCTCTTTTCACGCCGCGATCGCCTCGCAGCTTATCAGAGTGTAGTCCCCATGGGCGACGGGTCCCCTCTTGGTCGGCCTGAGCTCTCAGATCGGACCTTGCTGGGCAAGGGGTGATGATCTTAGCTCCCCGGTCGCTGCACCAGTGCTTTCCCGTTCCTTGGCTCTCCTGGTATTCTTCAACAACAGTCAGGGTCCAGAATCACGTCGGGGTCACCATTTGCCAGGAGGCCAGGAGGAAACATGCAAAGACTCAATATGAGTTATAAGCAAGCTCCATCTATTTCACGGTATGCATGGCTGTCATGGGTTTGAGATAGGACATTGCCAGGAAGACGCACGAAAAGAGGGCAACCAGGCTCCAAGCTTAAAGTTGCAAAAAAGGTGATTTAATTACCTAACAGAATTGGAGGATAAATGCAAGGCAAAAATAAACTTTTTATACATTATTTTGTTTACTCCCCCCCCTCCCTCTTACGAACCCATAGCATTCACCCCCTTTCCTCCTTTACAATCCACAAGCCAGGTAGGGAGGCAGGGTGTAGGGTCTCTTTTCAGTCCACAGAGCAGATTCTCAAATTTATTCATCACTACAATTCTTCTACTACAAATACTCTTTATCTCTACTTGTTCCTCTCTCTCTCCAGACAGTTTTCTGCTCTCACCCCCACCCTCTTAAGAAGCAGTCTCTGCACTCACCCCCCCCCTTTCCCTCTTTCCAAACCAGCAACACAGACAGGGGGCAGGGTGAGAGGGGTTCTCTGGTCAGTCCAATCAAGGAGAAGGGGTCTCTACTTGTTGGAAAACACAGTTTTCCAGCAAAACTTGTGTTAGTTGAGCAGGCCTGAACAAAGCCTCAGCATAGTCAGGCCTCAGTAAAAATCCTAACAAGCTGTCATGAGAAACTAACACCTGGGAACCACAGCTGTGCTTCTGAGCTGTGAGAAGAATGTCATGAGAAAAGATAGGGAGTCAAAAGTGTTATGAGAAAAATATAAGGGAGTCACCAGAAGGATCCCTGAATATGTGAGAACAAACTGCAGATATGTGTGTAGCTATAATTAGAAACATCTGTAACAGTATATAAGTTTCTCGTTTGGTGAAATAAAATGGAGCTTGCTTTATGACTTATATTAAGTCGTGTGTGAGTTCTCTCTCGCCGTTTTGACATCTACTTAGCCACGGGGTCTTTTCCCACGAGAGACAGTCCTCTAGGAACTTTTTTGGCGTGGGTCCAATCTCACGAGCAACATCCCGCCCGAATTCTGCTGCAACATGAGTCTTTTTGTCCATAAGGTGCTGTGCAGATTCTCCCGAGCCGAGGCCAGGCTGCTTCCATCCCAGGAGCAAGGCCTTTCTCTCCCAGTCAAGGCCTTTGCAGTTTTAACTCTTAGATGAGACTCCCACTGGATCACAGTCTTTTCCAGGCATCCACCTGCTCCTCTGGAGTGAGCTGTGGGTGGATTTCTGCTTCCTTATGGACTCCATGGGCTGCAGGAGAAACTTCTTGCTCCCCCATAGCTTTTACCACGGCTAGCAGAAAGTTTTCAGCTCCGGTGCCAGGAGCACTGGAGCACCCCTTCCTCCCCCATCTTCACTGACCTTGGCAATCTCCATGCTGTTCTCCCTCACATATTTTCACCTCCACCTCCTCCTCCTCCAACTACAAAGAAGTGAAAGAAGTGCGTGCCTGCTTGTTTTGATTTCTTCTTAAATATGTTTTCACAGAGGCTTAACCAACACCTCCAATTGGCCCAAACTTGGCTGGTAGCATGTCCATCACTCTCAGAGCCATCAGAGATTGACTCTGCTGGACTTGATGTAAAAACTTCCAGAACCTTCACTCAGGACACACAGGAGCCATCTTTGTGCCACTCCCCACCCCTCAGACACCTCCCCAGGGCTACCACAACAGCTTCTGAGGGGTCCAAATTTCTCCTAGATGTTAAAAATACTTTACTGATGTTTGGGCCAATCAAAACCACCACAGTGGCTTATATACTGTTAAAAGCGCTTATGCTTACTACTAAAAGTTACAATCTGCATTCCATTGCATTCCATTCTCACACTTTCAGGGTTCCTCCTCATTCTTCTTAATCGCAAGTTCTCCCCCCCCCCCCCGGTACTTCCCACGGTACTTTCCCAGAGCTCAAGGGCACTCTGTCCTGTCAGCATGCCCCGCACCCATCTTACTGCTGCGGCCTGTATGGCCCACTTCAGCTAACACTGGCTTTGCTCGCACAAGCCTCCTAAGGATTCGTGACCATGATCTTGGAGCCATTCTGTAACAGAAAGGCTTAAGGTTCCTGTAATTAAGAATGTAGTAATTGAAAGGGAAACTAGAATAGGGATGGGAGATTTCTTATTAGTCCCTGGAGCAGGTTGCAACTTATTGGGGAGAGACTTGCAGGTGCAATTAGGAATAGGAGTTATGCCAGAAGAAGGAAAAATGACATCTTAAGAGCTAAAACTCAGCCAAGAAGATGAGGAAAAGAATTAACAAAGTTTGGGCTGGAGAAGGAAATAGAGGAGGATTGAATATTGACCCCATAAGTGTCATGATTGAGCAAAAAGAATGTCCCATATGTGTATGTCACTACCCTATATCCTTAGAAGGAAGAGAAGGCTTAAAGCTGGTAATAGAAGAATTGATAAAGGATGGGACATTGGAACCTTGTATGTCTCATCTTAATACCCCTATTTTCCCAATAAAGAAGCCTGATGGGACTTATAGATTAGTACAAGACTTAAGGGAAGTTAACAAAAGAACTAAGGCTCATTACCCAGTGGTACCCAACCCCTATACCCTTTTAAGCAAAGTTCCACCTCAGCATCAGTGGTTTAGTGTAGTGTGGAAGTGCAGGGTGTTGGCCGTGAAGATTGCAGCTATCGAGATCTTTAGATATCAGTTAATGTGGGACAATTAAGATAAGTTAACCTAAACAGTCCCTGCCAGGGGCAGCAGACTGATTGAGGCAAAACTATGTTGGGTGATTAGCAGAGGTGATTGGGAATGATGAAGGTGATCAGTAACCCATTAAGACCAAGTTCTTGTAATGGTTAAAGTTATACTTTGTAACTGTATAAAACCATGATGTTTCCATTCAATAAATGGAACTTTGCATGAACCAGGCTGAGTCCCCAAATACAAGGCCGACAGTGTAGTAGATCTTAAAGATGCATTTTGGGCTTGACCGTTAGCAGAAGATAGTAGAAATATTTTTGCCTTTGAATGGGAGGATCCAAGTACTGGAAGAAAAGAGCAGTTAAGATGGACAAAACTGCCACAGGGATTAACTCAGCCTCCAAATTTATTTGGACAAACTTTAGAAGGAATGTTACAGACTTTCCCCCCTCCTCCTGGAATACAAATTACCCAATATGTAGACAATCTTTTATTATCAGGGGAAGTTGAATTTAGGGAGGCTACTATAAAACATTTGAATTTTCTTGGGGAAAAATGATTAAGGGTATCAAAAGGGAAATTACAATTTGTGGAATCAGAAGTAAAGTATCTTGATCACTTAATAAGTAAAGTTAGCCAAAAGCTAAATCCTGATAGGATTGCAGGGATTTTATCTCTTCCCCCTTCTTCTTCAATGAAGTTAGTTAGAAGAGTGCTTGGATTATTGGGATATTGTAGACTATGGATCGAAGGATATACTCAGGCAGTAAAATTTTTATACGAAAAATTGACAGAGGGAGATAATATAAAGTACACCAGAGAAGATGACACTAAATTAGAAGAACTGAAGATTAAACTAGCCTCGTGTCCTGGATTAATGATAAAACTCTCTCTCCTCCAAGAGCGAAGGGCCCCGACACCCCCTCCCCCACCCACAACAGAACCTCTTAGATGGAAGTGAAGAAAAAACTATTTATTTAACAAAACCACGCAGAGTGCCCTGCAAGGCACAGGGGAAGGGGAAAACCAAGGGGGAAAATAGTTATTAAACCTGACCAAAAAAAGTCCTTTTCCTCAGACACAGCCCCTCCCCTCCTTGCCCCCCCCCTGGGGCCAGGCAGAGCTCCCCGAGAGCTCTGCTGTCCTCTGGCTCACTTGGGTCTTCGGACGACAAAGCAGATTGAAGAAAAGGGGTCCAAACGAAGAAAAAAAAAAAGAAAAATAAAAAAGAAAAGAAAAAAAAAGAACCGGAACAGAGCCCACTCGGATGGCCGTCCCAACGCGCAGTCTCTGCCGAGCAAAGAATCCTCCCCCGCAGCGAGGCTTGGGGAAAAAGTTTTCAAAACAACCCGTGTTTCTCTCTGCAGCTGAAAATAGTTAAAGCGACAGGACCACTTTTTTTCTTGAGCATATAAGCCAACGATAGGGGATAAAGGATTATCATAACATCACTCCAGGACACCTTGGTACCAGCTTTGAGTTTACCCTCATTAGAAAAGCCCTTTCATCTGTATGTGAATGTAGAAGGTGGAGTAGCTCATGGAGTTTTAGTCCAGGAATGGGGAGGAGTGAAAAGGCCAGTAGCTTATTTACCTAAATTGCTAGATCCAGTGAGCCATGGCTGGCCAATATGTATTCAAGCTATAGCAGCTACTGCCATTCTAGTAGAAGAGAGCTGTAAATTTACTTTTGGAAGGAAACTAATAGCGTATACACCTCATGCAGTCCAAAATGTGTTAAATCAAAAAGCTGAAAAATGGTTAATAGATTAAAGGATTTTAAAATATGAAGCAATTCTGATAGACAGTGATGACACAAGATGTGGACAAAAGTTTGAACCCAGGCCAATTTTTATATGGAGAACCAAAGTGTGATTTAACACATAATTGTTTAGAAATTATTCGCTTAATGATTTTGTGCCTACCTAGTATCAGGGAGGATAGAGAGAAGAGAGCCAAATAATTGAGAAAAACTACTGAGTGTGACCGAGCATCCTGCCCTTGGACCCCAGAACTGGTACAAGTTAGTTCTAAAGCTTGGACTTGGACCAAGAACCAAGGAAGCATGCACAAGGGAACAGGGTGAACAGTTCATCCTGAGGAAGACTACTGACTTTGCCCTCATCAATCATTCGGGACCCTCGCCCACAATTAATCTATGACACTGTGCTTGCGCAAACATATTTAAATGAACTTTGAACTCATTATAATACAAAGCGGGGATAGGTAATGAATATGTATAGGGGCTTTGTGTAACTTTATGCATATGTAATCTGTAACCTAATATAAACCAAGTGAAGTGCTGCTGACGGTGTGCATGTCTTTGGAGGGGCTACCCCCCATGCACCCCAGCTGGAATAAATGCATACCTACTTCATAAGTATTTGAGTTGTGGAGTCAATCCGCGCCTCATAGCAGAACAGGCCTTCCCGGAAGGGGAAAGAATATATGTTGATGGTTCATCTAGATGCTTACAAGGAAAATGGATGTCAGGATATGCTTTGGTTGATGGGGAAAAATATGCAGACCATCGAAAAAGGGAAATTACCTTCAAATTAGTCGGATCAATCTTGTGAATTATATGCTCTAAAGAGAGCACTGGAATATTTTGCACAAAAGAAAGGAACCATATATACTGATTCAAGATATGCCTTTGGGGTAGTACACAATTTTGGAAAATTTGGGAAGAAAGGGGGTTACTAAATTCAAAAGGAAAAGAGCTGATTCATGAGGGACTCATTTTAGAGGTCTTAGAAGCATTAAAATTGCCTGAAAAAAAAGCTGTAGTACATGTTAAAGGAGACCAAAGATGAAATGACTCCAAAAATAAGAGGGAATAATTTGGCAGATCAAGAGGATAGAGAGGCAGCAGAGAATGGGAACCAAAACATGTTAATTTTGACTCGTAACAAGGAAGTATTGGAAATTCCAAAATTTAGTGAAGCAGAAGAAAAAGAATTAAGTAAGATAGGGGGAGAGCATGATCAGTCTTGGAAATGGAAACTCTCTGATGGGAGGCAGTTACTTAATAAGCCACTTACTAGGAAAGTATTAGAGGGCATGCATCAAAAGACTCATTGGGGTACTCAGCTTTGTGTGATCACTTTTTAAGGACTTATGGGTGCATTGGGATCTTTGGATTGTCAAAACAAGTAACTGAGAAATGTATAACTTGCCAAAAGGTAAATAAAAAGGTAAAGGGAAAAACAACACTAGGAGGCTACGATTTAGCTCTGCAATCGTTTCAAAGTATCAAGTGGACTTTACTGAACTTCCCCCAAGTGCAGAAATAGAAGTTTTTATTAGTAATAATAGACCATTTAACTCATTGGGTAGAAGCTGTCCCAACTGTCAGAGCCACAGCTAATGTAGTATGTAAAATCCTGTTGGAACAAATTATTCCCAGGTATGGAATGGTTAATAGAATAGACTCAGATCAAAGAACACATTCTACATCAAGAGTCTTATGTTGGGGAAGATGAAATAGGAAAGCCTTATAATATAATTGCCTTTATGATTACCTGGCAAAAGATGCTGAAAACAAGCTCTGAGTTACTGAAAAACTAGAAAACAATGGTATAGCTGATTTAAGGTAATCCCGCTTCTTGATGGAACAATACCTTCTGCCTGCAGGCAGGTCCAAGGGTCAAACTGATGCCTAAAATGCTAGTAAAAATTGAGATGCAGATGCCGCAGTATAGGAAAAAGGGTATTACCTTGGTTTTATAGGATCCCAGATGCACCACGACAAAAAGAGCCCCCGGGTACGAGTGTACAAATTTATGGACTTCACCAATTAGCACACCTATCTAAAATTACCCAATAAGAAACCTAACAAATGAAGTAATTGCCCCCCTATTCTAATAACCTCCCCCCAAAAAGGTTACAACTTAGTTTACAAAAGCATGTTCAAGGTTGGTGCCTCATGTTCTTGAGATTGTGGGGATGTTTCATCTAGTCCAAAGAATTCTGAACTAGGTATAGTATGAGAGTTATAAACATGTGGGGCTAAGATACAGGGAGTAAAAGTACAGGAATGGAAAAGGGTAAAAAGCATATAAAAAGGGTATAAAAGTATAATGAAAAAGGACAAAAAACCCATCAGGCATCAAAAGCAGACCCTGCCTGCTTGGCAGAGGGTCCAAAAAGCAGTTTTTAGAGTTTAAAATATAACCCCGTATGGTAATGCGATGATTCTTATAGGTTGTATGTAAATGTTGTAGGATTTGTAGCTTGTTCTAGATTGGTTAATGAGAATTAGAATATTCAACACTGAGGATGATTTATTGTATTGTAAACGGCAGATCGCTCTCTTGCTCTTGCTCTCGCTCTTGCTCTTACATCTCTCTTAGCTTTCTCTCTCTTGCTTCTCTAACCTGCTTTGAGCTGCATCTTGCGGCCTTAGCAGGTTTCTTACACCCACGCTCTTTCACAATAAACCCTCATGCTCTAAAACCCGACTTCAGAGATCTGTTTCTATTCCATCCTCATAACCAAATCTCACAGAATTAAATCCTACAGTCTAAAAGCAAACAACTCAAGCCCTGGGAATAAAATGGGAAATTCATACCCCATGGCATCCACAGAGTTCAGGCCGCGTAGAGAGGATGAACCAGACTTTAAAAAGAACTCTAACAAAATTGATGATTGAAACCCAAATGTCATGGGTAAAATGTTTACCTTTGGCTCTATTGAGAGTCCAGACACAACCCAGGTCAGACCTGGGAGTGTCAGCCTATGAAATGATGTTCAGGTTACCCTTTTTGACCACCCAACATGAAACCGCTGCTTACGAGGAAGGGGAAGTAAGTGTAAGAAAATATGTTACCACATTTGCAAGAACACTTGAAAATTTGCAGTTGAAGGGGATAATCCCTCAAACCACACCCTCAGAATTTAAGATCCATAATATCCATCCGGGGGAATGGGTATTAGTGAAAACATGGAAAGAACAATTTTTAACTCCACAATGGGAAGGCCCTTTTCAGGTACTGCTGACAACTGAGGCAGTGAACCGGACCAGGGAAAGAGGGTGGATCCACACCAGCAGAATCAAAGGACCTGTGGAAGAACCTAAGGAGTGGGCTATAACATCTAAGCCGGGTGATACCAAGTTGACAGTTAAACTGGGACTGGGTGCTAATGAACTGGGAAGACCCAAATGATCCAAGGAATGTACCAAGAATCACAAATAACTGGGAAGTAAGGCCAAGCGTATATCAGTGGTTTTAAGTGCTGCCTGGACATGTTTCGAGAACCCTCCAATACCCCCTTTGGGGAGGGATACTTCCTCCCCAAACAGGAGGGTCAGGACTGTTTAAGGCAGAGGGTCCTAATGTTCTGGCCTTAGCCTGCAACTTGTATAAAAAAGAGAATAGACTGTATCCTAATCTCGCAGAGGAATTATGACCTCCATCAGTACCATACCATATACCCTGCCTGATTCATCCCAATACCAGACATACTACTGGGTTAAATGCAACTGCATAAGTTGTGGGAATAATTGGTACTGCAGTTCACAAAATCGCCGCCCTTGTTGCATGAGGTGTCAGAAACCAAATTCATTCCCTGCCCAGATAGAGCTAGGACTAACTAACATAATAACTGTGCTCTGTGGATGGGAATTATTAGTGCCTGCTACATGGGAGATACCTGAGGAGCAGTGGGAAACTACAGTGAAGAAGTGTCAAAAGCAATTCACCTGGAAGGTAGCAAAAAGAAAGTGACAAGGAAATAGAGGGCAAGACCAGATTGGCTGCTGTACTCACCACCAAGAAGATCATATATGCCTGCTATAGGTAGCAACCCCATAGGCATGGGAGGTGGGGATATAAGCCATACTGGACCTCTGTTATTCCTTCTTCATCTGTCACTCCTTTTAGTCTTTTCCCTTTCAGGATTCCAGAAAAAATTGTGTTGTAAATGCAACCAATCGCTTTACTGGGGAAGAACCCGAGGTTCCCTTTTTACTACTCACACCCATGTCAGCAGTCACTGTTATGACCCATCCAAATTAGATACCTGTATGCAAAACAGGCAAACATACTGGATTGCAGAAAACTTAGGAACAAGTGGTAATAGGTTGGGAAGTGAATGTCCAAATGGGGAAAGTTGGGTTTGTTATACATTTGAGCTTGGGGGTGGGGTCCAAGATTTGGTACAACAACAGATAATAAAGAAGAAGACAGAGTCAACACAGCAATCTAATCCTGAGTCAACCGCACATGAAGATCTGTATACCAAACTCAAACAGCAATCAGAAAAGGAAATAGAAGTCCCCAGAATAGGAAAAAACCTGTTTGTAGATTTGGGGGAAAGAATAAGTAAAGAACTAAACATAACCAACTTTGGGTCTGTGAGGAGGCCTTAATGACAGAGGAATGGCCATGGAAAGGCAGTAGCCTAGGCCCTGTTGAACTCCTTAAGTGGAACCGGACAAATGTCAGAGCGGAAAAACAGCCTGGAGGGTGGACTTTAAGTTCAACAGTGATAGAAGAGTGCCCCTGGCACACTGGGAAAAATTTTCTTAACGAAGTAGGAAATACTCCCTGTGAGAGATATAAAGTTAGTAATGGAACTTATACATGGTGGATCCCAGAAGAACCAACTCTGTATTGGGCCCAGAGAAGAAAAAAAGAAAAAAATTGTAAATATAACAAAGAAACTGAACATTTTCAATGTAAAGATGCAGGCAAGAATCCCTATTTTGGAATCCCAGAAATATCCAAATTTTGGGAGAATATAAATCAACAGAATAATGATTATTGGAAAGCACCAGATGGCTTATTTTGGATATGTGGGAAAAGAGCATACCCAAAACTCCCTCCCCAGTGGGAAGGGAGTTGTACTCTAGGAATCATACAGCCAGGATTTTTCCTTTTACCAGGGCAGGATGGGGATGAATTCGGAGTACCAGTTTATGAGGACCTAAAAAAAAAAATAAAAGGGAATTGATCGGAGGTATTAAAAAAATGGGGAGAGGTTGAATGGCCCTCTGAATGCATACTGGAAGTATATGGGCCAGCCACCTGGGCACAAGATGGGAGTTGGGGATATCGAACCTCAATTTATATGTTAAATTGTATTATAAGACTCCAAGCAGTTGTAGAAATAATAACTAACAAAACAGCTCTGGCACTGGAAATAATATCAAACCAACAAAGGCAAACAAGAACTGCAGTGTATCAGAATAGGTTGGCTTTAGACTATTTATTAGCTGAAGAAGGGGGTGTCTGTGGAAAATTTAATACAGCTGATTGGTGTTTGAAATTAGATGACAATGGGGATGCCATCCTGGATATAACCAAGGATATCTGAAAAATAGCCCATGCACCAATCCAAAGATGGCAATAGATGCTAAATGCTAGCTGGTGGGATAATTTATTGGGAATAGAATGGTGGAAAAAGCTAGGCTTCTTCCTTTTATGTGCAACAGCTGGTTTGTTATTTCTTCCTTGCTTGATTCCCTATTTTATTCAGCTAATCACCAGCGTAGTCCAAGGTATGCAAGTAGTAACAATGCCTATGGACCCAAAATTGGCTACATCTAGAATGGCACAAAAGATAATGGCATTAAAGAAACAAAACAATATGGAAGACTCCTTTGAAGAAGCAAAATTTATTTGTGAAAAAATGAGCAAGTAATGAAGGTTAGAAAGCAAAAATTATTGCTTAATCCAAATGATTTATGAAAAATAAGAGGGGGCATTGTGATAAATACATATTCTAATATTGGCTTTTCGCAAATATTAAAATGGATGCCATGTGTGTAATTTTAATTCTTACAAAAGTAGCCTTATTATAAGGATATAGTAGTGTAATAATAACTAAGGCCTTTATTTATGTTACTAAATAATCTTAGACAGAGTGGTGAAATAGCTGATATGGTTATTTTAGAATACTTGTGGCTAACTTACAATAATTGAACTGCCTGCTTGGTAGGGTAGCATCCAAAGAACGGTGTGATGAAGACCCCTGCCACTGACATTTCAACTATCAGCAACTGTCACCTGCTAGGACCACGGAACAGGGCTCAAGCTGGGGGTGATAACACGACTGAGCAAGACCACAACTGTGGCTTCTTGCTTTCGAGTTCAGGCGGCATGCCCCGAAACCACACAGAAAGGGCGAGCTGCCACGCCGCCGCACCTGCCGGGCCGGGTGTGCCCTGGTAGAGAGGCTCACCGACCGGTCCGCGGAGTCCCCGGGGGACGGAGGCGAGCAGGAAACGAGGTGGGGCAGAAGAATGTACGACACGCAGTCTGCAGGCTTCCAGGGATTTATTTGAGGGTCTTCGGGTGAGGGTCCAAGGACGGCGAGAAGGGACGGAGAGACGGGGACGGGCTGAGGGCTGGAAGTCCGGAGGCTGTGAGCCCCAAACAGCCAGTAACAAAGGGTTATATGGGGAAGGAAAAGGGGAGTGGTTTGGTGCACAGACCAACCGGGACAGTCAGAGGGAAGAGGGACAGGGACACAATTCAAATGAACCAATAATATACAACTCAAGAGGGAAAAAAGGAGAAGTCTCTAGAAATAATTTCTTCAACCGCAGGGGCTCATGGTTGGTTTCCACAGATCTCCATGACCTAAACAGTCCAGGCTGTCACAGGCCCCTGCAACTGGTCTCTTGAGCACTAGAACTTGCAGGCATGCACCGCAACACACAACCAAGAGGACTGTGCATGCTCTAAAAAGGCGGATCAGAGGAGGGGCCATGCTAAACAGTTCTTGGAGCATGCAAACTAGTTTGGGGGAAAATTTGAATATGTATAATTGCTTATGCTTATGTATTAGGCTGATTTAACAGGAAAGGTATATAATGAGTGTCTCCATCAGTGACAGGTGTGCTTTTGGCTAAGGGCCAAGCACCCAGTGCTGTTACTATGCTTTATTGTCTTCGTCCCTTATTGTCCTTTATTAAACCTTTAAAATTCTAACAGGAGAGTGAAACCTCGTTTTTCACATTGTCAAAGAGATTTCACGAGACACAGTATCTTGGCCACATACACATCTTCACCTCTTCACCAAACTGAAAATTAACAGGGTAAGAATCCCAAACAACTCGGAGGGCAATAATTGAATATCTCCTCAGGGTTTGGATCTTATTCTTGCTAAAGCTAATGGCAAAAGCCATACCCATGTCATCTTAGTTTCTGTCAGCAGCTTAAAATGGTGTTTCTTTGTTTCTCCATTCATCCTTTCTATTGGACCTGAATTCTGAGAGTGCCGGGGGTATGGAGGTCCCACTGAATTCTCAAAGCAGCCATAATCCCTTGAAGGATCCCCCTGTAAAATTAGTTCCCCCATCCAAGTCCATGGCTTTCACAATCTCATATTCAGAAATCATTTGTTAACTGATCAAATAGTTGCTGAAGTGACTAGAAATGCCTCTGGCCACTATGCCAGCCGGCATACCACTAGCAGAGGATATTTAAGCCCTCTTGCCCAGGGCATCTCAGCAAAATACACCCGACCCGTAGAAAGGACATATAGCCCAAGGTCACTCTCCCATCTTGCAATCTCCTTGGTATTCTGGCTATTAACTTTAGCCAGGCACCCCTCAATAGCTCATCTTGCTAAAGCAAAAAGACTCAAGGCAGTACATCTTGAGCAATGTCTCTGCCAATTCTCGAGAGCTCCAATGACTCTTCCCATGGATATGTTTTAATATTTGCAGGGTCAAAGCTTCTGGCATCCTCTGTTTACTGTCCTTTGTAAATAATTTCTCCCTTCTTTCTTCTGCCCCACCACTTTTAATTATCTCCAACTCCTGTGGTGGAAAAGACAGCAGCAGCACCACCACTCCCCCCTCCTGGCAATGGCTGAGCCATAGGGAGCAAAGGGAGGATCCCAGAGGCCTCTGGCAAAAGTGCTGCTTTCTGAACATCTCCATTGGCCAGTTGATTACCTATTGTCTCTTCTGAGTACCCTGCCTGATGTCCCTTAACATGTATTATTTCTACCTCCAGTAGGTGAGTGAGCTCTCATAAGGTAATGTTTTTCCCCTGCAGGCTGATAAACCTCTTTTCTTCCAGTTTTCTAAATGCTTGTACCACCCCATATGCATACTTTGAATCTGTAAATATATTCACCACTTTTCCTTGATAAAATTTGCAGGCTTTTTTTTGAGGCATACAATTATGTGGTCCATTCTGACCATATGCATGGTAGCTTATCCTCTTCTTGCAATTCCTTTCCTTTACTATAGCATCCAGTAACTTGTTTTCCTCCTTTTACTCTTGAAGATCGATCACCTTTCCCCCATTTGGCCGAGGGGTATCCTGTAAACCTTCCCTAGTTCGGGTTTGGAAATCTATTACCAGGATACAGTCATGAGCCTCCTTTAAGGCTCCTTCCTTGGGACCAGTTAAACAGGAGGCTGGGTTAAACACCTCTGCTTCTCAATTCTAAACCCTCCTGTTCCTTTAAACAGGTTTCATACTGTAACAATCTAGTGCTAGGCATCCATTTAGAACTTGATGCCAGACTTTAACAATCGCGCCATCAGTTACCATCAAAACCATGACTGCACAACTCTGCAGACAACAGAGCCTCAGTTACCATTAGAGCAAGCAATGGGCCATCCCCTCACCTGTGGGTCAAACATTTCAGCACTAGAATTCCTTTGGTACAGCCCTGTTTAACATCAACATGCAATTCTGTTATCAATTTAGCCTCATTATCCAATCAGAGACGTAGATCCAATTAAAAAAATTTATTAATTAAAAGCAAGCGGATATCAGTCAAGTCAGCGCTGGACGGGCAGAGATTCAAGCATATCTCTATGCACCGCGCCTCGGGCCCGCAGAGGACTGAATTTTATAACCCTTTAGTACCCCACTCCCCCCGTATGTCTTGATTGGCGTCTCTTCATGAATCCTTGATTGGCTGTTGAGACGTCTTAGGCTGGTGTGCTCTGCGTTGGGTGATGGTTACTGGGCCTCCTGGGATGGTCTCTCCGTGGGGGTTGCACAGGGGGAGGTTTTTATGGACCCCTGAACCACATTCCTTTTGTATCTGCCTCATAGGGGCTGCACAGGGGGAGGTTTTTTATGGCCCCTGAGCCAAATTCCTTTGTATCTGCCTCATGGGGGTTGGGCAGGGTTCCTAACAAGATTCGTTTTTATAACAGCAAAAAAAAGAAAGAAAGAAAAAAGAAAAATAAAAGGAAAGGCAATTTTAAGACTTATCACCTTTTTCAAACAGTTCGTGAACTAAACTGATTGTAATTTATTACAATTCCAATTCCTTTTCTGAGTCTGGCAAAAGTTTTGCTGTCTTTCTGGTGTCCATACCAAAACATTGGGTCGATCTGGGTTTAAAAAGTCAATAAAAAGTCCTTAATCCAGGTCCTGCAATACTCTATTAATCCTAAAAATTGTCACAGCTCCCCTTCAGTCTTGGGCAACGGCACTGCCAAGATTTCCTGGACACCCTCTGGGCCAACACACCCCAAGCCTTTGGTCAAAATACACCCCAAACATTCAACCTTTCTCTCCATCACCTGTGCCTTCCCTTCAGAAACTCCAAGCCCCCCTTCTGCAGCCAGAAAAATTGAACAATTTCACAGTGGCTTCCCCTACCACCTCCTTCCATTCTCCCGATAGGAGCAAGTCCTTCACATACTACAATAACCTAATTCCTAGGGATGGAGTAAATTCAGTTAATATCTTGCACAAATAACCCCTTCTCCCTCTTGTTCCCACTCAAAGGCAAAATACTGTTTACTATGCTCTGTAAGTGGGCATCCCCAGAAAGCACCTTTTAAATCAAGTACTAAATATGAGCAGTGTGTGAAAAAGGAGGTTTCATTCTCCTGTTAAAATTTTAAAGATTAATAAAGGACAATAGGGTATTGTGATAATAGCTGCAAGTTCCCCACACCCCTTTCTTAATGACTGTACTTGTCACCTATTATCCTGCCTTCCCCACTCCACATAGTCCTGGCCACTCCCCCAGTTTTCCCTATTGGTTCCTGTACTCCTAACTCCGCCCCTGTACCTCCCCTGTACCCAGAGGTCACTGGGCTTGTGTGCTGTCCCTGCCCCTCTCTGTTTCCCTATAAAACCCCAGACCCTCTGCTATCTTGCTATGCTCCACGTGTGTCTGTGCAGCACATGTCTATGCTCCACGTGTGTCTGTGCATGTGAGGCCTTTGCCCTCGAGGCATCTCTGCCTCTGAAAGGTCATTGGCCTCTGCTGCACCATGCGAATAAACATCTTCCATGGACACAACGCATAGACCCTCCTCGCCTCCTTTATCACTGCCGGTTGTGGAAGCAGACGAACCAGAGCTAGCCTTATGGCTCCCTGGCCGGTGAGAGCGCAGTCTCCAACCCTGAGACATAGGGTTTGGAGCTCTGAGGCGCTGAACCGGGCTGGGTAGAGATGCTCTAGGGTGAGGTCTGCTTTAACATTCTCTAAACCGCAACAATAGGGCACAAAGACAATAAACCAAAGTAACAGCACTGTGTGCTTGGCACTTAGCCAAAAGCACACCTGCCATTGACAGAAAAATCTTAAATACTTTTCGTATTGCATCAGTTTAATGTCTATTCATATGCATTTATGCATATTCAAACTTTTCCCCAAAGTAGTTTGCGTGTTCCAGGAACTGTTTAGCATGGCTGCTCCTTGGACCCGCCTCTTTAGAGCATGTGTATTTCTTAGCTGTGGTTTTGTCAGTTTTTGTTATCATTTCCAGCTTGGGCCTTATTCTGTGGTTTCTGCAGATGGCAGTTGTTGATAGGTGACATATCAGTAGCAGGGGTCTTCATTTCACCATTCTTTGGATGTTATCCAATCAAGCAGGCAGTTTGGTTATTGTAAGTAAAACTATAAACTTTCTAAAATAACTATATCAGCTATTTCACAACTATAACTAAATTTACTTAGTAACAGAAATAAAGGCATTAGTTATTGTCACACAACTATATCTTTATAACAAGGCTATTTTTGTAAGAATTAAAATTATGTACACAACATCCATTCTAATATTTGCAAAAAGCCAACACTATAATATGCATTTATCACAAGTGTAAGGAGGAAACTGGGTTCAAGATGGTATAAGGATCTGGGACTGTGGAGTGCCTGGGCTCAACAGTCCCACCTACTATTCTCAGGTCCTGCACCATAACTGGCAGGATAGGAGTATTATAGGGAGACATACATGGCTCCAAAAGATCTGCCTTTAACAGGGATTCAGCAACAGGCTGCAACCCTGTCCTTCTGTCAGGAAAATTAATTCACAAATACCAGAAGTTTATGTCCAAAAAGGAGACAGAGGAGTCCTGTAACTTTATTTATGAAAAAAAGGTTGAGGTCATGGGCATTTCCCATGGGGTCTCTCAAATTGCTAGAGGATGCAGCCTCTTTTTTATCCTAATTTCCCAACTGCATTTCCCTCTCTCTTTCCCCATTGGCTGGGGTACTCAAGAGGTACAGGCCTCCCAAATTGCCTAATACAGACCCCCTTCTAATATACATTCCCCCCCTTCTTCTTTTCCCTGTGTCTCTGTTCTTTTAGCTAAATCCAGATATTTAACAAAGTCTTGGGTAAGTCAATTAGTGGAATTCCTATGGAATTCCTTCCCATTGTTTCTTCTGTCTCTCAGTATCCAGCTTTATCTACCAGCAGACTCACTGTTTGTGAATACACTCCCTTCTCATTCCTTTCAGTTTTGTTCATTAATGTAAAAGGTACAGTCTTAAGGGTTGGGTTCTTACATAACTTGCAGTTTCCTTATCTTAGGGTTACAAACACAGCACACAATACATTCATCCCACACTTATTTTGCTAATACACACACTTAATTTTACTATTACACACTTTGTTGCTATATTAGTTATACTTCATTATAATTGCATATTGATTATGTTCCTATTCTCTATTACATATAAAAATGTAATTTTTCTACCCTTTTGTGACAATTCTCTCATTTCTCATTAAAACTAGTTCCCTTTGCCTATAGCAGTAAGCAAGCTTCTCCCTTATCATTTAGCCCACAGGGGGCTAGGTCTTTGCCTTGCAAAAAAGGCAGTTAGTCAGACGCATTAGCTAGCATTTCTTTTTCTTATCATCCCAGCCCCTTCTAGGGCTAGGCCCTTTTGACTTGCAAAAGCAGTTTTGCGGGCATTCCTTTCTCCACGGGCAAGCACTCCACGCCGCAAAGAAGAGCGCGGTCCGGAGCCGGAACACGCCAGTGCACGGGCAGCAGCAGGGCACAGCGGCAGGCAGTGGAGCTCGGGGGACGGAACCGGCGACGAAGCGAGCGGAAATAAGAGATGGAGACTCTCAGGCTAGGACTCTCTGGGGAAGTTTATTGGGGGTAAAGGGGACGAGGAGCAAGGGGCAGCGAGGGGGCGGAGAGTTGAAGGCTGAGAGCCTCGAAGACCTCCGGACAGGGGTTTTTGAGGGACGGAGAAAGGGGAGTGGTTGGCTCCTTGGAGCCAACCAGGGAGAGACAGGTGGGAGGAGAGAGGGAGGGACAAAGGGGTATAAACCAGTAACAGAACAATGGGGAGGGGTACAAAATAGGGGTCCACTGGGGTGCCAACTGGGGGAGAACTCTCTAGAACCATAACCTTAAAAGGGATATGGGAGAGGGAGTGTGCAGGGCCAATTAACAGTTTACAAGATGCATAACTAATCTGGGGGCCGCAGGGGACCACGGTTTCTCACCGTGACCAGGAGGGCACAGATCCAAAGCTCACACCCAGCTTTTTCCCTCCTGGAAGCGTCCTCCCTGCGGCTGCCAATCCAGCACCCCACGGGGCTGAGCCACCGCAACACAGTTTATCTTGCCGAAGCAGTTGTGGTTAAGCATAGCGGCTAGTATTTAACTTTTATTAATCTATACTTTATACTAAGGCACTGGTATATTAAGTTCTTATGTTAAAGGAGTCCTGTGTTTCAATAATGGCTGGGGGGAGAGGAGAGGTAGGAACAATACCTCCCCATTTTCCCTATCCTGGAAGCTAGGAATACAAAAGACTTGCAGCCAGCCCTGTATTAGACTGCACATTTTGAAGATAAGGCAGAGAACTTCCCAGTCCTCACTGTTCCTTCCTTATTGATGCCTGATGATTTTTGCCTTTTCTTTTTTATATACTTTTTTATATATTTTCTGTACCCTTTATACATTCTTTGTACCCTTAGCCTACTGTGGCAGGACACCCCCCTCCGCCTTCGGTCCCAGGAAATGGATGGCTCAGATTAGGTTGATAACCTAATCAAGGACTACCTGGTGCTGGCGACTGAAAGTCTGAAAAGACACTCCCCTGTGGAATGCAGAGAGAATGTGAGCAAATTTTCAGTGACTACAAATACACACTTTTATCCTATAAAAAGCTCACGAAAACTCAGAAAGCTAGAAGCTTTCTACATGGACACTAGAACATGAAGTAAGGCCTCTCCCCAGGGATGGCGCAGCCCTGTGGTTACTTCCCGAGGGATTGGGTGAGGATGCTGATGTATCTCCAAGCTCCAAAAATTGGATTTGGTAAGATCATCGAGTTTCCTAAATTGTATTATTCCAGCTAACTTATAGGTACCTTTCTTAACTTGCATTTCAGCTAGCTCAAGCAAGCATTTCTTAACTTGCATTATCGTTCAAGCAAGCATTTCTTGCGTTTTTAACTATCTTTATAGTTCAAGCAAGGTTTTACCCCATAATTGCATCTTTAGCTACCATAGTGTTGCAATTATGTATTCACTGTGTGTCTATGTGTGTCAATCTGTTCTATGTTTGTATGTTTGTTATGTTCTGTGTCAAATAAATGGTATTTTTAGACAAATCGGCCAGATATCAAAGAATCTTGCGAACGGGACTAAGTCTTGGGGAACTAGCTGTCTTAAAGCCTGTCAAACTGCAAAAGCACATAAATCTCCTCTCTCCCATGCAAGACACCTACATACTTGTAATTTTTGTAGTCTGATAATCCAGTTCAGTTTTGGGGTTCTGCAAGGCAGAAAGTCCAAACACTCACAGTAGGAGGACAGAGAGCCCTATACTGTCTCAAAACTCAAGGTTGTAACCTTGGTTGAAACCTCTTCTCTGGAACATACTTTGTAAACTGGGCTCTAGTCTCATTTGGGAAGGAGTTTCTTTGGAATAGGGAGACTGTTATAGAGGTTAGAGGCTACGCCAATAGATCTTAGTTCCAATTAATAAGATTTTATTAATTACAGCAAGCAAAGCAAAAGGCAATACAGCGCTGGGCGACAGGGGGATCACCGTCCCGCCAGCTGCCGCACGGTTCTTGATCCATAGTCTCCTTTTATGGGGTTTAACTTCCTGCTTCGGTAGTATTCTGCGCATGTTCTCGCTGCTGTTATCAGGGAGTTTAAGCGGAATTCCAACAGCGTGGCGATTTCTTCTTCTGCTGATTTCTGCAAAAGACTGTTTTTTTCTTCTTCTGCTGATTTCTGCAGAAGACTGTTTTCTTAAGCAAACTTAAAGGTTAAGCAATATTAAGCAATCACATAGTTTAAAGGTTAGGTAATATCTAACAGCCATCAGGCAGATGCCTACGTACTCACATTCTAGATTTAATGGACAAACATTCTCCTTCACAGAGACATTACTTCATTTATCAAGTTTCTTATTGGGGGATTCTAGACAGATATGCTGATTTGCAAGGTCCATAAAATTGTATACACCTTATACCTTGTGTGCATCTCAGTGTGTTCCACCTTTGAAGAGCTGCGCACCTAGGATCCTATTAAAATACCGAGGTAAAACCCTTTTACCCCTTTAACCGTGTCTGCCTCATAATTCTAAGACCAGCCAAAAGGCAACATTATCACATAGCCTTCCCTTGCTATTTGCCTTAACCATATTTCTCCACACTCCCCTTCAACCAATCCTTTCCCAAACAAACACCATATTGCCCCCTCTTGGTGTAGATTGCCGAGACCCTTCCTCGGCTCCTCTTATTGCCCCCTCTGGGCGTCTTTGTTCTTAACTACCTCTGGAAGAATGTGCAAACCATCTAAATGTTCTCCCAAAGGACCTTTTGGAGGTATTTTGGGGTCATCATCCCTATAGTTGAGACCCTTTTCTGATTTTCCTTTACTGCCCACTCCCCGAAGTTTTACTCACCAGTGAGATTTGCTGAGACCCTTCCCGACTTTCCCTTTCTGCCCCCTCTGGGTGTCCATATCTAGTGGACTCTTCACAGACCCCCCTGGTCTGCATCTCATCTGACTCCTGGACAGTCTCGGGTACCAAATCAATCACCCAGTGCTGGCCAGCGCAGAAGGGAGCTGGTCACCTAGAAACTGGGTGAGGTGCGCCTCCAGCTCCTCTTGCCGTGTGTCGGACCCAGATGGTGGAAGGATCCTGGACAAGTCCCCATTTATATGGAAAATCAAGCTATGAAAAATCAGTGTCTGTAAGGGAGACAGAGGAGTCCTATAACTATATTTGAATAAAGGGAGGGAGTCCACTGGGGCACACACCCATGGAGTTTTCTCTCTCAAGGTTTTGGAGGACACGGCCTCCTTTTATCCTAAACTCCCGGCCACACATTGCCCTTTTCCTTTCCTCATTGGCTGAAGTACTAGGAAGGTATAGCTTTTACAAACCACCTACCACATATTCCCCCTTGAACCTGTCATTTTACCCCAAAGTTCAGAAACTCAGGCTTGTGCAGACCTGTTGCAGTACAAGTGTCAGCTGTGAAGTCCAGCAGCTGGGAAGTCTTTTTATCAGTTAATGTGGGACAATTAAGAGAAGTTAACCTGAATAGCCCCGGGCAGGGGCAGGAGACTGATTGAGGCAAAACTATGTGATAGGTGATTAGCAGGGGTGATTGGGAATGATGGAAGGCTTTCATCTCTGACATTAAGACCAAGTTCTTGTAACGGCTAAAGTTATGCTTTGTTACAGTATAAAACCATGATGTTTCTGTTCAATAAACGGAACTTTGCATGAACCAGGCTCAGTCCTGATTTGCCCCAATCGAGCCCAGAGACACTTCAGAGACCAAGTCAGAGAAGTGGGTATTTGCTTTATTCGATGCACCGGGTGTGTGGGAATTGTTTCCACCAAACACACACCTCAGTACCCCCAAAGACACAGTGTTATAGGTAAAATTCATGAATATTAATTACATTCCCCAGGATAGGAGTGGTTATACAAATCATTTCTTGGAAGTCATTCATATGTCATGGAGGTCTTTGGAGACCCCCAAAGAACCCTCCAGGGTGAAGGTTTCTGTGCTGGTTTCAAATGCATGTTTAGCTGATCAGCCATCAGGCCAGAGCTGTTACCTCCAATTTGAATTTGAATCAAGAGTTCAGCCCTCAGCTCGGACAGGCGCCGTGGAAGGGGGGCAAAAGCTCAGAGAAACAAGTATGATTGAAGTGCAAATAGATTTGGGTTTTCTATTTGACTGTATCTTTCTCAGTCCCCAATACAACACCGACAAATGGTGCCCCTCTGTGAGGAGAAAAACAACCCCTATTTGGTGTTTGTCAGCGTGCCCCGTGGAACAAAGTGGTGCTGAGAGAAGCACAAAACTGGTCAGCAACTGACGCTCCTTCGGTGTGGAAGGTGAGCCACGGGGAACATGGGGACAGGAAAGTCCCCAGAGGATAGCCATGTTTTTGAAAATCATGAAGAGTCCAGGAATTCCCAATCCCTTATAAACGTGCTGCTACAAACAGCAGCTAGAGTGCTACGTTGTGCACTCCTCTTACAACTAGAAGTAAACACGAGCACCGCCATTTCGTCGGAGGTGTGGGATGAGGCAGGAGACAAGTTGAGAGATCACGCTAGAGAAGGGGATGAGGCGGCTGGTCTGCCTGCCCAGAGAGTGATACTGGAGGCTAAAGGGGCTAGCAAGGAGGCTAACAAGAATGCTGCTTCTGAAAGCAGCCCCTCCTCAGAGGGAGAGACAGCCGGTGCTGTGCCATCTGCAGCCGCCCCTTTCCCCTCTGCTCCTGCGTGCCCTGATCCCTGTAGCATGCCCACTGTGGAAATCGCCCTCCATCCTTCCCACGTGTTTCTGCTGGATGCAGAATATGATCCCAGATGAAGGAAAACCGATGTTGAGAAACACGTTGCGCCGTGCAGGACAGCACCACACGGCGAGACAGAGATACCCCCATCCCTTGGAACAGCAGAGAAATTCTTCAACCTCAGCATCAGCCACACCCACCAGCTGCAGCAAACAGCGTCGGCATGGAGTTGTCACGCTTGCAACAGGAACACTGACAGTAACTCTAACAGTAACACTTTTAAAAACTCCACAGTGCATTTGCTATCAACAGAGACTTTTGGACCGCTGGGGGTGCAGGAGAGTTGCAGTGCTTTGTTGCTGCAAAAATCTTCTGTTACCCTTTCTGGTCTGTTTGTCCTCCCCGAAGTAATTAATTCTGATTTTCCAGGTGAAGTCAAAATTATGGCATGGACTCCGTTCCCACCCTGCACTGTACCTGGAGGGTTCCGCATTGCTAAACTGTTTTTTTTTTCTGTACCACCTACATTACCCTTGCAGGATTTAAACGGGGGGGAGGGGGGTTTGACTCCACAGGAACTCCAGAAATTTGGTGAGCACAACAAATCTCAGAAGATCGTCCAACATGTGAATGTACACTTCGGTATCAAAGACAGAGTGTAATACTGACTGGGATTATAGATACTGGAGCAGATGTTACTGTTGTTATAAATATATCCTAATATAGTGTTGGCTTTTTGTAGATATTCATTGCGTGTATGGTTTTATTCTTTTTTACAGAAGTAGTCTTGTCATAAAGATAGAGGTATATAACCAATGTTTTAATTTCTGTTATGAACTAGATTTCGATATTGTAGTAAAAACTAACAAAAGTAGTTTAAAAGACTTTTCTTTACTAACCACACAACCTGCGTGACTGGATAACACCCATAAAGAAGACCTGCCACTGATACCTGATTATCAGCCTATAACCAGATGCAAAGACTAAGGACCCAAGCCCAAACTGGGAGGCGATAACCCAGACTGGAAGAAACCACAGCCGAAAAAGCGCATGCTCTAAAAAGGCGGAACCAAGGAGGTGTCGCTGTTGAGCCGCTAGCAGAGAGGAGAATCCAGTTCTCAGTGGCAAGAAGGAAAAGGCCTTTATTGTTTTGATTTCATCATATATATAGAGTTTTCAAAAGTCACCCAGATTGGTCAGTCAAAAACCTCCCCCTAGGCCTGATTGGCCAGGTCTGCACCGTCCAAGTCTTGGGACACTGTTTTCAATAACATCCAAACCTTATCTTTATTTATAAAACACAAAAGGATTTCTCATGGGAAAGACCTGTGCTAGCCACAAGGAGGAGCCATGCAAAATAGTTTTGAGAAAAGTTTGAATATGCATGAAGCTGACACAATACAAAGAGTATTTAAGGCGACTCTCTCAATGGCAGGTGTGCTTTTTGGCCCCGGGCCAAGCACCCAGTGCTGTTTCTTTGCTTTATTGTTTGGTGTCCCCTATTGTCTTTTATTAAACCTTTTAAATTTCAACAGGAGAGTGAAGCGTGTTTTTCACACTGTGATTTCACAAGATAAGTGGCCACCAAACTGGCCTTTGGCTCCAGTGTCACAAAATCTTTCAGGAATTGGTAGAATGAGCAATAGCCAGCAAAGTGAACATATGATACAAATCATAGGTCCTGATAATCTCAGTGCTAACATGAAACCTTTTGTCTTGACAGTTCCCATGGTGTTGTGGGGATGAGATCTCCTCTGGCAACTCTGTCTAAGATTGCAATCTGATTTTTTAGCAGGGGCCATTGTCACATGCACCACCCCACAATTAACATGGAAAGCAGCTAAAACCTATTTGGGTGTAGCCCCTACCTAAAAAGCTCCTATCTGAAAAGACAAAATTCAAATGTTTTACTAATGCTTTCTCTAATTTTGCAGGTCAAATATGCACATAGCTTGCTAAAACATTCCTTTGCAAGCCCTGACTCTCTTCACTAATGGGTCAGGATAACACACAGATCTGTGCTTTTGTGAAAAAACCCAAACACCCATAAGTGGACACTAAATGTTGCATTGTTAACTAGCAACTGGTGTGTGTGCCTTTGAGAAATGGGACACTCCCATCAACCTTATCACAGACTCTTTTTATGTTGCAGGAATAGTTGAGAGAGCTGAATCTGCAGTTTTGCAAAAGATTGCTAACCATTACTTTTTCCTATCTGCAGAAACTTGCTTTTCTTTTAGATAACTGTAGAAGTTCTTACTTTATTTAAATTATGGCAAACTGATGTTACCCATTTCCCTGAATTTAGTAGCTTAAAATATATTCCTCCATTAAAACCTTTTCAAGAACTCTGTTTGCATCCTGCCATGCAGGAAAAGCAACAAAGGATGCTAGATGACATTTTTAAACTGCTTTTACATTTTTAGGTGTTCCACAACAAGTTAAAACAGATAATAGTCCTGTATACATTTCTCATTTTTAACTACCTTTTTTGCCTTATAGAGAAATACAACACATCACAAGAATACCTCATTCCCCCACAAATAAACACTATTTGAACAACAAAAAAGGGGGGAAATTGAGAGTGTAACACTCCAAGATAAGCTACACAAAGCCTTATATGTTTTCAATTTTTTTAATTGCTATCCAAACAGCAAAACTCGGCCCATAATGTGTCAGTTTGGAAAAAGTACAGCAGTCATTAAAATTAAATCCCTAGTTCTGGTAAAGGACTTCTAATCAAGCAAAATAATTAGACCTTTTCCTCTTATTACATGGGGAAGAGGGTATGCTTGTATTTCCACAGATACAGGACCAAAGTGGATCCCAGCAAAGAATATTCGCCCATACAGAGAAAAAAGACCAGCACCACCTAAAGATGACCAAGGCGAGAACAAAGACATTTTAACACGAACTTTGATGTCCTTAGAACAAAAAGTTCAACCTTCCCCATGAAGTCAAGCTGAGAACACAACTACCAGGATTTTCATGGATTGGACTGTGGGTGGCTCAAGATTTTGATAAACGTTTCTGTAGTTGTATTTTGTAGACCTTGATTGCTAAAATGTTTGTACAATGTTTGTAGTGTATAGTCAACAAAACTATTAAGCTTTTTATTATTAAACAGGGGGAGATGTTGCAGTACAAGTGTCAGCTGTGAAGTCCAGCAGCTGGGAAGTCTTTTTATCAGTTAATGTGGGACAATTAAGAGAAGTTAACCTGAATAGCCCCAGGCAGAGGCAGGAGACTGATTGAGGCAAAACTATGTGATAGGTGATTAGCAGGGGTGATTGGGAATGATGGAAGGCTATCATCTCTGACATTAAGACCAAGTTCTTGTAACGGCTAAAGTTATGCTTTGTAACAGTGTAAAACCATGATGTTTCTGTTCAATAAACAGAACTTTGCATGAATCAGGCTCAGTCCGCAATACAACGCCGACACAGACCTACTTGTCTGTTTCAGGAGTCAGGCTGTCTGGGCTCTGTAACAAACTTGCTGCTTGCAGTTAGTAGAGACATTAAGACCCATTTCAAAGAAGTTAACACCCATACCCTAACCCATGGAATTGTTGATAAAGACATTAGCACACATCTTTCCTAACAGGAGCCACTCTGCAACAGCACCAGCACCCCCCAGCTGCCATTGGAACCGCTCCGTAAGCCCCCTGACATCTTGCTTTTGTTCCAGGGGGGCAGCATGGAGCTGCCTGGAAATGGCAGCCATCTTGTTTTTGTTCCAGGGGGCTGTGTGACACTTTGCCTTTGTTGGTTTAACCATTCCCTCTTTTGTAGAATTTTCTTTTTATTGTTGTGTCTATTGCTAGTTTCTTTAGTAAATTTTGAATCTAACATTTTTAACCTCGTAGTCTTGTTTTTCTGTTTTTCCTCTCCATTGTCAGGAGGGGGCAGCTCAAATAGTGTTAACTTTTACCCACTGAGTGGTTTTATTTAAACCATTAAATCAGCCTAAATATCCCCTGACACAGCTCCAGCCGTTCCCTTGGGTCCTGTTACTGGTCACCACAGAAGAGATCAGTGCCTGCCCTTCCTCATTCCCTCACAAGGAACTTGTAGACTGTGATGAGGTCTGACCTCAGTTTCCTCTTCTCCAGGTGTTACGAATGGGGACAGAGGGTTGATAGATTTTTGCCGATTGCCTAGGCCTGTGACAACTGGCAGTTAACCTATTTAGAGTGACCAGCACCCCCCAAACCCAGTCTCGTTTGCAAGTTCTTTAATGACGGCCGATTTAGGTCTAATATAAAATGGATTATTGTTTATTAGACACAAGAGATAACAAGGAGCTAAACAACTTATATACTACACAATATAGGAAAACTACGAATAGATAAACAAATTATATATTGCCCAAAATGGGAAAACTACAAATAGCTAAAATGCAGGGCACAAAAGGTACCTATTGTTGTTGTCATTATTGCTAGCAAAGCAGAATACAATTTAGGAAACCAATGATCTTACCAAAATCCAATTTTGGTGTTGGGATTCATACAAATCCTCCCCCAATCCTGCAAGAAGTTACCACAGAGTTGCATCCAGACTCTGAGAGGCTTTCTCATGCTCCAGTGATCGTGTAGAAAAGCTTCTACCTTTGTAAAAATTCATGAGTCTTTTTATAGGATAAAAGTGTGTCTGTTTGGTCAGTATGTACAATTTTGTTTCTCTTTTCACATCCTCTCTCCATAACAAAATATGAAATAAGGTTAGAGGTCTTAGACTTTTGGGTGCTAAGAGATAACCCCTGCCAGGCTGTTGACCCCACCGGGTTATCTATCTTCTGCCACCGAGCAGAAGGAGGGGGGAGGGGGGAATGTCCTGCCACACCAGGCTGATACAGCTGGTCCCAAAGTTGTGGTCCTCTGAGTCAGAGGACTGCATACAGCCCAAAGTCTACCATTATTATTAAAGAATGGCAGGAAAATTAATCCACATTTGTTTATGTCCAAAAAAGAGACAGAGAAGACCCGTAGCTTTATTCAAATAAAGGGAGAGGTCATGGGACAGTTTCCCATGGGGGGTCTGAAATTTTTAGAGGACACAGCCTTTTTATTCTAATTTTCCGGCCGCATTTCCCTCTCTCTTTCCCCATTGGCTGAGGTACTCAAGAGGTACAGACTTCCTGAATCTCCTAATACAGACCCCCTTCTAATGTAATTTCCCCCCACCTTTTGTTTTCTTTGTGTCACTGTTCTTTTTCTCTAAGTCCAGGGTTTTAGCATGGCCTTGGGTGAGGAACAGTCTGTGTCAATTAATGGAATTCCTCTGGAATCTATGGTTCCTCCCATTGCTTCTTTCACTTATCAGTATCTGGCCTTATCTACTACCAGCAGTCTTCACAGTTTGTTTGTAAAGACATCTCCCTCTTGTTCCTTTTAAGAATGAGGCAAAAAAAGCACTGAAGGCCTCTACTTTTTCTTCATCCCTATTAGTCAGGTGACCATCTTCAACAAGGATCAGCCCAATCTCTAATTGAGCTTTGGCCTTTCATGTCTTCTCCCTGCATATATGAATCACAGTTCTGCAATCTTCCTGCAAGTCTGACCTTGCTTCCAGAGATCATACATTATCGTTTTCCTCCTGCGTTTTTAGATGAGTTCCCTGTTCAGCCTGGATGGCAGTGATCATGCACTGGTAGAGTTTTCAGTCCTGAGGGATATGGGACAGCTGAAGAGTGAAGCTGAACACTGAATTTTATGAAAGCACACTTCCAGCTTTTCAAGGAGTTAGTCAATAGGACACCCTGGGAAACTGCCCTCACGGACAAGGGAGCGGAACAGAGCTGGGAGATCTTTAAGGGGATGCCTCCCATACATCACAAAAGTCCCCCTTTTCCTGGCGTGGCTGTCCCAAACGGCTGCAGCAAAAAAAAATGTCCAAAGAAAACATCCTCCCCTGACTCCAGGACTAGAGGTTGCCCCCGGCAACCACAGCCAAAGAAAAAACGTGTAGCTAAATTTGCTCCGAAACAGATTCGCATTAAGAAATGCAGTTTCTTGGAGACCTGTGCCAAGCAGGTTCCCACGGAGCTGGGAGTGAGACAAAAGAAGGCTTCTGCCTCATGCTGCCCTGGCTCAGAGAACCTGTCACAGGCAACTCTCTTGGTAGCTGTGCTGGTTTGAAGGTAAAGCAGCGTGAGGAATAAACTCCACACAAATACCTTGTAAGAGATTCCAAGTTGGAGCTACAATTTAATAGGAAAATTACAATATAGGCAATAGTACAGAAATACTGGCTGAAACCAACAAAGTCAGAATACGACCTGACACCCTGTTGATCAGGGTGGTGGTAGCAGTCCGATTAAATGGTGGTTGCAATCCCGTTGCAGTGATGGATGTGGTCTAGTCGAAGCAGTAATCCCGTGGAAAAGTCTGGTCCTTCTTTGGAGGTCCAGTGGTGATTGTCGAGAGCTCCTGTCCTCTGGGTATCCGGTGGTGGTATCGTGGTGTCCCAAGCCCCAGATTATATGCAGAGCAGAGAATTTCACAATTGGGTGATGTAATTCTGTGAGTAATACTGGGGAATCCTTGATGACCCATTAGCAGAGATGGCCCCCTCAGGGTGGGTGGTGTTGCTGCTTCCCCAGAGGGAGTTATCACGTTCGAGTCATGGTGAAAACAAAGAAACACTGCTCCACCCATTTTAACAGCTCATCAGAAGCTAATTGTCTTGGGAATGTCTTTTTATCCCATATAATCTTTGGGTTTTTTTCATTTGTTTTGAGTCTGGGATGGTCGCTGCTCCCCACCCTGTGGCAGGACAAACACCCCCCCCCCCCTTCTCTCTCTCCCTGATTGCTAGCCGAGATCAATGGCTCAGATTAAGTCAATGGCTTAATCCTGACTATCAGTGCTGGCGTCTGGAACTCAGAGTGAGACACTGAGAGAATGTGAATAATTTTCATGTGACCGCAAATCCACACTCTTTTCCCTATAAAACACCACGAAAAACTCAGTAAAATTAGAAGCTTTCTACATGGACACTGGAACGTGAAGTAAAAGCTTTCTCCCCTGAGCTTGGATGCAGGCTCTGTGGTTACTTCCCGAGGGATTGAGTGAGGACGCTGATGTATCCCCAGCTCCAAAAACTGGATTTGGTAAGATCATCGAGTTTCCTAAATTGTATTATTCTGGCTAACTTATAGGTACCTTTCTTAACTTGCATTTCAGCTAGCTCAAGCAAGCATTTCTTAACTTGCATTATAGTTCAAGCAAGCATTTCTTGCATTTTTAACTATACTTATAGTTCAAGCAAGGTTTTACCCCATAATTGCATTTTTTAGCTATTATAGTGTTGCAATTATGTATTCATTGTGTGTTTATGTGTGTCAATCTGTTCTATGTTTGTATGTTTGTTATGTTCTGTGTCAAATAAATGGTATTTTTAGACAAATCGGCCAGATATCAAAGAATCTTGCGAACGGGACTAAGTCTTGGGGAAGTAGCTATCTTAAAGTCTGTGAAACTGCAAAAACACATAAATCTCCTCTCTCCCATGCAGACACACCCCCAACCCCGGCTCTGGGAATATCGAGATTGGCGAGAGCCAGCCCAAGATTTCTTGCGAGAGTGGGGGGGGAGGGGCAAGGGGTGCTTTTTTTCCTTTTCAGTGGAGGATTTGGCCCCAGGAACCACGCGTGGCAATGTCTGATGAGACAGTTGCCACTTGGGTTTTGCCGTTTTTTTCCTCTTTTTCCCTTTGGCATAGTGTCTGGAGCTTACTGGCTTGCTTCCCTGCTTCTCTGCTGCTTGGGAGCCCAGAGCCACTACGTGCCGTTCCGGGACTCGGGAACCCCCGTCGGGGGGACCACCCCCTCTGCACAGTCTGGACCCGGAGCGCGGCGAACAGGAGAGGGCAAACAGGGGCGTGGCACGTCTCTGAGGGCGTGGCACGGCAGTTTGCACGGCAGTTCGCGCAGGCAGGACAAGCAGGCAGGGCTGCAGGTTTACTGCTGGTGGGGCTTTTAGTTGTTAGTTGTTGTGCTTGGAAGTAATGGTCTTTACACGATCGAAACCTGGGAATGCTACAAGTGTATGTAGCCAAATAGACCCCTCCAAAAAGGATGTGTCTGTCCAGACCCATTCCTGTGCGGAGTGTTTGAGCCTATCGGCGGTACCAGGGGACGTTGCAGAAGGAGGATGCTTGCGGTGTGAACAGGTGAACGACTTGCTTTCACTGGTGGCTGAGCTCAGGGAGGAGGTAGAAAGACTAAGGAGTATTAGGGAAAGTGAAAGGGAAATAGACTGGTGGAGCTCTACCCTTCCATCCTTGAGGAAGGCTCACCAGGAGTCAGAGGACTCCTATGCCTCTCCCTGTCAGGCAATAGGAGGACACCCAGCAGATGAAGGAGAGTGGGAATGGGTCCCCACTCGAGGAGGTGGTAGAAATTCTTCCCTACCCCCCTCACCTACCCAGGTGCCACTTCAGAATAGGTATGAGGCCCTGGATCTAGAAGATCAACTAGAGGACACAGAGGAGAATGATCTGTTCAGTGATCCTCCCAGTCGTGAGTCACCTGTCAGACAGATCACCACCTCTAACATTAAAAAGAAAAGAAGGGTAGTGGTAGTGGGTGACTCCCTTCTTAGGGGTACAGAGGGCCCCATATGTCAACCGGACCCATCCCACAGGGAGATCTGCTGCCTCCCTGGGGCTCGGGTACGGGATATTGCCAAGACTACCTGGGCTGATTCAGCCCTCTGATTACTACCCACTGCTGATACTCCAGGCTGGCAGTGATGAGATTGAGAGGAGGAGCATCAAGGCAGTTAAAAGGGACTTTAGGGCACTGGGTCAAGTGGTGAATAGGACAGGAGCTCAGGTAGTGTTCTGCTCAGTCCTCTTGGTGGCAGAGAAAAATTGTGGCTAGCACAGGTTTTTCCCACGAGAATTCTTCTTGTGTTTTATAAATAAAGATAAAGTTTGGATGTTATTGGAACAGTGTCCCAGAACTTGGACGGTGCAGGCCTGGCCAATCAGGCCTGGGGGAAGGCTTCTGACCGACCAATCTGGGTGACTTTTGAGAACTCTATATATGTGATGAAATCAAAACAATAAAGGTCATTCCTTCTTGCCACTGAGAACTGGTGCTTTCATTACTCTGCTAGCTGCTCAACAGTGACATCTGGTGACCACCGACATGTTGCAGGTACGCGGCAGTCTTGCCCCCGGGCCCGGATCTCCCCCCTGCCTGCCCTGAGGCATGGCTGATTCTGATACAGAGATGGACCCCCCTGTTCCTGCAGATGGGCTCTTGCGGGCCTTTCTGGAGGTCTCTGAGGATGGCCCTGCGTCTGATCAGTCGGCGCGGGTCGCTCGGGCCTTGTTGGAGTGGGTCGCGGGCCACGTGTCCCGGGCCGTTTGGGATGTGGTGCTGGACTGTGAGTTTTGGTTCGTGGTCGGCCGGGCTCTGGCCATGGAGTGGATGCGGGGAGACAGGTCTACGGTCCGCTTCCATGGGGTTTGGAGAGACATTTGGGACGCTTTGGAAGGGCAGGCGTTCTGTGGCTCGGAGTTGTGGGCTTCTACAGACGGGGGACCCCTGCTCTCGGCCGTGGGGCTGAGCGTGAAGGACGCGCCGACCCAGACGGATTCTGACGTCCCGTCCCTGGCGGCGGATGCTGCCGCGAGGCCTCAGTATGTTTCTCCAGCTGATCTGCCCAAGCGCACTTATGTCCACCCGACAGAGCAGCTAGCCGGGTTGCTGAAGAATGGGGGACCGTGGGCCGGCTCTGACGCGGCCGCCGCACAGGTCCCCCTGCCCTTGCCGCCGCGAAGTGCGCAGCCTCAGAACCCCCCCTCCCCTGCGGAATGGCGCCGGGCTGCCCCTCCCCCATGGGCAGCTGGGATGCGCGGCGGGGGCTGGCGGGGTGGGGGTGGGGAGTGCTGCGGAGGACCGGGAGTCGCAGCTGCTCGCTGTGGCTGCCTGCCAGCCGCTTGCGGCTGCGGGGGTTCCGGTTCCGAATCTACCGGTGGTTTCGGCCGGCGCGGGGGTTTCCGCGCGGGTGGCGGCTGGCTCGGGAGGTGCCGGCATTTCGCCGGGCACAGCCGGCTCGGCACCGGCGCGGCCCCAGGCTGCGGTGGTCGCGGGTGCGGCCGATTCCGTGGCGTCGGGGCCGTGCGAGCCGGCGCCGGCTCGGCAGCTGGCTGCGGCTGGTGTCTCATGGCCGGGGTCACTCCCCGGGGCGGTCGTGGGGCCGGACAGGAAGCCGCCGGCGGGCGGTGCTTCCACTGCGGAGGCTTTGATTGGCGTTCCCGCGGGTGCGGGGCAAGCCCGGCTCCCCTGTGGCTCGGCGGACGCGGCGGTTTTTCCTCCGCTTTCCTTTTTCCATGATTTACTGGCCGAAGTGGCTGAAATTCGGCAGCGGATGGAGGTCTGCTCCTGCAAGCTCCACGGTCCGTGTGGGGCTGGCCCGGGAGTCCATCCCCCGGGTCCCCGGATGGGGTCTGGACTTCCTGGCGGCCCGGTGGCCGGTCTGGTGCCGGCGGCGCAGGGACGCTTTGGCCCTGGGCAGGTGCCGGTTCTTCTGCCGGGTTCTGTGGCAAGTGAGGCCCTGGCGCGGCGCGCTGGAGCTGTGCCGGCGGGCTTGGCGAGCGCGCCTGGCGACGCGCTGGTGTCGCCGTTGTCTTCCTGCCCCTCCCCCACCCCGGTCGCCGCGCAGTTTCTTAGCGCGGGCGCTGCCTCCGGCCAGCCTCCGTCCTTCGTGATGGGGAGTGCTGGTTGCAAGCCCTGCTCGGACGACTCCGACAGTGATGAGGAAGGTATTCTTCCTCCTGAGCGGAGGCTCGCGCGGGCGACGAAAAAGAAGGGGCATTGGGTCCTGACTAATCCTTGGAGACGCCGCAATGGCGTGGGGATTTTTCTCCCGCGTGACTCCATGCAGTTCTGGGAGACAGTCAAGCAGGGTGCACTGGAGGCGGGGGACTGGGAACTTATAGGGAAGATTGGGTTGCCCAAACAGAGGGAGGGATGCGAATCTGCTGTGGCAGGTTCGGATGGTGGTGGCTTCCCGCAAGGGGACGTTCAGGCTTTTCCTGTGTATGTGCCTGGCCCAGATGCCATAAACACGAGGAACAGCCACTCCACCATCGCATGGCGCGTCACAAACGACTTGGCAACCAAAGTGGCGACGTTTGGTTTGTCTTCTCCCGTGGTGATGCAACTTCTTAGAGTGATAAATAGTGATTTGCTTGCTCCATTTGATATTATGTACCTCGCTCAGGTGCTGTTTCACCCCATGCAGTACAGCGCCTTTGAGGACAATTGGAAAGTGATGGTTGAGGAACAGGTGAGGAAAAATGCGTCCTTGCCTGCCGAGGATCCTAGGCGCTTGATTGGGGCTGAGGTCCTCATGGGTAAGGGACCTTATACTAACCCCAACGTTCAAGCTGCCTGGGATCCTCGGATCCTGGAGCAAGCCCAACAGCTCGGTATGGGAGCCATTTTGAAAACTATTGAGGTAGTTGTCCCGCAAACACGGTATACACAGATACGGCAGGGGCAATCTGAACTTTACATGTCCTTTCTTGAAAAGCTGGCAGCAGCTTTGGAAAAGCAGGTTGATGATTCGTCCACAAGACAGATCCTGATGAAACATCTGGCAAGAGACAATGCCAATGATGAATGTAGAAGGATCATCAATGCCCTACCGGGGGATCCTTCTGTGCAGGAGATGATGCGAGCTTGCACCAGGGTGCAGTCAGAAAATCAGGGAAAAGTCGCCTTGGCTGCATTTTTGTCCTCAGATCAGGGACCCACTGATCAGGATAAAAAACAGCCCAAATCTGGGAACAAACGGAAACGGGTCAAATCTAAACAGAAAGATAATTCCGGGAAGAAGGGAAATTCAGGGACCGAGACTCCTCAGTGCAAGAGGTGTGGTAGGCCAGGTCACACTTCAGACTACTGCAGGTCACAGTACCATGTAGATGGTTGACCCCTGTCGGGAAACGTGATGAGGGGTGCAAAAAGGGGGATTTGCCCCCCATCACAACAGTTCCCCCAGAACAAGGTGATGGCCCAGGCTTACCCGGTCAATGTGGAAGAGGCACCAAAGGCTCAGCCCGAGTCAATGCCTACACCGCAGCAACAGTCGTCTTAGAATCTGACGATGCCCACAGGGTTCCCTTGGAGGTGGATGGTTCCCTGGATCAGGGGACCAGTGCACTGCTCATGGCAGGGCCTGAGGCCACTAGCCAAGGAATCCTGGTTCTTCCAGAGTTCATAGATGCTGGTTTCAAGGGCCAAATTCATGCTATGGTTTCCACTCCTGATCCTCCTGTCACCATTCCTGCACACACTTGCCTTGCTCACTTGTTGCCTTGTGAGTCTTCTGTTCCCAGGGTAGACCAGCAAGCTGGCGGAGGTGACGGCACTGAACTGCCAGGACTTCCGCAGGTCTACTGGGCTGCATCTATCTCCAATGAGTCACCACAGATAACATGTACCCTCATCATGCCGAAAGCACGTCCACATCGAGTTCGAGTCCGAGGTTTGATCGATACAGGTGCTGATGCAACAATCCTTTCCGCCGCTTCGTGGCCTCCTACGTGGCCTTTGTGCCCAGTGGGACTGAATATCGCGGGGTTGGGGGGAACAACGCAGAGTCGATTGAGTAAGCGACCTGTGTTGGTGAAGGATCCAGAGGGACATACGGCCTCCATTCGGCCTTATGTCACTCCAGCTCCAATTAACCTCTGGGGATGGAACGTGTTGGCAGCTTGGGGGGTGCAGATCACGACAAATTTTTGATAGGGGTCACTGTGTGCAAGGGCGCACCATATTCCACGCTGTCTTTACGATGGCTGACAAAAACACCGATATGGGAACCACAGTGGCCCTTGCCGAAAGACAAATTAGTCGCCCTTTGTCAGCTGGTTCAGGAGCAACTGAAACAGGGACACATTGAGCCTTCTACCAGTCCCTGGAACACCCCAGGTTTTGTGATTAAGAAAAAATCGGGGAAATGGAGACTGTTGCAAGATCTCCGGAAAGTCAGTGCAGTGATGGAAAGTATGGGGAGTTTACAGCCTGGCATGCCTTCACCCACGATGATTCCCACTGAGTGGGAAATTTTGATCGTTGATTTGAAGGATTGCTTTTTTACAATCCCTTTGCACCCCTATGACAGACCAAAGTTTGCCTTTACTGTGCCTGCAATTAACAATGCGGAGCCTGTAAAGCGATTTCAATGGAAAGTGTTACCTCAGGGCATGAAAAATAGCCCGACTATCTGTCAATGGTATGTCGCGCAGGCCTTGTCTGGAATCCGTGAGCAGTTTCCCGAGGTACTCTGCTACCATTATATGGACGATATCCTGGTGGCAGCAGCCACCCAGGATGAGTTGCAGAGGTTACAGCCTTGACTGCTCGATGCCTTGCACTCCTATGGGTTGCAAGTTGCTCCGGAAAAGGTTCAACAACAGCCTCCTTGGAAATATTTGGGAGTCAAAATTTTGGATCGAACCATACAGCATCAAGAGGTGCAGTTCTCAGATACTATTAAAACTCTAAATGATGCCCAAAAGTTGCTAGGCATCATCAACTGGTTACGTCCATATTTGGGACGGACCAATGCACAACTTTCCCCACTTTTTAATATTTTAAAGGGGGACTCTGACCTAAACTCACCTCGATAATTGATTCCCGAGGCGCGACGAGTGCTGAACGAAGTGCAGCAAGCTGTTTCTGCTCATCAGGTTTATCGAGTGGACCCCTCTACTGATATCACTGTTTTCATTACTGCTCCAGACCTCCAACCTACGGGTATCATTGGCCAGTGGAACAAACAATGGGATGATCCTTTGCACATCCTGGAATGGGTCTTTTTGCCCCGTCAGCCAAAAAAGACAGCACCCACATTGTTCGAATTGATAGCCTGCCTGATAATTAAACGCCGATATCGGTGTTTACAATTGATGGCAGCAGATCCTGCAACGATTGTTGTCCCAGTACCACGGGACAATTTCGAATGGAGCCTTGCTAATAGCGCTTCTTTGCAAAGTGCACTGCAAAATTTCTCAGGGCAGATTGCTTATCATCTGCCCAGTCACAAATTGCTGCAGCTGGCAAATTCGGTCAATCTCATGTTGCGGCCAAAGAACAGCCGGGTGCCGGTCCATGGACCCACTGTCTTTACGGACGGTTCTGGGAAAACAGGAAAGGCCATTGTTACCTGGAAGGAAGGATCTGAGTGGCAGGTGCTGAAAGGCCACGAGACAGGCTCTGCTCAACTGGTTGAATTGAAGGCAGTTGCCATGGCTTTTCAGCAGTTCTCTCAGGTGCCTTTGAATCTGGTCACTGATTCTGCTTGTGTAGCAGACATAACCAAACGTTTGGATTGCTCACTTCTAAAAGAAGTCAATAACGCGACTCTGTTTTTGCTATTGCGAACCCTGTGGAAGGCGATTCAGGCTCGAGTGCATCCATATTATATTCTGCACATTCGAAGCCACACCAATTTACCAGGCTTTATAACAGAAGACAATGCCAGGGCTGACATGTTGACATGTCAAAATGACAACCAGAATGCCGAACACCAACCGAGTGATCCTTCTGATGATGACCAAGAAGCCAGTCCATCCACAAGCAGAGACTGAAACTCATTCATGGAGTCAGAAAGCAAGGACTTTGAAAGCATGTTTTGTTGAATTACAGATTTATATGTAGATTCAGTTTTTATATATACTTTATCTAGGGTATTGCATGGGGCCTCTTTGACCATCTTAATCAGCATCTGGTTCGGGTTCTGTTCGGTGGCTGGCCACCTCCGGACAGACCCCTTGAGTTTCAACCAGGCTCTGTTTGGTAACTGGCCATTATCAAACAGATCCTTCATGCTGATCCACTGGGGCTCACAAGCAATGCCTTCTGTTCTTAAACAAAAAGGGGGAGCTGTGGCTAGCACAGGTTTTTCCCATGAGAATTCTTCTTGTGTTTTATAAATAAAGATAAAGTTTGGATGTTATTGGAACAGTGTCCCAGAACTTGGACGGTGCAGGCCTGGCCAATCAGGCCTGGGGGAAGGCTTCTGACCGACCAATCTGGGTGACTTTTGAGAACTCTATATATGTGATGAAATCAAAACAATAAAGGTCATTCCTTCTTGCCACTGAGAACTGGTGCTTTCATTACTCTGCTAGCTGCTCAACAGCGACAAAAAATGACAAAAGAAATAGGAGAGCCCACATTATCAACAAGTGGCTCAAGGGTTGGTGCCATCAGCAGAATTTTGGTTTTTTTGATCATGGGGAAACCTTTACAGCACCTGGTCTGCTAGAACCAGATGGGCTCTATCTCTCTGTTAAGGGCAGAAGGTTTTTAGCTCATGAACTGGCTGAACTCGTTGAAAGGGCTTTAAACTAGGTTCGAAGGGGGAAGGGGATACAGCTGGGCTCTCTGGAAACAGTCCCAAGAATGGTAAGCCTGAGTTAGGGGTGAAAACAGTAGCCCAGCTGAAGTGCATGTATACTAATGCACGCAGCATGGGTAACAAACAAGAGGAGCTGGAAGCCATGGTACAACAGCAAAGCTATGATGTGATTGCCATCACGGAAACATGGTGGGATGACTCACGTAGCTGGAGCACTGCACTGGATGGCTACAAGCTCTTCAGAAGAGACAGGAAAGGGAGAAGAGGTGGAGGGGTGGCCCTTTACATTAGGGAGGTTTTTGATGCCATGGACATTGAAACTAATGATCATGAAGTTGAATGCCTATGGGTAAAGATTAAAGGGAAGGCCAACAAGGCTGATATCCTACTGGGAGTCTGTCACAGACCACCCAACCAGGATGAAGAAGTGGACAACCTATTCTATAAGCAGCTAGGCAATGTTTCAGGGTCACCAGCCCTTGTTCTCGTAGGTGACTTTAACCAACCGGACATCTGCTGGGAACTTAATACAGCAGAAAAGAGGCAGTCCAGGAAGTTCTTGGAGTGGGTGGAGGACAATTTTCTGTTGCAGCTGGTGAGTGAGCCCACCAGGGGAGAGGCTATACTAGATTTATTGTTGACAAATAGAGACGGGCTGGTGGGAGATGTGGTGGTTGGAGGACAACTGGGGCATAGTGACCATGGAATTATTGAGTTTTCAATAATTGGTGAAAGGAGGGTGAACATCAATAAGACTTTTACATTGGACTTCAGGAGGGCAGACTTTAACCTATTTAAGAGACTTATCCAGAGAGTTCCTTGGGAAGCAGCCCTTAAAAACAAAGGAGTACAGGAAGGGTGGGCATACTTCAAAAGAGAGATCTTGAGGGCACAGGAACAGACTGTTCCAGTGCGACGAAAGATGAGTGGGCGAGGTAAACGTCCATCCTGGATGGACAACGAGGTTTTGAAGGAACTTAGGAACAAAAAGAGGATATATCATCTTTGGAAGGAGGGTCAGGTCTCTCAGGAAGTATTTAAGGAGGCTGCTAGGGCATGTAGGAAAAAAATTAGGGAGGCCAAAGCTCAGTTTGAACTCAATTTGGCAACCCTTGTAAAGGACAGTAGAAAATGCTTTTTCAAATATATTAATGAAAAAAGGAAGGGCAAGACCGACCTTTGTTGTCTATTGGATGCGGAAGGGAATTTAGTAACTGCAGATGAGAAGAAAGCAGAAGTGCTTAATGACTTCTTTGCCTCGGTCTTTACTGAAAAGACACATGGTGCTCAGGACAACTGTCTTCCTGGGTTGGTAGATAGTGTCAGGGAGCAGAACAGTCCCCCTGTTATCCAAGAGGAGGCAGTCAGGGAACTGCTGAGCTGCCTGGATATCCATAAATCTATGGGACCGGATGGGATCCATCCCAGGGTGATGAGAGAGCTGGCAGATGAGCTTGCAAAGCCACTCTCCATCATCTACCAGCAGTCCTGGCTCACTGGCGAGGTTCCAGATGACTGGAAGCTGGCCAATGTGACACCCATTCATAAAAAGGGTAAGAAGGAGGATCCTGGTAATTACAGGCCGGTTAGCCTGACCTCAGTACCAGGGAAGGTTATGGAACAGTTTATATTGAGTGCTATTACACAGCACCTACAGGATGGACAGGGGATCAGACCCAGTCAGCATGGGTTTAGAAGGGGTAGGTCATGTTTGACCAACCTGGTCTCCTTTTATGACCAGGTAACCCGCCTGGTGGATGCAGGAAAGGCTGTAGATGTTGTCTATTTAGACCTCAGCAAAGCCTTTGACACTGTCTCCCACAGCATACTCCTGGAAAAGCTGGCAGCCCACGGCTTGGACAGGGGCACTCTTCGCTGGGTTAAGAACTGGCTGGAAGGCCGGGCCCAGAGGGTGGTGGTGAATGGTGCTGCATCCAGCTGGCGGCCAGTCACCAGTGGTGTCCCTCAGGGGTCTGTACTGGGACCAGCTCTGTTTAATATTTTTATTGATGACATGGATGAGGGTATTGAGTCTTTCATTAGTAAATTTGCAGATGACACTAAGCTGGGAGCGTGTGTCGATCTGTTGGAGGGTAGGAGGGCTCTGCAGAGAGACCTGGAATGGTTGGATACATGGGCTGAGTCCAATAGGATGAAGTTAAACCAGTCCAAGTGCCAAGTCCTGCATTTTGGCCGCAACAACCCCCTGCAACGCTATAGGCTGGGAACAGAGTGGCTGGAGAGTGCCCAGGCAGAAAGAGACTTGGGGGTACTGGTCGACAGCCGACTCAACATGAGTCAGCAGTGTGCCCAGGTGGCCAAAAAGGCCAATGGTATCCTGGCCTGTATCAGGAATAGTGTGGCCAGCAGGAGCAGGGAAGTCATCCTTCCCCTATACTCGACACTGGTGAGGCTGCACCTTGAGTACTGTGTCCAGTTCTGGGCCCCTCAGTTCAGGAAGGACGTGGAGACACTTGAGCGTGTCCAGAGGAGGGCACCAAGGCTGGTGAAGGCCTTGGAACACAAGCCCTATGAGGAACGGCTGAGGGAGCTGGGGTTGTTTAGCCTGGAGAAAAGGAGACTCGGAGGTGACCTTATCACTCTCTACAACTTCCTGAAAGGTGGTTGTAGTGAGGTGGGGGTTGGTCTCTTTTTCCGGGCAACAACTGACAGAACAAGAGGACACAGTCTTAAGTTGCGCCAAGGAAAATATAGGTTAGATATTAGGAGAAACTTTTTTACAGAAAGAGTGATAAAATATTGGAATGGTCTGCCTGGGGAGGTGGTGGAGTCACCATCCCGGGACGTGTTTAAAAAGAGACTGGATGTGGCGCTTGGTGCCATGGTTTAATTTAGTTGAGGTGTTAGGACAGAGGTTGGACTCGATGATCTTGAAGGTCTCTTCCAACCTGGTAATTCTGTGATTCTGTGATTCTGTGACCCATGGACCAGCCATTGCCAGTGAGCCACCTAGGGAGCAATACCCTGCCCGGCCCCAGCTGTTCTCTGGCGCTGTTTCAGGGCTTTTTGCTACACTGTAACCCAACACCCGTGTGATAAACACATATAATAGTATTGGCTTTTCGCAAATATTAAAATGGATGCTATGTGTAGAATGTTAATTCTTACAGAAGTAGCTTTGTTATTAAGATATAGTTGTGTAATAATAACAAATGCCTTTATTTTTGTAACTAACTTTACTTGGACATATTTGTGAAATAGCTGACATGGTTGGTTTAGAGTACTTGTGGTTAACTTACAAAAACTGAAATAACTAAACTGCCTACTTGCTTGGATAACATCCAATGAACGGGTGTGATGAGGACCCCTGCCACTGACATTTCAACTATCAGCATCACCTGCTGGAACCACAGAACAGAGGGCCATTGTGGGAGTGACACACAATCCCCAAGACCACAACTAAGAGGACTGCGCATGCTCTAAAAAAGCAGATCAGAGGAGGAGTTATGCTAAAAAGTTCCTGGAACGTGCAAACGAGTTCAGGAAAATATTTGAATATGTATAATTGTTTATGAACATGTAATTGACTGATGCAATAGGAAGAGTATGTAAGGAATGTCACCATCAGTAAAAAGTGTGCCTCTGGCTAAGGTTAAGCACCCAGCGCTGTTACTTTTGCTTTATTGTCTTTGTACCCTATTGTCCTTTATAAAACTTTTCAAATTCTAACAGGAGAGTCAACACGGATTCCCCGCAGCTTCAGGCATAGCCCTGGAGTTTCTGCTACCTTTTGTTTGTCACTTCTGGGGTAAGCCAGCCCCTGCCGTCCCCAGCTGCTGCTCCAAGGTTCCTGCTACATCCCATTTTGTCATCTGCAGGGGCACCGTGATCAGCTGCCCTTGTGAGGTTGTAAAGGACACCCCTTCTCTCTCTGCTGGCTGCACCCGCCATTGCCATGTGTGCGACAGCTGACCTCACACCACAGCGCCTCCTGCAGACGTGAGGGAATCATTGCACCTGCCCTACCCAGCTGGGAGTCTAACAGCGCCCCTGCCAGCTGTGACCACAACTGCACCAAAGAGGAGGGCGTGTGACAGCCCAGAGCAGGCTATTACTGGGTTTCAGGTTTGTTTGTTGCTGCTGTTGTTGTTGTTTGTTTGCCTTGTTATACATAGTAGTAAAGAACTGTTATTCCTTTTCCCATATCTTTGCCTGAAAGTCCCTTAATTTCAAAGTTATAATGATTCAGAGGGGAGGGGGTCATATTCTCCACCAACAAGAAATGAGTACTAATAAATGAAAGTGAAAAAACCCAATGATTTATTAACAAACAAAATGTCAACAGGAAAAGGAAAAAAAGGTAAATAACTGCTAGATATAAAACTGTTAGACCTCACCATCCCACTGGAACAAAGAGAGACCTGAAATGCTGGAAAATACCCATTCTCGATACACAATACAATATGGCATCAGCTCCCTCTCAGGAAAGCAGGAACATCACGGAGTAGACCAATGCCTGACGGCACGTCCAGCGTTAACCTCCTTTCCTTGGCCAGGCACAGCAGAGTGGTCATAGCAGGCGGAGCAGCTGGGCTGGAGCCACTCAGTCTTCCTCTCCCCAGCTTGACGCAGTTAACAGCAGCTTGGGTTGGAGTGGGGTGACTCTGCTCCTGCCAGCGTGATGCCTCCGGTCTTGGTCAAGCAGCTCTGGAATTTGCCTCAAGGCAGCCCAAAGAGCTATGGATTTGATGAGTGGCTTCTCTGAGCCGAGGAAAGAAAAAGCTTTTTCCTGGACAATGACCAAACCGGCAAAGAAAATACTACGCTGCACAGAGCAGCGAAAAACCTGAGGGGGAGTTTTTTAAAAACGCCTGAGCAAAAGCAAACTCTCCCCTCCCCCCCCAAGGTCCCCAGCTGCAGGGTCTTAAAGATATAGTAACAATTTTTGGGCACAGGTGATTATGGGATACACTATCATTATGAATCACCCCAAGACAGTAGATCAGGATGTTCCACATCCCTTGAGTCTTAAAATTGTAGGAATGATGTGATGAAAACCAGGATCCAGGAAAAGGGTTCATGAAGCCAGTCTTCCAGTTGCAGTGATGGGAGGAGTTCAGCAGATGGCACCACTGATAGTTTACCACAGATAAATGGCATTGTTTTTCTTCTGACTGGATTCCAGGCCAAGAAGATAAGCTTTATAGAACAAACCATCCTGCTACACATCTCTGAAACCCATGAACCTCTGTGGGCTACAGAGGAATCTCAGCTCTGGAGCCTGGAGCACCTCCTGCCCCTCCTTCTCCACTGACCTTTGTGTCTGCAGAGTTGTTCCTCTCACATATTCTCACCCTGCTCTTCTCGGTGCCGCTGTTGAACTGGTAACAGAGTGAAACAGCACACATGAGAGCAGTAAGAGTGCCTTTATTTAATTAATAACTATATATATACAGGTGAGAAGGCTGTTCGGATTGGCTAACAATCATCTACCCCTCAGAATGATTGGCTGAGGCGTCTCAGCGCCTGTTCCAAAAACCACTCTCAGTAACATGGAATTTTATCTTATATTTTTCTAACAACAAGTAACGGATTTTTTCCCATAGGAGAGAATAGTACAACCACAACTCTCCCTTTTTGTTTAAAGACCAAAAGGCATTGCTTGTGATCCTCTGTAGGTCCCTTGAAGAAGGGAGAACAAACTCAGCATGAAGGATCTGCTTGGTAGTGGCCAGTTACCAAACAGAGCATAAACTGAATACTGATAAGAGGTCTGCTCAGCAGTGGCCAGCCACCAAACAGAGCCCAAACCAGATGCTGGTTTAAGGTGGACAGACAGACTCTCCAGCAATACCATGGGTGATGCATCTATCAAAACTTAATTCGATATCACAATTCTATCAAAATTAATTCTAAACATGCTTTCAAAGTCCTTGTTTTCTGAATCCATAATAAAGAAACTTAAAATTCAGTCTCTGCTTGTGGAAGGACTGTCTGCCTGACGGTCAATGTCCTGGCCATTTCCAGAAGGATGATTCAGTTGATGCTCTGCATTCTGGTTATAATTCTGGTTATCATTTTGAGGTTGCTGGTTCTGTCTCTGGAGCCGCAGGTCAGAGCGGATGCATTTTGCAGGCAGCCATTGTACCCAAGTATCTGTGGAAACACAGGCATACTCACGACCCCAAGCAATAAGCTCATGTGGGCCTTCCCAAGTGTTAGTAAGTAGTAGGTTCTGTACCCATACCTTTGCCTGAGGCAAGCGCAACTCGCCTGACGACTGCAATGAGAGAAAATGGTTCAAAATCACAGCATTATTCGAATTCGGTGGCACTGTGAGGTGATTGATTGCATACAAGGCTTTTTCCAATCAGCTCTCTGGGGTTTCCCCATGCATTCCCCCTTTTTGCTTTTCCAAAACATGCTTCAAAGTACCATGAGCGCGTTTGACAATGGCTTGGCCAGTAGGAGAATGTGGAATACCGAATTTATGGTCTACACCCCATAGGTGCAAACACTGCCGCGTCTTCTGTGAGGCGTAGGCAGGACCATTATCGGTTTTCATGGTAGATGGCACCCCCAGGACCGAGAAGGCTAATTTCAAATGGGCAATGACATGGCGGCTCTTTTCTCCAGTATGAGCAGACGCCCACATAGCTGAGGAGAAAGTGTCAATAGAAACATGCACATATTTGAATCGGCCAAATTCAGGGATGTGTGTCACATCCGTCTGCCAGAGCTGAAAGGCCTTTAGGCCTCTGGGGTTTACCCCCAGTGGCAGAGGAGCAGCGAGTCTGTGGCAGTCAGCACAAGCACTGAAAATGTCACGAGCCTCAGTTGGCGTCAACTGAAACTGCTTCTGCAGGGTATGTGAAGTCTGATGAAAGAAATTGTGCGATGCCTTGGCTTGTGCAATTTTGTCAGGCTGAGGTGCCACCCATGCATGGTTGGCTAACATGTCAGCCCTGGCATTGCCTTCTGTTATAAAACCTGGTAAGTTGGTGTGGCTTCGAATGTGCAGAATATAATATGGATGCACTCGAACCCGAATCGCATTCCACAAAGTTCGCAATAGCGAAAACAGAGCTGCATTATTGACTTCTTTTAAAAGTGAACAATCTAAATGTTTGGTTATATCTCCTATATAAGCAGAATCAGTGACCAAATTCAAAGGGACCTGAGAAAACCGCTGAAAAGCCATGGCAACTGCCTTCAACTCGACCAGCTGAACAGAGCCTGACTTGTGGCCTTTCAGCACCTGCCGCTCAGATCCTTCCTTCCAGGTAACAATGGCCTTTCCTGTTTTCCCAGAACTGTCCGTGAAGACGGTGGGTCCATGAACTGGCACCTGACTGTTCTTTGGCCGCAACGTAAAACTGATTGAATTTGCCAGGTGTAGTAATTTGTGGCTGGGCAGATGGTGAGCAATCTGCCCTGAGAAATTTTGCAGTGCACTTTGCAAAGAAGCGCTATTAGCAAGGCTCCATTCAAAGCTGTCCCGTGATACCAGAACAACAATCGTTGCAGGATCCGCTGCCATCAATTGTAAACACCGATGACGGCATTTAATTATCAGACAAGCGATCAATTCGAACAATGTGGGTGCTGTCTTTTTTGGTTGATGGGGCAAAAAGACCCATTCAAGGATGTGCAAAGGGTCATCCCATTGTTTGTTCCACTGGCCAATGACACCTGTAGGATGGAGGTCTGGAGCAGTAATGAAAACAGTGATATCAATAGAGGGATCCACTCGATAAACCTGACGAGCAGAAACAGCCTGCTGCACCTCATTCGGCACTCGTCACGCCTCAGGAGTCAATTTCCAAGGTGAGTTTAGATCAGAGTCCCCCTTTAAAATATTAAAAAGCAGGGAAATTTGTGCTGTGGTTAGTCCCAAATAAGGACGTAACCAATTGATGATACCCAGCAATTTTTGGGCATCATTCAGGGTCTTAATAGAGTCCGAAAACTGCACCTCTTGATGTTGTATGGTTTGATTCAGGATTTTGACTTCTAAATATTTCCAAGAATGCTGCTGTTGAACTTTCTCCGGAGCCACTTGCAACCCATAGGAATGCAGGTCAGCGAGCAATCGAGGCTGTAACCTCTGTGTCACCGAATCTGTGGGAAAAACAAAAACTCTCCAACAACATTTTAATGTTAGAGAGTCAAGGCATTACTTTATTATCTGGCCAAGGTGTACCACAGAAATAATCTCATCCACACATAGCCTGGGTGTGCAGAGAGAATCATTCCAGGATACATGGCTTTTACTTGATTTTTCAGATATTTTATACATTAAAAATACGTAGGAAAGCATTAGGTCAGTGTTCATTGGTCCAAAGTTGAGCAAACCCCACTATTCAGTCTCTCATTGGATCCGAATTTCTTCGCCTCTGATGCTAATTAGATTATTCAGTCTTCAGTTTTTCTTATCAGTCCTTTCTGGGCCAGGATGTCTTCAGCCCTGCTGGAGGTGGTGTCTGGGGTAGCTGTTTGTGATAGTCACTGATGTCCCATGGATTTTCTGTTAATAGCCTTTATCTCTCTGGTTATCTTCGAGGTCACTCCCAATCTGTTGATATGCTGAGTCTACCAGACCTCATCTGGTAGAACAGTGCCCTGAAAGAAACCTAAAATTCCTTTTCCCGGGGTAAAGACAAACATAACCTTTGACTAAAGTTATACAAATTTTTTAACCTGATATATTTTCCAACATCTGCAACTCGTCCTGTGTGGATGCTGCCACCAGGATATCATCCCTATAATGGTAGCAGAGAGCCTCGGGAAACTACTCACGGATCCCGGACAAGGCCTGAGCGACATACCATTGACAGATAGTCGGGCTATTCTTCATGCCCTAAGGCAACACTTTCCATTGAAATCTCTTTACAGGCTCAGCATTGTTAATTGCAGGCACAGTAAAGGCAAATTTTGGTCTGTCATTGGGGTGCAAAGGGATTGTGAAAAAACAATTCTTCAAATCAGTGATCAAGATTTCCCACCCTGCAGGGATCATTGTGGGTGAGGGCATGCCAGGCTGTAAGCTCCCCATACTTTCCATCACTGCATTAACTTTCCGGAGATCTTGCAACAGTCTCCATTTCCCTGATTTTTTCTTAATTATGAAAACTGGGGTATTCCAGGGACTAGTAGAATGCTCAATATGTCCCTGTTTCAGTTGCTCCTGAACCAGGTGACAAAGGGCTGCTAATTTGTCTTTTGGCAGGGGCCACTGTGGTTCCCATATGGGTGTTTTGGTCAGCCATCTCAAAGATAGCATAGAATATGGTGCGCCCTTGCACACAGTGACCCCTATTAAAAATTTGTCCTGATTCGCACCCCCCAAGCTGCCAACATGTTCCATCCCCAGAGGTTAACTGGACCTGAAGTAACAAAGGGCTGGATTGTGGCCGTGTGTCCCTCTGGGTCTTTCACCAGCACAGGCCGCTTGCTCAGTCGGCTCTGTGTGGTTCGTCCCAGACCCGCAATAGCTGATCCTGCAGGGGCTAGAGGCCATGAAGAAGGCCATGAAGAGGAGGAAAGAATCACTGCATCGGCACCCATATCAATCAAACCTTGGAGCCGAATTCAGTGTGGACGCGCTTTCGGCACGACAAGGGTATATGTCGTCTGTAGTCTCTGATTAGAAATGTCAGCAGCCCAGTAGACCTGCGGAAGTCCCAGAAGTTTAGTGCTGTTACCTCCGCAAACTTGTTGGTCTACCCTGGGAACAGAAGACTCAAAAGGCAATAATTGAGCAATGTGAGTCTTTTCAGGGATAGTGCAGTGGGACTTGATGTGGAAACCATAGCTTGAATCTGGCCTATAAAATCAGCATCTATAACTTCTGGGAGGGCAAAGATCCCTTGGTGGGTGACATCAGGCCTCCCCACAAGCAGCGGACTGAATCCCTGACCTAGGGGTCCATGCGCATCCAAGGGAACCCTATGAATACAACCAGATTCTAGGATGACTTGTTGCGGTGTAGGCATCAACCCGGGCTGGTCCTTGGGTGCTGTTTCCAAATTGACTGGATAGGCCTGTGCCATCACCCTGTTCTGGGGGAAAGGTTGTGTTGGGGGGCAAATCCCCCTTTTTGCACCCCTTCTTATGTTTCCCAACAGAGGTTGACCATCTACATGGTACTGCGACCTGCAATAGCCTGAACAGTGACCCGGTCTACCACATCTCCTGCACTGAGGAACCCTGGTCCCCGGATTTTCCTTCTGCTTTGATTTAACTCATTTCCGTTTGTTCCCAGCCTTGGGCTGCTTTTATCCCTGGTCAGGGGGTGCCCGATCAGGTGGTAGAAGTGCAGCCAAGGCAGACTTCTTTTGGCTCCCTGAACCCACCTTAGCATAAGCTTCTACCATTTCTGCGAGTGTAGGTTCCCCTGGTAAGGCATTTATGATCTTTCTACACTTGTCGTTGGCATTGACTCTTGCCAACTGTGTGCACAACATCTGTCTCATTGAATCATCTTCCACCTGCTTTTTCAGGGCTGCCACTAGCTTCTCCACAAAGGTCAGGAAAAGTTCAGACTGCTCCTGAGATATTTTCGAATACCGTGTTTGTGGGGCGGCCATATCTATAGTTTTCATGATGGCCCCCATACTGACCTTCTGGGCCTGCTCCAGGATCTGAGGATCCCAACTGGCTTGGATGTTGGGGTTAGAAAAAAATTTGTCCCCATGAGGACATCCACCCCAATTGTGCATCTAGGATCATCAGCAGGCAAGCGCATATTCTGCTTTGCCTATTTTTCAGCCATTTCACTCCAGTTATTCTCAAAAACTGCATATTGCACAGGCTGAAACAGAACTTGACCCAAATGCCTAATATCGAATGGAGCAAGCAGGTCAGTATTTATCACTCTAATAATTTGCATCATGTGCGGAGAGGAGAGGCCGATCTGACTTATTTTTGTATGTAAATAATTTATGACTTTCCATGCAATGACGTCATGGTTGTATTCTGACTTGAATTAGGGTCAGGCTTGAACACAGGAAAAGCCTGGACGTCCCCTTGCAGGGTGCCAGCATCACCCTGATCTGCTGGTACACCTCCTGGAGGTGCTGTAGCAGCCACCGGATTCCCTTCAGGGTCCCCCGGTTGGTCTGGCAACCCTAATTTCTCTAAAAGATCCCAATTCCCCTCCCCCAGCGCGCCCAGCTTTACCAACTCCCAGTAATTCTGGGGGTTCCTTGGGCGCACCGTCTCCGTACAGTCCGGGAGTGTCCAAGGGTGGTTCTGAAGCAAGCGCTTCTTTCGCCGCCCTGCCACCACAGCCTTTCGCCCTGGAGGAGGCACCTCATCTAATTCGCTGTCTGAGTCGTCAGACTGGGGCTTGTCTGCAAGTCCTATCACAAACAACGGTGTCTTGCCGGACGCAGTCATTGTGCTGAGACACGGCACTATGGTAGAGCTCGGAGCAGGGCACGAAGAAGGCAGCAATACAGGCGGAATGTTGGAAGTCCCCGCTGGGTGCACTGGCACAGCGTCAGTTAAAATCGCCTGCCGCATCGGCGCAGAAGCGGCTGGGTCACAGTGCTGAGCAGAGGCTGCCTCTGCCACTGGAACTGTCACAGGGACAGGCGTATCCTGCCCGGAGTCCATCTGCGCCCCCGCCGTCACTTCCACTGTTGCCGCGGCATGGAGCCCAGACACCTTCCGGGGTCTTGAAGCAGGCACTTCCGGGCCGCCCCAGCCTGTGTGGGGGGCTCCCATGAACAAATCTCCACCAGGTCCTGGCGGAATCCAGCAACTTCGGCCAAAAGATCCATTAAAAGCCAAGAGAGGAGGACCGGTAAATCCTGTGGAGACCCTGGTTCTTGCGTACCTGGTACATGGGGAGTCTGCACCGGAAGCACCGTGGTTGCCATGTGGAAGGAACTGGTCCGGGAGGAAACATCCACTGTCAGAGGATCTCCTTCCGGTTCCGGCGCAGTTTGTGGCTTCTGGTCGGCCCGCACCGCCCCCCTGGAGCCCATGGTTTGGACAGGCGGGACGGGGGTCTCCCCTCGCCCAGGCCACGCTCCTGCGGGGCGCACTGCCCCTGCAATTTCAGCTGCCACAACCGGGAAAGGCTGCGGCACAGCTGCTGTGCGCGGCACTACAGGGGGAGGGGCCATGGTGTTCCGCGGAGGCAGTGGCAGCAGAGCGCCGGTGGATGCTATGGAACTCCTTCGGTTTTCCTCCTGTTTCAACATCTCCGTGAGCTGGTCCATTGGGTGGGGATACGTTACAGGAACACAATTTTCTGGCCGCGCATATTTGTGCCGAGAAGATGGATCCACCATGACGGAGCCAGCCCGGGGCAGAGTTTCCCCATGCGGCTCTCGTCAGCTGAGAACAAGGAACCCAAAAGGAGAGATAAATCGTACCCTGACAAAGAAAATCCATCCCCTCTTAAGGAATCCCAGGAGCTTCTCCATGTACGGTAGAGACGTACAGTTTTCGGCTCCCCAAATAGCAACTCCTTAATCGGAGTCACTCCAATTTGCAGCCATAAGGACGGATCGATGTCCGCCTGCAACACTTCCAGGAAGCCATGTCTGGCAGCCCAATCTAATAAAGCACTGAGCAAATGCTGTCTCCACTCAGCCCTCGGTTTGTCCCAGGGAATCCCCAGGAGGGACCGCGAAAGGATGTCTTTCAGTAGCGGAGAGTCCATTGTCCCGCCAACTTCCGAACCACGTGGCGAGTGGAGAAAAGCGGAGGGGGCAGCAGTGCATGCAGTACACGTCAGTGGTCACCAGATGTCGCTGTTGAACCGGTAACGGAGTGAAACAGCACACATGAGAGCAGTAAGAGAATGCCTGTATTTAATTAATAAATATATATATATATATATGTATATATATATATACGCGAGAATGCTGTTCGGATTGGCTAACAATCATACACCCCTCGGAATGATTGGCCGAGGCGTCTCAGTGCCTGTTCCAAAAACCACTCTCAGTAACATGAAATTTTACCTTATGTTTTTCTAACAACAAGTAAGAGAAGGGATTTTTTTCCCATGGGAGAGAATCGTACAACCACATCTCTGGCTGCAATTACATCTGTGCAATAACTTTTTTCCTTCTTAAATATGTTATCACAGAGGAATTACTCTAATTCCTGATTGGCTTGGCCTTGGCCAGCATTGGGTCTATCCTGGAGCTGGCTGGCAATGGCTCTGCCAGACATGAGGGAAGCTTCTAGCAGCCTTTTAGAGAAACCACCCCTGTAGCCCCCTGTCCTAGGTTGCAATATAGATGTATTTAAGTATTCTATTACCACCAGCTGTGGGCCGTTAGCTGTTATCAGCTGCTAATGACCCACCCCCGGATGACAGACAATGGGCCATCAGGGACCAACCGCATGACTCATGGACCAACCGCATGACTCATGGACTTATCTCATCCCATTGTGGGATGCTCTGCCCAGGAGGGAGGAGCCAGGTGTTCCCACCTGGATATAACCTGGCCTTGGAACTGCCTGAGCTAGCCCTGTCTACTGGGTTCCCAGAGGACAAGAGCTACTACTGGACCTTCAGCTGGAGACCAGACCTTCACAGGATCACCGCTTGAACTGAACTACTTCAGTTGGACTGCTACCACCACCCTAACAGGGTGTCAGGTTGTATCTGACTTTGTCAGTGTTTTTCCTTGTATTATTTCACTTATTTTTACTTTCAATCTTGACTTGTGATCTCCCACTGGTTTGTTTTCAAACCAATACATATTTTGGTGCCCAACATGGGGCTCGATCTGAGGGAAAGTCAGAAATATAATTGTTATTACAGAAATCCTATCACCATGATGCTCAGCCTGTCTATGTGGGTACTGTATCTTACCCTCTATATTTTCCCTCAAATGGGAAACTATCTGCCTGTTGTATTGCTCCTGTTGCGACCAGGGAATGGCATGAGAATTGCTCTATTGGTTTATTATGCCTATTGCATGGTAACCTGCGAGGCGATGAATGCCATTCGTTATATATACTCGACTTAGTCTGCCTGGCCTAACCTGAGCTGCTCCGTCTGGGACCTCCTCAACAATCGCACCCACCCCCTGGGGCTAGGAGGAGAGAGCGGTTTCTTCCAGCATTTCAGGCCAGGCACAGCCGTCTTTGACAATACTGAGTTCTCTCTGGATGCTAAGGATGGCATAATCTTCCTGTCAGTTCTGTTTTCTTTTTTCTCTGTGACCAGCACTGTGTACATCATGCTGAGAAACAGAACAATACTTGGTGTTGTACAGCATCTTCTTGAAGAAGAGGAGAAAAGAAACAAGTCAGCAGGCATCACGTCCACGCAAACTGCCACCAAGAGGAAAGGAACCAAACGAGCAGTCAATGTCTCAACACAGACCATTGCCGAATCAGAACAGCCAAAGCCAGTAGCGGTTGCCCCTGTCCAGAAAAAGAAATCCAAGAGCAAATCAGTCTGCATAGCGACTGATGAGGATGCGGCAGGACCATCTCACCAAGCAGAAGAGACAGAGCCGGAGATCATCACTCGCTCTCTATCCCTGGGGGAGCTGTGTGACCTACGGAGGGAATTCACCCGGCAGGCGAACGAGTCCATCTTGACCTGGCTGCTCCGCATCTGGGACGCCGCAGCTAACGACACCATTCTGGACGGAAGTGAGGCCAGGCAATTGGGATCCCTGTCTCAGGATGTGGTCGTTGACCAGGGGATTGGGAGAACCCAGGAAAATCTCAGCCTCCGGCGGCGATTGCTGACGAGTGTATGGGACAGATACCTCTGTAAAGAAGACCTCCAGATGCACCAAAGAAAATGGAACATGATAGAACAAGGTATCCGATGCCTAAGGGAATTGGTCGTGCCAGAGATCATTTTCTCAGAAAACGAGATATTCCCTAAGAGCCCAGATAATGTCCAGTGCACTTCACAAATGTGGCTAAGATTCGCGCGGCTCGGACCAGAGATATACTCTCGTTACCTGGCAACACTGCAGTGGAGGGAAGGCGAAGACAAGGTGGGTGTGTTAGCAAACAAACTGAGAATTCACGAGGACACTGTCACCACTCCACTACGCACCCGTGTCTCATCGGTGGAAACAAACCTGGCCGAGCAAGTCCGGAGCTTGATTGAAGAGGGCCACCAGAAACTAAGGAAAGAGCTCAAAGAAGGAATTTTCCATGCCTCACCAAAACCAACCAGAGTCTCTGCCATTAGGAGCAGACGTCCCCCAGCCAGGGAAAGAAGACAAACTCCGCGATGTGACCTCTGGTTTTTCCTACAGGAGCATGGGGAAGACATGAGAAAGTGGGATAGGAAACCCACCTCCTCCTTAGCAGCCCGTGTACGCAAATTGAAAAGAGAAACATCCACTTCAGAAGGTTCATCTAGGTTCAACACTGCCCCAGTCTCTTGTGGACAGAACCCTAGACAGCATGGGAATGACAACATGACTGATCCTCTTGAAGGGACCTCAGGAACACATTTACAGGAGGAGAGCATCATGCACCAAAACCAGGATTAGAGGAGCCCTGCCTCTAGCCAGGTAGAGGAAAGGGATAATCGGATCTATTGGACTGTGTGGATCTGATGGCCTGGCACGTCTGACCCACAAAGATATACGGCTTTGGTTGATACGGGCACTCAGTGCACCCTGATGCCCTCCAGGTATGTGGGGACTGAATCCATTTCTATTTCTGGGGTGACAGGAGGATCCCAGCAGCTGACTGTACTGGAAGCTGAAGTGAGTTTAACTGGGAACGAGTGGCAGAAACACCCCATTGTGACTGGTCCAGACGCCCCATGCATCCTTGGCATAGACTATCTCAGGATTGGATATTTCAAAGACCCAAAGGGACATCGCTGGGCTTTTGGGATAGCAGCCGTAGATACAGAAGACATAAGACAACTGAATACCCTGCCTGGTCTCTCAGATGACCCATCTGCTGTAGGACTACTGAGAATTGAAGAACAGCGGGTACCAATTGCTACAGCAACCGTGCACCGCCGTCAATACCGCACAGACAGAGACTCGGTGGCCCCCATCCATAAGATGATTCGGGAACTGGAGAGCCAAGGGGTGGTCAGCAAGGCTCACTCACCCTTTAACAGCCCTATATGGCCGGTGCGTAAGTCCAGTGAAGAATGGAGACTGACGGTGGATTACCGTGGCCTGAATGAAGTCACACCACCACTGAGTGCTGCTGTACCGGACATGTTGGAACTTCAGTACGAGCTGGAATCCAAGGCAGCAAAGTGGTATGCAACCATCGATATTGCCAATGCCTTTTTCTCCATTCCTCTGGCAGCAGAGTGCAGGCCTCAGTTTGCTTTCACCTGGAGGGGTGTGCAGTACACGTGGAACCGACTGCCCCAGGGGTGGAAGCACAGTCCCACCATCTGCCATGGACTGATCCAGGTTGCACTGGAAAAAGGTGAGGCTCCAGAACATTTGCTGTATATTGATGACATCATTGTGTGGGGGGACACAGCAATGGAAGTATTTGGGAAAGGAGAGAAAATCATCAGAATTCTCCTGGAAGCTGGTTTTGCCATCAAGAAGAGTAAAGTCAAGGGACCTGCCTGAGAGATCCAGTTCCTGGGAGTAAAGTGGCAAGATGGACGGCGTCAGATTCCTTCTGAGGTCATCAATAAGATCACCGCGATGTCTCCACCAACCAACAGAGGGAGACGCAAGCTTTCGTAGGCGCCATAGGCTTTTGGAGAATGCACATCCCTGAGTTCAGCCAGATCGTGAGTCCTCTCTACCTCATAACACACAAGAAGAATGATTTCCACTGGGGCCCTGAATAACAGCAAGCCTTCGCTCAGATCAAGCAGGAGATCGCTCATGCAGTAGCCCTTGGCCCAATCAGGACAGGACCAGGGGTAAAGAATGTGCTTTACTCTGCAGCCGGGAGCCATGGTCTGTCCTGGAGCCTTTGGCAGAAGGTGCCTGGTGAGACCCGAGGTTGACCACTGGGATTCTGGAGTCGAAGTTACAGAGGGTCTGAAGTCAACTACACTCCCACCGAGAAAGAAATCTTGGCAGCTTACGAAGGAGTCCAAGCTGCCTCAGAGGTGATCGGCATAGAAGCACAACTTCTCCTTGCACCCCGACTGCCAGTGCTGGGGTGGATGTTCAGGGGAAGGGTTCCCTCTACCCACCATGCCACTGATGCGACGTGGAGCAAATGGATTGCCCTCATCACACAGCGCGCCCGTATTGGAAACCCGAATCGCCCTGGGATTCTGGAAATTATAACAAACTGGCCTGAAGGTGAGACTATTAAATTATCTTCAGAAGAAGCAGAGGAGCAAGTAGCACGTGCCGAGGAAGCACCCCCATATAATGAGCTGCCGGAGAGTGAAAGACGCTATGCCCTCTTCACCGATGGTTCCTGCCGAATTGTAGGCGCAGATCGGAAATGGAAAGCTGCAGTATCAAGCCCCACACGACAAGTTGCACAGGCTACCGAGGGACAAGGCGGATCGAGTCAGGTCGCGGAGCTTAAAGCCGTCCAACTGGCTTTGGATATTGCCGAACGAGAGAAATGGCCAAGGCTCTATCTCTACACCAACTCCTGGATGGTAGCCAACGCGCTGTGGGGATGGTTAGATCGCTGGAGAAAGGCCAACTGGCAGCACAGAGGAAAACCCATCTGGGCCGCTGAGATTTGGCAGGACATCACCACCCGGGCAGAAAAACTGACTCTGAAAGTTCAACACGTGGATGCACATGTACCCAAGAGTTGGGCTAATGAAGAGCATCGTAACAACGAGCAAGTGGACCGAGCTGCCAAGGTGGAAGTGTCACAGGTGGATCTGGACTGGCAGCACAAAGGAGAATTATTTCTAGCTCGTTGGGCCCATGATGCCTCTGGTCATCAAGGGAGGGATGCAACGTACAGATGGGCTCGTGACCAAGAGGTAGACTTTACCATAGACAGCATCTCACAGGTCATCCACAGCTGTGAGACTTGTGCTGCAATCAAACAGGCCAAGCGGGTGAAGCCTCTGTGGTACGGTGGACAATGGTCAAAGTACAGGTATGGGGAAGTATGGCAAATTGACAACATCACCCTTCCCCAAACCCGCCAAGGAAAGCGCTACGTGTTGACCATGGTGGAAGCAACCATGGGATGGTTAGAGACCTACCCTGTGCCTCATGCTACTGCCCGGAACACCATCTTGGGTCTGGAAAAGCAAGTCCTGTGGAGACATGGTACCCCTGAGAGAATCGAGTCTGACAATGGAACCCATTTCAAGAATGGCCTCATAAGCACCTGGGCTAGAGAACACGGAATTGAATGGATATACCATATCCCCTATCATGCACCAGCTGCCGGGAAAGTTGAACGGTGCAATGGACTACTTAAGTCAACTTTGAAGGCACTTGGCGGGGGAACCTTCAAAAATTGGGAACTGAACTTAGCAAAGGCCACCTGGATGGTTAACACAAGAGGTTCTATCAATCGAGCCGGTCCTGCCCAGTCCAAACCTTTGCACAGAGTGGATGGAGATAAAGTCCCTGTGGTACACATAAGAGGTTTTTTAGGAAAGACTGTTTGGATTAGTCCCACCTCAGGCAAAGGCGAGCCCATCCGTGGGGTTGTTTTTGCTCAAGGACCTGGTTATACTTGGTGGGTGATGCAGGCAGATGGGGAAACCCGTTGTGTACCACAAGGAGACCTTATCTTAAGTGAGAACTGTGTAGATGGTAATAGAATAAGGGGTGGATAATGTCCTAGGTTGCAATATAGTAATTTTTCTATTACCACCAGCTGTGGGCCGTTAGCTGTTATCAGCTGCTAATGACCCACCCTGGATGACAGACAATGGGCCATCAGGGACCCACCGCATGACTCATGGACTTATCCCATTGTGGGATGCTTTGCCCAGGAGGGAGGAGCCAGGTGTTCCCACCTGGATATAACCTGGCCTTGGAACTGCCTGAGCTAGCCCTGTCTACTGGGTTCCCAGAGGACGAGAGCTACCACTGGACCTTCAGCTGGAGACCAGACCTTCACAGGATCACCGCTTGAACTGAACTGCTTCAGTTGGACTGCTACCACTACCCTAACAGGGTGTCAGGTTGTATCTGACTTTGTCAGTGTTTGTCCTTGTATTATTTCACTTATTTTCACTTTCAATCTTGACTTGTGATCTCCCACTGGTTTGTTTTCAAACCAATACACCCCCCTGCTACCAAAACCTGGCCACTCAAACCCAACACAGTACTCAACAACTTTTTTGCCTCGGTCTTCACTGGCAATCTCTCTTCCCACACCTCTTGAGTGGGTGAACCACAAGGTAGGAACTGAGGGAGCAAAGTCCCTCCCACTGTAAGTCAAGATCAGATTCATGACCACCTGATGAACCTGAACATAGATAAGTCTATGGGACCCAATGAGGTGCATCCCAGAGCCCTGAGGAAATTGGCTGATGTAGTTGCCAAGCTACTTTCCATGATAATTTGAAAAGTCCTGTCAGTCAGGTGAAGTCCCTGGTTACTGGAAAAGAGGAAACATTGTCTCCATCTTTAAAAAGGGTAGAAAGGAGGACCCTGGGAACTACTGACCTGTCAGTCTCACCTCTGTGCCTGCGAAGATCATGGAACAGATCCTCCTAGAAGCTCTGCTGAGGCACAAGGAGGACAGGGAGGTGATTTGGGACAGCCAGCACAGCTTCAACAAGGGCAAGTCCTGCCTGACCAACCCAGTGGACCCAACTCTGATGGAGTGACTACATCAGTGGACAAGGGAAGAAATACAGATGTAATTTATATGAACTTCTGTAATATTGATGCCTTATCAGCTGGTAAAAATATGAAGCAGACACAGCAGTAAAGGGAAAAGGGAATTGTTGGAAAACGCAGTTTTCCAGCAAAACTTATGCTAACTGAATAAACCTGAACAAAGCCTCAGCATACTCAGGCCTTAATTAGAATCCTAACAAGCTACAGTGGCTTGTTTTTCTGAGAATGTTCTGTGAGAAGAATGTCATGGGAAAGAATAGGGAGTCAGAAGTGTTATGAGAAAGATTAAGGGAGTCACCAGGAGGATCCCTGAATGTGTGAGAACAAACTGCAGATACGTGTGTAACTATAATTAGTGACATCTGTAACAGTATATAAGTCTCTCGTTTGGTGAAATAAAATGGAGCTTACTCTATATCTCATATTGAGACTGCCGTGAGTTCCCTCTCGTCATTTTGTCAAATGGTGACCCCGACGTGATACGGAGTTAGCAGGATTTAGGACCCTGCTTCAAGAACCGACGACCACGGACACTGGCAGCAGAGTTTTACGACCCTGCCCAGAGAGCGACAAGACCGGAGAGGCCCCGGGGACAGCGCCGGGGGGCTATGAGGGCCTGGGGCAAAAAAGACCCGCTTCCGGATGGGCTAATAAACCTCGGAAAAGCTGCACTGATTGTAGCGACCGCGGAATAACCAGAGACGCCCCAGCGGAGCGCTCGGACGGCGGCGACTGCGTAACTTTCAACCCAGCTGGTATGGAATGGAGACGGAGGTAGCCCAATTTTTATTGTTATGCTTTTTAGAAAAGCACGGACTTAGTAAAGGCAGCCTATGGCACTTAGTGGGCCTGATGGCAGTGGGACAAGCCTATGGATTTTTTACAAATCCTATTACAGTATTCGATGTAGGAGAGTGGTTGAATTATGGAGCTACTTTACTTTTGGAGTGTGATAAAATTGCAAGAAAGCTTGGTAAACCATGGAGTAAAGTCGTAGCCTGCTTACAAAAGCATGCCACGGAACGGACCTTGCATGGCTTGCGGCACACGAAATAACAGCTGCAAAGAGCAGGGAAAAACCTGTGAGTTACCGTGCTGCTTTTAACATGCAAAAGACTTCGGCAGCTGCGGCGCAGCCAGGGAAGCCCCCCCCGCCAGGGGGGAGGGGGAATCATAGCCCTCTATCGCTCCCAGCACTAGCCAGGAGAGGGTGCTCCGCGCCGCTGCTAGCAGCCGAGAATACAAAGTTACTCGATTGGATGAAAAACCTATTCCTGTCTCAATGTATCATAGAGCTTAGCAACTTTACAACGAAAAACATCTTAGCTGCTTTGTCTGAGAGAGTCACCGTTGAATTTTTGCCAGAACAACTGAATACAATGTTAGAGAGAGCTCAAATATCGGGGGTAAAAAGCCAGAGTAGCCAGAAATCATTCCAGTGTTATCGATGTGGCAGTGAAAAACACATACGAAAGAACTGTAACGAAAAAGTTTGGTGTTCCCGCTGCAATAGAGATACTCACAGCACAGAAGCTTGTAGAAACGGAAAAAACAAACAGAAAGCGACCAGTGGCCGCATGGCAGCGGTGGCCCCTACCCTTCAATGCACGCCGCCTGCATGGCACACAAATAGACCTGTGGCGGAAGTTGCTCCAACCGTGGTTTCCGGTCAAATGACAACGAGAGCAGAGGTCCCAGAGGGTGCCCCGGTAGGCGGAGCCGCGAGCCATCCACGCCTCCTTCACTGCCCCAACGGTGATGTCTATGGTGAGACTCTAAACTCTACTCCTCCCCAAGGATGAGGAAATGATTGACAGCTTCAGCAGCGAACCAGAACTAACCAACAGCGTTGCCAGCAAAAACAGCAGTCTGATACAGAATTGAGTTGTTTTCCTCGTAGTCATGGAGAACTTTTAAGAGTTTCAAAGATGCGAATCTTCTTCGGTGCTCTGAACTAGAGGTCCTTCATCTCCGGCTCAGGAATCACGTCCATGTCATTCCCAATAGCGGCAGCGGTCCCGCCGCGCTCTCCAGCTACAGATACAGATCTTTGAACATGTTCTCCAGCTGTTCTCTCCAAAACCTCTAATTATTCGCTTTGCCGGGTGAAACACCCATTGCCCCGTGTTGACCAGCAGCACAGCCTTGCTATGGCTGATCCGGTGCAGCTTCATGACTTTTCAGCTTTTCTAGAGTTTCAGGAAAATGTCTCTGAGCTTGGCTTCTTCCGTAAACACTTGTCCTGGCAAGCCTTCACCACCTGCTGCAGCTCAGCAACCGAAACTCCCTGAAAATGTCCAAGCAGATGGAGCAGATCGGCTCTTCTTTCAGCCCGGCTGCACTGACACCGAGACCAAAACCTATTTCCAGCGTTTTACTAATAAAGAAGCATTGTAACAAGATATTATCCTGATAAAAAATAACACCTTGAATACTAAAAGCCTTGAACGAGAGCTGAATTTTGCTAAAGCATTGCTTAAGATGGTGTTTGTGCGTATGTGTGAATATTGTAGGCCTACTGAGAGTGTTGTTTGCTTTTCGAATGCTTTAATGTGCAGATGAAACCTGTGACTGCTGAGAGTGTGGTTTTGATTTCTTGAGAGTTTGGATGTGTGAATGAAAACCTGTGAGTGAAGTTATACTGAATAGTTTAAACTACCTGTTAAGTGCCTTTGGTTAAGTATAGATTCTGTTAAAGTTAAGTAATAGTGAATTTAAATTCTATTAAGTTTTAAGTTCTGTTAAGGTTACAATTCTGTTAAGTAATATTAAGTGATGTTAATTTTAAATTCTGTTAAGTTTTAAATTTTGTTAGAGTTAAGTTGTTAAAGTGATATCAATGTTAAATTCCATTATAGTTAAGTCCTATTTGCTAGTTTAAAATCAGATTTATTAAGATTAAGCCTTATTCATTTTCAGTGACATTGATTTTAAGTTTTAAATTTGTTAGTTTATATTATTATTCACAAAAGCATTTGCAGTTTTATCTTCCTTAGTTAAAGTCAAATGATAATGTCCACTGTTTTCAAATATTTCATCTCACCTTATATAGTTATCTGCAAAAATAGTAACATGTTAAAACACTCTCCTTATTGATATTAATCAAAGCTTGATGTTCCAAGAAAACCCTCCTACTTAGCACCTAGGCTCTGGCCAAGCCTCGGTCCTAACTAGCTGGGAAACATGCCATGAGTCCCAAGTGTTCTGCACCAAAATGTGATCAAGTAATTTTCATTTGCCAAATTGAGTTCATAAAAGCTAAACCTTCTTCCAAGTAAACTTGGAGTCCTTGTCCGGAAAGGGTTCTCCAAGCTTTACCTGTGAAGTGAATGTTTTCAGCAATGACAGTTCCTAGACCATGGCAACATATCTAAATAACTAGTGAAATTTCCTTAAGTAAACTTATAACAATTCTAATAATAAGAATTACTTATAGCAAAGCAAATTAATCTGATAACAGACAACGTCTGTTCTCACAAGCGAAACGGGGGAACTGTTGGAAAACGCAGTTTTCCAGCAAAACTTATGCTAACTGAATAAACCTGAACAAAGCCTCAGCATACTCAGGCCTTAATTAGAATCCTAACAAGCTACAGTGGCTTGTTTTTCTGAGAATGTTCTGTGAGAAGAATGTCATGGGAAAGAATAGGGAGTCAGAAGTGTTATGAGAAAGATTAAGGGAGTCACCAGGAGGATCCCTGAATGTGTGAGAACAAACTGCAGATATGTGTGTAACTATAATTAGTGACATCTGTAACAGTATATAAGTTTCTCGTTTGGTGAAATAAAATGGAGCTTACTCTATATCTCATATTGAGACTGCCGTGAGTTCCCTCTCGTCGTTTTGTCAGGGAATATTACCTCGGTTTTAATAGGATCCTAGGTGCATACTCATCAAAGGTGGAAACATGCCAAGAAGCACACTGTGTACAGCGCATATAGCATTTTTATGGACTTCGCAAAATTAGCATATCTACCTAAAATCCCCCAATACGAAACTTAATCAATGAAGCAATTGACCCCTTGTTCTAATTACCCCCCCCTCCCAAATGAGACTACAGCCCATTTTACAAAAATATGTTTCAGAGAGGAGGCTCTGTCCAAGGTTGGGGCCTCTAGTTCTGAGATAGCATGAATGTTTGGTCTTCCCACTGTGAAAAACCCCCAAACTAAGCTAAATATCAGATGACAAGGATTATAAACATGTGGGGCTAAGGTACAAGGAGTGTTTGTGAAGGGTACAAAGAAAGGGAAAGGGTATAAAAATGTATAAAAAGAAAGGACAAAAATCATCAGGCATCAATACAATGGCCTCCCCCACAACATCCTTGTGCAGAAAATCACAGTGAAAGGCCAGTGTCCACAAAGGACACAGAGGAGTCCTGCAAGAATCAACTTTATTCAAATAAAGGGAGAGAGTCCACTGGGCCATACCCCTGCAGGGTCTCTCTTGAGTTTTTGGAGGATACAGCCTCCTTTATCCTAAACTCCTGACCCCATGTTGTCCTCCTCCTTTCCACATTGGCTGAAGTACTAGGAAGGTACAGCCTTCCCAAACCACCTACAACACATCCCCTCATATTGATATTCAGTTTTAACCAATGGCCGTAATTTTTTAATATCCAATTGGTCTAAATGTTTTTCGGCCTCTTTTAAATCCTGATGAGGATATAAAGGGTCCTTATGGGCTTCTCCAGAGTTCATATTTTCCAGATGCTCAGTGAGAGCTGCTCTGAGCTGTTCAGAGTGACACCTTCCCTCTCTTAATTGATTTTGCAGCACTTTTACTAAATCTTGCAGGGAATGTAGGGTCTCTGCATTTTTGGTGTTCCATTGGGATTTTTCTCTTATAGCGGCAGTCAAGGCGGCTCCCAGTACAGCACAAACAACAGATTTACCCTTGCCCGGTCGAGACCGTTTTTCAGCTCGCAAACTGGTAATGCAGTCCACTATTGCATGCTCATTATCCCAATTTCCCTGTGCCCACTCTAGACCTGGAGGAGCAGGGCTGTCGCTGTTGAGCCGCTAGCAGAGAAAAGGACCCCAATTCTCAGTGTAGCAAGAAAAGCGTTTATTATTTTGATTTCCATATATATATAGACTTTTCAGAGGTCGCCCAGATTGGTCAGTCAGAAACCTCCCCCTAGGCCTAATTGGCCAGGCCTGAACTGTCCAAGTCTCGAGACACTGTTTGAAAAACATCCAGACTTTATCTTTGTTTATGAAACACAGCAGAATGTTCTCACGAGAAAGACCTGTGCTAGCCACACAGGGCGACTATCAAATTTTTCAAGAAAAGATAGTAAAACATTGTCTTTACACTGACTACCCGGGACAACCATTTTCTCCAAGGCTATCCCACAGACCGACTTCAGGACAATTCTAACCTCACACAAGACGTAATACAAGAGCACTTATTGGGGTGTGGGTCCCCTCCAAACAGGAGCCCCTAGGCTCCGCACAACACCACGACCAGGAGTTTTTAGGCTCCGCACAAAGTAGGGGTGTGGGTCCCCTCCAAACAGGAGCCCCTAGGCTCCGCACAACACCACGACCAGGAGTTTTTTAGGCTCTGCACAAAACACCAAGCAAAACTGAGAAAAGGCCACTATCACAAACCACAGATGGGAGGGCCTCCCCACAAGACACAAGTAGCAGAATTGGCTTCAGGACTGAAACCTGCCAATTCTGGATGTACACAACAAAACACACTAAAGGGAATTAAAACCCTCAAATCAGTTTACTACAGCATCCACAACGTCCTCAGAAAAAGCTGCATCAGAATTCTCAAGAGTTCAGGCCACTATGGGTGAGACCTCAAGCTCCACAACCCCCCAGAGAAAAACTGTAGTAAAATTTCGAAGCATGCAGAAGAAACTAGAATATGTACAACCCCTCAAAAGAAGGTCGTTTAAGTGGTTAAGAATTTCTATGGGAGAAGTCTTAACAACTCTTACAGCCCTGTAAAAGGAGTAGTGTTAATATTTGTAATTTTGGGAAAGTAGACAATACTATTTTGAAAGGCACTTCGGGTCAGAGAATGTTAACACTGCTCGACTACGCCAATAAAATGTTATGATCCAATTATTAAGGTTCTTTGGAAATACCTCTGCCCAAATTAAGGTACAAACGAGACCATATGCCGGTCAATAGTATGAGTTTTATTTGATAGTACAGATGAGAGAGAGAGAGAGAGAAGAGAGAAAAGGGGGAGTAGGGAGAGAGATGGGGGGGGGGGGACAGAGATGGACAGGGACAAAGAAGTATCACCACTCCGTGGGCCCCACTGGTGTCCTGATGTCCTCTTCAGCTGGTCTTGGTGGTGGAAGTCCCCCGAAAAGTGCAGAATGCCATGGGATAATATACACTCAGGCAAGATGGCAATGTCCAGGCATGTCCCCCTGGGGGAGCGGGGCATTCTCTTGCAGCAGACTCTAGATCTATTGCATCACATGCAGTCCTGTGTGTCCTGGGGTGAGGATAATCCTGTGTATTTCCATATCGTTGTTCATATGCTCAGAAAATGTAGTCCTGCAGCTTTAACTGCATTCAGCCAATGGGAGGAGAGCAGGTTGTTTAAAACCCTTCCCCAAGCCTCTCTGCAGGGGAAGTGAGGCAGAGAAAAAGACACTCCTGGGACGGACGGACGGACGGACGGACGGACGGGCTGGCTGGCTGGCTGGCTGGCTGGCTGGCTGGCTGGCAGCTGCTGTCGACATGGCGAGTTTTTTCCCGGGGGGTGCCTCTTCGTCATCTTCCTTTTTGGACCCTTTTCTCCAATTTGCTTTTCTCGCCAAGAAAAAACCCAAGGAGCCCCGGAGGATGGCAGATGAGAATCATCCAGGGAGCTACCGGAGCAACTCTGCCCAGCCCCCAGGGGCCCCCGGAGAGGGGAAACTATGCCTGAGATAAGGACACTAAAGTTTACCACCTGTCAACTCAGGTTTAATAACTCCTTTTCCCCTGTTTTCCCCTTCCCCTGTGCCTTGCAGGGCACTCTGTGTGTTTTGTTAAATAAATAGGTTGGTTTTTTTTCACTTTCATTTAAGAAATTCTGTTGTGAGTGGGGGGGGAGGGGGTACCAAAGCCCTTGGCCTTCAGGGGGAGGCGTTTGTTCAGAGCACTCTCCACCTAGAGAAATTTGTCTCTAATCCAGGACACTGTGGTACGAAGCCTCTGGGGAGCACTTTGGGGGGTCTTTGATGGATTATGTCTCCTCCTCAGCTGCCTGTCATGTTAATGTCCCATGGATGTGGCCTGTGGGGTTGAGGGCTCCACAGCTTGGCCAGTTTGTAAAGGAGGATGGGTGTTTATTGCCTCCGACCAGAGGTTATGCCACACACCCGAAACCTCTTCCTCCCCCCTTGGCTGGGGCGAGTCTGTGTAAACCTGGCTTCTGTGGGCTGTGGTCTCCCCCACCCCAATACTCAGCCAGAGATGATTCTCAGCACAGCTGGTGGGTTTGGCCTTTTGTGGATACATACCTTTCCCTCAGCCTGAGATGACTGAACAGTAGGTTTCCATTTATCCAATCTCAGCAGTTTGACTTTCAGTCCAAAGTCCCAGTCTTCAGGGAGGCTTCTTTGGTTGCAGCTTCTTTATACCGTTTTTGTTATAATGAGAAAAACTTTATATCAATGTTTGAGACATGAACTATTTCAGTCTCTGACACCTCCTTATCTCTAAATTGGAGAGCTATGGATTTGATGAGTGGACTGTTTGGTGGATAAGGAATTGGGTGGATGGTCACATCCAGAGGGTAGTGGTCAATGTCTTGATAATCTGGATGGACATCAGTGACAAGTGGTGTCCCTCCAGGATCTGTATTGGGACCAGTACTGTTTAATATCTTCATCAATGACATAGAGGAAGCAAGTGAATTCTCAGCAAATTTGCAGATGACTCCAAGCTGAGTGGTGCAGGTGACACACCTGAAGGATGGAGCCATCTAGAGGGACCTGAACAAGCTCAAGAAGTGGCCCCATGGGAATCTCACAAGGTTTAACAAGACCAAGTGCTGGTGCTGCACCTGGGTTGGGGCAACCCTCAGTATCAATTCAGGCTGGAAGATGAACAGATTGAGAACATCCCTGCTGAGAACGTCTTGAGAGTACTGTTGGATGAAAAGCTGGATACGAGTTGACTGTTAAAGGAGAAGCTGCTTCCCAAGCTTTCTCACACCATTCAGGGAGTTGTGCACTCACCACAGGAGACTTTAACTGCTAGGACCGGAGTCCCTTTGCAGCAGGTGGCTCCAGTGAGCTGACAAGTGCCCCTTTCAACTCCTCACTCACACACAGAGTCACTCTCCAGCACACTTCCTCCTACAGGCTTGACCCTAGATTTCTCATAGCAGACTCTCAGGCATTTGATTTATAAAAATAATTTAATAGAGTGACATCAGCAAGTCAGCTCGAGTTGGGTACCTTTAGAGAGGGACCCAGAACAAAGAAATCCCTGGACTTTTATACCCTTACGGTCTACACACCTGTTCTTCATGCACTCTTCACTCACCTTTCACCTGCCTCTTGGTCCACTGGTGATTTTTGGTCTGGGGTCTTCTATTGCCTTATTGGATTCTTTCTCTGTGACCATGCAGGCAGGCTGTTATCTGTTCTTATCTTGTTGAGTTGCAACTTCTGCTGACAACTGTAGCCTCCTTATCTTCAGTTTTGTACTTCTTGGGCAGTAGTTCAGTCGGCAGAGCACGGGAAACTATAAAGGTTTTTGATTTAGAGTAAGCACTATTTAGCAACAACCAAAACATCAGTGTGTCGTAAAAATTATTCTCATACTAAACTCAAACCACAGCACTGTACAAGCTACTAAGAAGAAAATTAACTGTATTACAGCCGAAAACATATCTAGGTGAAAATTCACAGCTTGTGGCCTAAGGCTTCAGCAAATTCAGCTACTCATGCTAAGCAAGTAAAGCTAAGCAAACAACAGAATAAATCACACAGTATTATAACTCTAAGTGACTTACTTAAAACTTATTAAGCTAAGCAACTATATCTCTCAACACTGTCAGTGAGCACTTGCAGCCCAGAAAGCCAACGATATCCTGGGCTGCATAAAAGCAGCATGGCCAGCAGGTTGAGGGAGGTGATTCTGACCCTCTACTCTGCTCTTGTGAGGCCCTATCTGGACTCCTGTATTCAGCTCTGGAGTCCTTAGTACAAAGAAGTCATGATCCTGTTGAGGTGAGTCCAGAGGAGGGCTACAAAAATGATCAGAGGGCGGGAACACCTCTCCTATGAGGAAAGGCTGAGACAGTTGGTATTGTTTAGCCTGAAGAAGAGAAGGCTCCAGGAAAACCTTATTGCGGACTTTATAGACTTTCAGGGGGCTTATAAGAAACATGGGGGCAGAGATTTTAATAGGGCCTGTAGCGGTAGGACAAGGGGTAATGTTTTCAAACTACAAGAGGGTAGATTCAGACTAGCTATAAGGAAGAAATGTTTTATGTTGGAAAACACAGTTTTCCAGCAAAACTTATGCTAACTAAACAGGCCTGAACAAAGCCTCAGCATAGTCAGGCCTCAGTAAAAATCCTAACAAGCTGTTATGAGAAACTAACACCTGGGAACCACAACTGTGTTTCTGAGCTGTGGGAAGAATGTCATGGGAAAGAATAGGGAGTCAGAAGTGTTATGAGAAAAGGATAAGGGAGTCAGAAGTGTTATGAGAAAAGGATAAGGGAGTCAACAGGAGGATCCCTGAATGTGTGAGAACAGACTGCAGATACGTGTGTAACTATAATTAGTAACATCTGTAACAGTATATAAGTTTCTCGTTTGGTGAAATAAAACGGAGCTTACTCTATATCTCACATTGAGACTGCCGTGAGTTCCCTCTCGTCGTTATGTCAAATGGTGACCCCGACGACCACGGACACTAGCAGCAGAGTTTTACGACCCTGCTTCTGAGAGCGGCGAGAACGGAGAGGCACCGGAGCTGTGCAGCGACGGTGTGTCAAGATCTTCGCCCCACGAGGGGGAGATCCGGCGGCACAGGCCGAATAAGACCTGCCTACCGTGGGGGCTACACTTCTGTGAGCTGCACTGACCGTGGTGACCGCGGACTAACCAGAGATGCCCCAACGGAGCGCTCAGACGGCGGCGACTGCGTAACTTTAAACCCAGCTGGTACGGAATGGAGACAGAGGTAGCCCAATTTTTATTGTTATGCTTTTTAGAAAAGCACGGACTCAGTAAAGGTGGCCTATCACACTTAATGGGCCTGATGGTGGTAGGACAAGCTTATGGATTTTTTACAAATCCTATTACAGTATTCAGTGTGGGAGAGTGGTTGAATTATGGAGCTACTTTACTTTTGGACTGTGATAAAATTGCAAGAAAGCTTGGCAAACCATGGAGTAAAGTCGTAGCCTGCTTACAAAAACATGCCACGGAGCAAAACCTTGCGTGGCTGACGGCACAAGAGATAACAGCCGCATGGACCAGAGAAAAATCCATGAGTTATCGTGCTGCTTTTAATATGCGTAAAACTTCGGCAGCCGCAGCGCAGCCAGGGAAGCCCCCCCCACCAGGGAGGGGGGGGGAGAAGTGTAGCTCTCCCTCGCTGCCAGCGCCGGCGGGGGAAGGGCGCGCCGTGCCGCTGCCAGGAGCCGAGAATACAAAGTTACTCGATTGCATGAAAAACCTGTTCCTGTCTCAATATATCACAGAGCTTAGCAACTTTAGAACGAAAAACATCTTAGCTGCTTTGTTTGAGAGAGTCACTGTTGAATTTTTACTGGAACAACTGAATACGATGTTGGAGAGAGCTCAAATATCGCGGGTAAAGCAACAAAGTAACCAGAAATCATCCCAGTGTTATCGATGTGGCAATGAAAAACACATACGAAAGAACTGTAACGAAAAGTTTGGTGTTCCCGCTGCAACAGAGATACTCACAGCACAAAAGATTGTAGAAAGAAAAAAGACAAACAGAAAGTGACAGATTGCCGGGCAGCAGCAACGGCCCCTACCCTTCATCGCACGCCGCCTGAATGCCACCAAGAGAGACCTGTGGCGGAAGTTGCTCCAGCCGTGGTTTCCGGTCAAATGACGGCGAGAGCAGAGGTCCCGGAGGGTGCCCCGGTGGGCGGAGCCGCGAGCCATCCACGCCTCCTTCACTGCCCCAACGGTGATGTCTATGGTGAGACTCTAAACTCTACTCCTCCCCAAGGATGAAGAAATGATTGACAGCTTCAGCAACTGAAACTCCCTGAAAATGTCCAAGCAGATGGAGCAGATCGGCTCTTCCTTCAGCCTGGCTGCACTGACACCGAGACCAAAACCTATTTCCAGCGTTTTACTAATAAAGAAGCATTGTAACAAGATATTATCCTGATGAAAAATAACACCTTGAATACTAAAGCCTTGAACGAAAGTTGAATTTTGCTAAAGCATTACTTAAAATAGAGTTTGTGTGTATGTGTGAATATTGTAGGCCTACTGAGAGTGTTGTTTGCTTTTCGAATGCTTTAATGTGTAGATGAAGCCTGTGACTGATGAGAGTGTGATTTTGATTTCTTGAGAGTTTTAATGTGTGAATGAAAACCTGTGAGTGAAGTTATACTGAATAGTTTAAACTACCTGTTAAGTACTTTTGGTTAAGCATAGATTCTGTTAAAGTTAAGTAATAGTGAATTTAAATTCTATTAAGTTGTAAGTTCTGTTAAAGTTAAAATTCTGTTAAGTAATATTAAGTGATGTTAATTTTAAATTCTGTTAAGTTTTAAATTTTGTTAGAGTTAAGTTGTTAAAGTGATATCAATTTTAAATTCCATTATAGTTAAGTCCTATTTGTTAGTTTAAAATCAGATCTATTAAGATCAAGTTTTATTCATTTTCAGTGATATTGATTTTAAGTTTTAAATTTGTTAGTTTATATTATTATTCACAAAAGCTTTGCAGTTTTATCTTCCTTAGTTAAAGTCAAATGATAATGTCCACTGTTTTCAAATATTTCATCTCACCTTATATAGCTATCTGCAAAAATAGTAACATGTTAAGACACTCTCCTTATTGATATTAATCAAAGCTTGATGTTCCATGAAAACCCTCCTACTTAGCATCTAGGCCCTGGCCAGGCCTTGATCCTAACTGGCTGGGAAACATGCCATGAGTCCCAAGTGTTCTGCATCAAAATGTGATCAAATAATTTTGACTTGCCAAATTGAGTTCATAAAAGCTAAACCTTCTTCCAAGTGAACTTGGAGTCCTTGTCCGGAAAGGGTTCTCCAAGCTTTACCTGTGAAGTGAATGTTTTCAGCAATGACAGTTCCTAGACCATGGCAACATATCTAAATAACTAGTGAAATTTCCTTAGGTAAACTTATAACAATTCTAATAATAAGAATTACTTATAGCAAAGCAAATTAATCTGATAACAGACAACGTCTGTTCTCACAAGCGAAACGGGGGAACTGTTGGAAAACGCAGTTTTCCAGCAAAACTTATGCTAACTAAACAGGCCTGAACAAAGCCTCAGCATAGTCAGGCCTCAGTAAAAATCCTAACAAGCTGTTATGAGAAACTAACACCTGGGAACCACAACTGTGTTTCTGAGCTGTGGGAAGAATGTCATGGGAGAGAATAGGGAGTCAGAAGTGTTATGAGAAAAGGATAAGGGAGTCAACAGGAGGATCCCTGAATGTGTGAGAACAGACTGCAGATACGTGTGTAACTATAATTAGTAACATCTGTAACAGTATATAAGTTTCTCGTTTGGTGAAATAAAATGGAGCTTACTCTATATCTCACATTGAGACTGCCGTGAGTTCCCTCTCGTCGTTATGTCAGTTTTACAATTTGGATGGTGAAACACTGGCACAGGTTGCCCAGAGAAGCAGTAGATGCCCCATCCCTGGAAATGTTCATGGTCAGGTTGGACAGGGCCCTAAGCACGCTGATGTAGTTGAAGTTGTCTTTGCTCATTGCAGGGACGTTGGGCTACATGACCTTTAAAGCTCCCTTTCAACCCATTCTATTCTGTGACTCAGCCAAGCTGGTCTTCTGCCCCACTTGCTTGACTTTCAACATAATGGGAATGCCTGCTTCTGTGCTTTTCAAAGGTGGTTCTTAAAAATTGACCAGTACTTATGGACCCCTTAGCCCTCCAAGGGAGTTTCCATGGGGACACTGCTAAGTAGGCTTCCTTAACAGCTTCAAGTTTGCTCTCCTGAAATCCAGGGTAGTGACTCTACTGATCTGTTTTGTCATTACATCAAAAATTTTGAACTCAACCATTTTGTCATCCCTGTGGCCAAGACAGCCACCTACCATCACATCTCCTATGAGTCCTTCTCTATTCACAAACAGCAAGCCCAGGAGGGCATCTTTTTGCTAGTTGGCTCACTGAGTACTTGTGACAAGAAGCTATCTTCCACAAGCATGGGGAATTTCCCAGACTTACTCAATGCAGCAGTATGAAATGCACAGTTGATGTCTAGGTGTGGGAATCGATGGCAGGTCTGTCTCAACTCACAAACACCGACCGTGTTACAAACAACCTCATACCCATGAGAACCTTAGCATGGACAGAAGCAAGAAGTAAAAATAAAGTGTGGACAACAACCCGTACCCGTGGGAACCCTGGTGTGGACAGAGGCAAGAAGCAGAAAACAACAAGGCAGAAAAACAAGGAAAAAATCACACCTGCAAGAGGCAGGCTGTTTTTCACAAAAGATGTGTACTAGGAATAACTGACCAATGGTGGTGTGCAATAATAGGTTTGGGGGCCAATAGCCATATGGCATGAATGTCAGAAAATAGTATAAAAAAGACTTTGTAGCAATAAAGCTCACTCTATCTTTTACCTTCCTTCCTGGCTTGGAGCCGCGTTTTTTGCATCGCGTGTCCATCTCTACTGCAACATCTAGGGAATTGAAGTCTCCCATAAGGACAAGGGCTACTGATCCTAATACATTAGGCTTATTTTTATTGGTTTTCAGATTAAACAAGAGTGCCCCATTTTTCTCCAGTGTTTTCTTCTCTGACCTTCACTGTAAACATATGGGGTTTTTTTTTCACCTGGGTGTTAGATCTAAAGTAAAACTTGAAATGTATGAACAGTAAATATTTGTGAGAAGCTGTTGTGGTTAAACGCCAGGCAACAATTAAATACTGCATAGATGTTTACTCCCCTCCCCCCCCAGGGTGAGATGGGGCGGAGAATTGGACGAATAAAAGTGAGAAAACTCATGGGTTGAAATAAAGACAGTTTAATAGAGAAAGCAAAAGCTGTGCATGCAAGCAAAGCAAAACAAGAAATTCATTCAGTACTTCTTATGGGCAGGTGGGTGTTCAGCCATCCCCAGGAGAGCAAAGCCCCATCCCGTGTAATGGTTACTTGGGAAGACAAACATCATCACTCTAAATGTACCCCCCTCCTTCCTCCTTCTTACCCCTACTTTATATACTGAGCATGATATATGGTCTGGAACATCCCTTTAGTCAGTTTGGGTCACCTGTCCCTGTTGTGTCTCCTCCCAACCTCCCATGCACCCCCAAACCCCTCTGCAGCTTGGCCGTACAGAGAGCAGCAAAGGCCTTGGCTCTGTGTAAGCCCTGCTCAGCAATAACAAAAACATCTCTGTATTATCAGCTCTGTGTTCACCACAAATCCAAACCAGCCCATACCAGCTACTGGGAAGAAAGCTAACTCCACAGCAACTGAAACCAGCAGAGAAGCAAATAAGTGCTTATGAAAGAAAATCAGACACATATATACCTAATGTACATTTTGTGCACAGCTTTTTATTTATTCATATACTCAAATACTTTCTAAATTCAACATACATGAAAAATTTGAAAATGTACTGTACCATATTGTGGGAACTGACAACTAGCCTGCCTTTGCTCACAGACATTGACTGTGTTGCAAGCGGCTTCATGCCCATGAGAAACAGAAGCAGGAACAGATAAACAACGACCAGGAAAACAACTTGGAATGCACACCTGCAAAAGGGAGTCAGTTGCTTGCAGAACGTGTGTGCTAGGAGTGGCTGGACAATGATGTTGTACAATAAGGGGTTATGAACCAGTGGTTATGTGGCACAAATGATGGAGAATGGTATAAAATAGACTTTGTAGTAATAAACTTGGCTTCTGCCTTTCTTTTCTATTTGGCCTGGAGTCGTGTCTTTATGTGTTGCGCCGTCTCAAACAGCAACACCATGTACATGCTGTGATTTAGGGTAAAATAGAAATTATTAATTTAAAAGAACTAGAAGCTGGATAATAGCAATAATATTTTTTGAACTGATTTAGAAGGCCAGAGATTGGATAATGATTTACAAAGATTTGCCTGCTGAAGACAATTTATTATTCGCTTAATGATTTTCTGCCTACCTAGTATCGGGGAGGATAGAGAGAAGAGAGCCAAATAATTGAGAAAAACTACTGAGTGTAACCGAGCATCCTGCCCTTGGACCCCGAACCGGTACAAGTTGGTTCTCAGGCATGGACTTGGACCAAGAACCAAGGGAGCATGCGCAAGGGGACAGGGTGAAGAGTTCATCGTGAGGAAGACTACCAATTTCACCCTCATTAATCATTCGGGACCCTTGCCCACAATTAATCTGAGACACTGCACTTGCACAAGCATATTTAAGTGAACTTTGAACTCATTATAATACGAAGTGGGGATAGGTAATGAATATGTATAGGGGCTTTGTCTAACTTTATGTATATGTAACCCGTAACCTAATATAAACCAAGTGAAGTGCTGCTGAGGGTGTGCATGTGTGGTGGTTTTGATTGGCCCAAAACATCAGTAAAGTATTTTTTGACATCTGGAAGAAATTTGGATCCCTCAGAAGCTGTTGTGGTAAGCCTGGGGAGGTGTCTGAGGGGTGGGGAATGGCACAAAGATGGCTCCTGTTTGTCCTGAGTGAAAGTTCTGGAAGTTTTTACATCAAGCCCAGCAGAGCCAATCTCTGATGGCTCTGAGAGTGATGGACATGCTGCTGGCCAAGTGTAAGCCAATTAGAGGTGTTAGTTACACCTCTGTGAAAACATATTTAAGAAGAAATCAAAACAAGGTAGGCATGCACTTCTTTGTAGTTGGAGGAGGTGGAGGTAAAAATATGGGAAGGGAAAACAGCATGGAGATGCCAAGGTCAGTGAAGAAGGTGGGGGAGGAGGTGCTCTAGGCGCCGGAGCTGAAAACCCTCTGCTAGCTGTGGTGAAGACCATGGGGAGAGCAGGAGGTCCCCCTGCAGCCCATGGAGTCCACAGGAGTGCAGAAATCCACCCACAGCCCATGCCAGAAGAGCAGGTGGATGCCTGGAGAAAACTGTGAACCAGTGGAAGTCTCATCTAAAGAGTTAAAACTGCAAAGGCCTTGCAAGGGAGAGAAAGGCCTTGCTCCTGGGATGGAAGCAGCCTGGCCTCAGCTCGGCAGAGTCTGCACCTTATGGACAAGAGGACTCATGTTGCAGCAGAATTCAGGCGGGATGTTGCTCGTGAGATTGGACCCACACCAAAGAAGTTCCCAGAGGACTGTGTCTCATGGGAGGGACCCCGTGGCTAAGTAGAAAACCCCTCTCCCTGATAGACTGACCAGAGAACCCCTTACCCTGCCTCCTGCCTGTATTGTTGGTTTGGAACGAGGGAAGGGGAGTGAGCAGAGAGACTGCTTCTTTAAGAGGGAGGGGGTGAGAGCAGAGAAACTGCTTGGAGAGAGAGAGATAAGTAGAGATAAAGAGTATTTATAGTAGAAGAATTGTGGTGATGAACAGATTTATGGATCTGCTCTGTGGACTGAGAAAATACCCCACACCCTGCCCCCCTACCCAAGCTTGTTGGTTAAAAAGAAGAAAGGGGGTGAAGAAATGGGTTTGTAAGAGGGAGGGGGGTGAGTGAACAAAATAGTATATGAAAAGTTTATTGTTACCTCTGATTTATCCTCCAACTCAGTTAGGTAATTAAATCACTTTTTGCAACTTTAAGTTTGGAGCCTGTTTGCCCTTTCTTCTGTGCATCCTCCTACCAATGTCCTATCTCACTTAACTCATGAAATTAGTGTGTGTTTTTACAGGTTTTTTTTTGCAGCAAGAGAAAGTCGAAGTGCCTGGTGTTTAGTCAGGGTGAAACCCCGACATCTTTCTAGCTGGGGAAAAGGGTAGGGGAAAGTATGGGGAAGGTTACAAATTTATAAAAGAAAAAAAGCAAAAATCACTCCATCATCAGTGACATCTGATTAATTTTATTCTATTCATTTTTGTTTTAAACAAATAGAAATCTTTTTGTGTTATAATAGTTTCTTAGCAGGATGCAACAGCCTTTTTCATAAGCATTGCTGTTTTATCATATTTTCAGTTATTGTCATACAGACTTAAGAACTGCACAAATAATATTGTTTTCAATTGTCTCGGTTTAGAGACAAGTTTGGAGAGAATGCTCGGGAATGAAGGTTTCCTCTGAAGCAAAGGGTTTCAGCAATCCCTTCCCGCTGATACAAAATGAATTTTCAGTGCATGAAGGCGGAGGGGGAAAAAAACCTATTTATTTGACTGTCTTGGGGTGATTTTATCATGATACTCTATTCCTGGTCATCTGCTTTATGCCCAGAAATGGGTCCTTGTAATTTTAAGGTGAGTCCAGGGGAGAGGCAGGAACCAGGCTAATGCTGGCACGGGCTTTGTTTAAGCCCTCACTCCCGTGTGCTCAGCTTGTGGAGCAGCGGGGTGTTACACTGTTGCTTTTAGCTAGCTTGGGTTTTGTTAGCTGAGGCAAGAAGTATTCCCCTGGACTGCAATAGCAATCTTCTGGCACCTTCTGTGGTTTCTTCTAGAACTCTTTGGCTTAGCTCTGGTCTGAGAATCAGATCATTGGCAGGAACCAGTCAGTGTGGACCAGCAGGGAAGCCGTGGGGACACCCCATCTCGGCCCCAAGACCTTAGGAAAAGCTGAACCAATGAAAGAAAGTACTCTAAATCCACCAGCTTTGTCTGCTGTGAGGAGACAAATGTCAGAGTTTCACCAGGTTCCCATTTGTTTTTTACTTCCCTGACCTTCTGTGTGGACATTTTTTCTTCCTTCCCTGAGACAAAGGCCATCTGCCATTTTGCTTTTCTTGCCACATGGTTGGCAGAGTTTTTTCTCCCTTCCCCTGGCATTTTGGGTTTCTTTATTCTGCTGTGGGTGGGCATGTATATGCATGGGGGGTATAGTTCTGACGGTTCAATATCTAACAGTTATTAATTTTCTCCTGTACCATGCAGGCACCTTATTTGTCAAATAGACAGTTGGGGTTTTTTCACTTTCACCAACCAATATTCATTTCATATCGGCAGGAAAGGTTTGCTAAAAACCTTTTCTTCGAGGAAACACTCGTTCCAGAGTGTTTTCTCCCAAAACTTGTCTCTAAACTGAGACATTGACAAACAAGCTGTCTACACTGAATGGGAGAAAAAATGAATAACTGCTAGATATTAAACCTTCAGAACCTTATCCCCCCTCCCCCACATGCCCACCCACAACAGAAAAAAGATAACCAAAATGCCAGGGGAAGGGGAAAATAAAAACTCTGCCATGTGGAGAGAAGGAACAAAATGGCAGAGGGCCTTTGCCCTGAGGGAGGAAGAAGAGTCCAGGCAGCAGCTTGGGAAAAAAAACAAATGGGAACCTAGGGAACTCCAGTGTTGGTCTCCTCCTCGCAGCAGACAAAGCTGGCGATTTAGAGTCCTTTCTTTCATTGGTTCAGCTTTTCCTGAGGTCATGGGGCCGAGATGGGGTGTCCCCACGGCTTCCCCGCCAGTGCATGCTGACTGGCTCCCACCGATGGTCTGATTATCGGACCAAAGCTAAGCCGAAAAGTTCCAGAAGAAACCACAGAAGGAGCCAGAGGATTGCTACTGCAAGCCAGGGAAATACTTCTTGCCTCAGCTAACAAAACTCAAGCTAGCTAAAAGCAACAATGTAACACCTGTCTGCTCCACAAGCCAGGCACACGGGAGTGAGGGCTTGAACAAAGCCCACGCCAGCGTTCCCCCAGCTCCTGCCTCTCCCCTGGACTCACCTTAAAGCTACAGGACCCATTTCTGGGCATAAAGCAGATGACCAGGAATAGAGTATCATCATAAAATTACCCCTAGACATCAATTAATTAACCTTATTTACTGTTACTGTTTAGAGAGTTTTTATAGAGTTGTTTAAGAGAAGAGTTTGAGTTGAACTATATTGTCATCTTTTGCTCACCAGTGTTTCTGGTTCAAATCCACACAAATATGTGTTCTTTTCAAAGTGAATAATGTGGATGCCATACTGTCCTGGTTTTTGCTGGGATAAAATTAATTTCTTCTCAGTAGCTGGCACAGTGCTATGCTTTGGATTCAGTACAGAATAATGCTGATAACACACAGATGTTTTAGTTGTTGCTGAGCAGTGCTTGCCCCAAGTCAAGGACTTCTCAGTGCCTCATGCTCTGCCAGGGAGGAGGTGCACAAGACACTTGTAGGGAGTATCTGGGACAGCTGACCTGAACTGGACAAAGGGATATTCCATACCATATAATATCATGTGGGAACTGCCAATTAGTCTGGCAAGCTCACAGACTTCCACCTTGACACAATCAGTTCATACCCATGAGAATGCTACCGTCAACAGAAGCAAATAACTAAGAGGAAAGCTGCAGCTGCATGAGGGAGTCTGTTATTTTGTAAGAATGTGTGCTTATTATAGGTAACCAATAATATTGTAATGTAGTGTGTTAGGAACCAATGAACACGTAACGTGAATGCTGAAAAATAGTATAAAAGAGACTTGATAGTAATAAAGGTAGTTCTTTCTTTTGCTTGGAGACATTTGTGTGTGTCTGTATGCGAAGGTCGTGCCTGCCTCAACAGCAACAACATGCTCACCACCTGCTGACTAATTGCATTGTTCATCACTTGTTTCTTTTGGACTCTCTTACTCTCTCCCTCTCTTTAAAATTACAATTATTATTATTAGTATATTATTGCTGTTGTTCCTATTATCATAATTATATTTGTTTTCAATTAATAGACTGTTCTTATCTCAACCCACAAGGTTTTCTTTTTCTTTCCTATTCTCCCCACCAGGGAGGAAGGGGGGGATCGGGAGGAGTGAGCAACTGGCTGTATGGTACTTAGTTGCCTGCAGGGGTTAAACCATGATACATACAAAAAAAGTTACATTTCTTGTGGCTGCTTGGTAATGTGGCAAGCACAGATTCTTTCCCATGAGAATTTTTCTCTTCTTCTTCCTGTGTTCTATAAACAAAGATAAAGTTTAGATGTTATTGAAACGGTCTCTGGAAACATAGGCGGTTCAAGCCTGGCCAATCGGTCTAGGGGGAGGTTTTGAATTGGCCCAATCCGGATGATCTGTGAACGTCTCTATAAGTTGGAATTAATTAATAAAATTAGAATTTTGCCACATTCGGGAGCCTGATTTCTTCACTCTGCTAGCGGTTCAACAGTGACATCTGGTGACCACCGATGTGTACTGAGCACAGCAACAGGTACGTGGTCTCAGCCCGGACCCAACCCCCCGCCTGCCGTCAGGCATGGCTGATCCTGATATTGACATGGGGTCTCCCCTGCCTGTCGATGAACTTTTGCAGGCTTTTCTGGAGGACTCTGAGGATGACCCGGCGGCAGATCAGACGCCGCAGGTCGCTGGAGCCTTGTTGGAATGGGTCTCAGAGCACGTGGTCCAGAACATTTGGGACATGGAGCTGAGCTGTGAGTCTTGGCTCACTGTCAGCCGTTCTCTGGCCACAGAGATGATGTTTGGAGACCGGACCACAGTCCGCTTCCATGGGGTTTGGAGAGACATTTGGGACACGTTGAAAGGACAGGAATTTTATGAATCCCAGATTGCAGCTTGCACAGGCACAGACCCTCTGCTTTCGGTCGTTGGGCGGTGCGTGAAAGACGTACTGACCCAGACTGACTCTGAGGTTCCGTCCCTGATGGCAGATGCAGCCACGAAAACTCAGTATGTTTCTCTGACTGACCTCCCGAAATGAACTTATGTTCACCCGACTGAGCAGCTAGCCAAGATGATGAAAAAAGGAGGACCACAGATCGGCTCTGACACGGCCACCGCGAAGGTTCCCCCCCGCGCCGCGAAATGGGCAGCTCCAGAAACCCCCCCTGCCCCCACAGAATGGCGCCAGAGTGCCCCTCCCCTGTGGGCAGCCGGTGTCTGCGGCAGGGACTGGCAGGGCGGAGATGGGAGGTGCTGCCGGGCAGCGAGATCTGCAGCTGCTCACCTTGGCTGCGTTCCAGCAGCTTGCGGCTCCAGGGGTCCTTATCCCCGACCCACAAGCGGTTTCGGCCGCCGGGGTGGTTCATCCGCAGGAGGCAGCCGGCTCGGGTGAAGCAGGAGTTTCGCCGGGCCCGGAAGGTCCGGCGGCAGTTACGCCTCTGGCTGCAGCCGCTGCAGGCGTGGCCGGCTTGGTCGCAGGGCAGCTTCCAGGACCTGCTGCCATTCTGGCCAGACAGGGACCGGAAGAGAAGCCTCCTGTGGGGGGCTTGACATCCCGCCGGACCCAAGCGGAGCGGCGGTGGTTCTGTGGCGAATGCAGCCCTTGCACAGCGTACTGGAGCTGTGCTGGCAGGCTCGGCAAACACACCCGGCGGCGCGCTGGTGACGCCACCGTCCCCCTGCCCCTCTCCCGTCCCAGTTGCCGCACAGTTTCTCAGCGCAGACACCGCTTCCGGCCAGTCACCGTCCTTTGTGATGGGGTGTGCTGGTTGCAAGCCCTACTCGGACGACTCAGAGAGTGATGAGGAAGGTATTCTTCTTCCTGGGCGGAGGCTCGTGCTGGGGACGAAAAAGAAAAGGCATTGGGTTCTGACTAACCCTTGGAGACGCCGCACCGGCATGGGGATTTTCCACCCGCGTGACTCCCTGCAGTTCTGGGAATCAGTCAAGCAGGGTGGGAACTTATAGAGAAGATTGGATTGCCCAAACAAGCGGGAGGGGTGCGAATCTGCTACGGCAGGTCTGGGTGGTGGTGGCTTCCCACAAGGGGGCGCTCAAGCTTTTCCAGTGTATGTGCCTGGCCTGGATGCCATAGAAACAAGGAACAGCCACACCACCATTGCATGGTGTGTCACAAATGACTTAGCCACCAAAGTAGCCACATTTGGCTTGTCTTCTCAGGTCGTGATGCAACTTCTTAGAGTGATAAATAGTGATTTGCTTGCTCCATTTGGTATTATGTATCTGGCTCAGGTGCTGTTTCACCCTATGCAATACAGCGCCTTTGAGGACAATTGAAAAGCAATGGTTGAGGAACAGCTGAAGAAAAATGTGTCCTTGCCTTCCGAGAACCCTAGGTGCATGGTTGGGGCTGATGTCCTCATGGGTAAGGGACCTTTCACTAACCCCAACGTTCAAGCTGCTTGGGATCCTTGGATCCTGGAGCAAGCCCAACAGCTTGGTATGGGAGCCATTTTGAAAACTATAGAGATGGTCGCCCCACAAACACGGTACACAAAGATACAGCAGGGGCAATCTGAGCTTTTCCTGACATTTCTTGAGAAGCTGGCAGCAGCTTTGGAAAAGCAGGTTGAGGATCAGTCCATCAGACAGATTCTGATGAAACATTTGGCAAGAGACAATGCCAATGACAAGTGTAGAAGGATCATCAATGCCCTACCAGGGGATCCTTCTGTCGGAGACATGATGTGAGCTGGTGCCAGGGTGCAGTCAGAAAATCAGGGGAAATCCTCTTTGGCTGCATTTCTGTCCTCGGATCAGGGACCCTCTGATCAGGGACAAAAACAGCCCAAGTCTGGGAACAAACGGAAATGAGTCAAATCAAAACAGAAAGAAAATTCAGGAAAAAAGGGAAATTCAGGGACCGAGACTCCTCAATGTAAGAGGTGTGGTAGGCCAGGTCACACTTCAGACTATTGCAGGTCGCAATACCATGCAGATGGTCGACCCCTGTCAGGAAATGTGAAGAGGGGTGCAAAAAGGGGGATTTGCCCCCCATCACATCAGTTCCCCCAGAACAGCGTGACGGCCCAGGCTTACCCAGTCAATGTGGAAGAGGCACCAAAGGCTCAGCCCGAGTCAACGCCTACACCGCAGCAACAGTCGTCTTAGAATCTGACGATGCCCACAGGGTTCCCTTGGATGTGGACGGTCCCCTGGATCAGGGGGCCCGTGCACTGCTTATGGCAGGGCCTGAGGCCACCAGCCAAGGGATCCTGGTTCTTCCAGAGTTCATAAATGCTGATTTTAAGGGCCAGATTCACGCTGCGGTTTCCACGTCAGACCCCCCTTTCACCATTCCTGCAAACACTTGCCTTGCTCAATTGTTGCCTTGTGAGTCTTCTGTTCCCAGGGTAGACCAGCAAGTTGGCAGAGGTGACAGCACTGAACTGCCAGGACTTCCGCAGGTCTACTGGGCTGCATCTATCTCCAATGAGTCACCACAGATAACATGTACCCTCATCATGCCGAAAGCACGTCCGCATCGAATTCGAGTCCGAGGTTTGATTGATACAGGTGCTGATGCAACGATCCTTTCCTCTGCTTCATGGCCTCCTATGTAGCCTTTGTGCCCAGTGGGACTGAATATCGTGGGGTCGGGAGGAACCACACAGAGTCAATTGAGTAAGCGACCTGTGTTGGTGAAGGACCCAGAGGGACACACGGCCTCCATTCGGCCTTATGTCACTCCAGCTCCAATTAACCTCTGGGGATGGAACGTGTTGGCAGCTTGGGGGGTGTGAATCACGACAAATTTTTAATAGGGATCACTGTGTGCAAGGGCGCACCATATTCCACACTATCTTTGCAATGGCTGACCAAAACACCTATATGGGAACCACAGTGGCCCCTGCCAAAAGACAAATTAGTCGCCCTTTGTCATCTGGTTCAGGAGCAACTGAAACAGGGACACATAGAACCTTCTACCAGTCCCTGGAACACCCCAGTTTTTGTGATTAAGAAAAAATCGGGGAAATGGAGACTGTTGCAAGATCTCTGAAAAGTTAATGCAGTGATGGAAAGTATGGGGAGCTTACAGCCTGGCATGCCTTCATCCACGATGATTCCCACAGAGTGGGAAATCTTGATTGTTGATTTGAAGGATTTCTTTTCTACAATCCCTTTGCACCCCAATGACAGGCTGAAATTTGCCTTTACTGTGCCTGCAATTAATAATGTGGAGCCTGTAAAGAGATTTCAATAGAAAGTGTTACCTCAGAGTATGAATAATAGCCCGGCTATCTGTCAATGCCATGTCGCTTAGGCCTTGTCCAGAATCCGTGAGCAGTTTCCTGAGGCACTCTGCTACCATTATAGGGATGATGTCCTGGTGGCAGCATCTACCCAGGATGAGTTGCGGAGGTTACAGCCTCGACTGCTCGATGCCTTGCATTCCTATGGGTTGCAAGTGGCTCTGGAGAAAGTTCAACAGCAGCCTCCTTGGAAATATTTGGGAGTCAAAATTTTGGATCAAACCATACAGCATCAAGAGGTGCAGTTCTCAGACACTATTAAGACTGAATGATGCCCAAAAGTTGCTAGGCATCGTCAACTGGTTATGTCCGTATTTGAGACTGACCAATGCACAACTTTCCCCACTTTTTAATATTTTAAAGGGGATCTCTGACCTAAACTCACCTTGGCAATTGACTCCCGAGGTGCGACGAGTGCTGAATGAAGTGCAGCAAGCTGTTTCTGCTCATCAGGTTTATCGAGTAGATCCCTCTATTGATATCACTGTTTTCATTACTGCTCCAGACCTCCATCCTACAGGTATCATTGGCCAGTGTTACAAAAAATGGGATGATCCTTTGCACATCCTTGAATGGGTCTTTTTGCCCCATCAGCCAAAAAACACAGCACCCACATTGTTCGAATTGATAGCCTGCCTGAAAACTAAATGACATTATCAGTGTTTACAATTGATGGCAGCAGATCCTGCAACGATTGTTGTTCTGGTATCACGGGACAGCTTTGAATGGAGTCTTGCCAATAGCGCTCCTTTGCAAAGTGCGCTGCAAAACTTCTCAGGGAAGATTGCTTACCACCTGCCCAGCCACAAATTGATGCAGCTGGCAAATTCAGTCAATCTTACGTTGCAGCCAAAGAACAGTCGGGTGCCAGTTCACTGACCCACCGTCTTCACGGACGGTTCTGGGAAAACAGGAAGGGCCATTGTTACCTGGAAGGAAGGATCTGAGTGGCAGGTGCTGAAAGGTGGCAAGACAGGCTCTGCTCAGTTGGTTGAATTGAAAGCAGTTGCCATGGCTTTTCAGCGGTTCTCTCAGGTGCCTTTGAATCTGGTCACTGACTCTGCTTATGTAGCAGACATAACCAAACGTTTGGATTGTTGACTTCTAAAAGAAGTCAATAATGCAGCTCTGTTTTCACTATTGTGAACCCTGTGGAAGGCAATTCAGGCTCGAGTGCATCCATATTATATTCTGCACATTTGAAGCCACACCAATTTACCAGGTTTTATAACAGAAGACAATGCCAGGGCTGACATGCTAGCCAACCCTGCATGGGTGGCACCTCAGCCTGACAAAATTGCACAAGCCAAGGCATCGCACAATTTCTTTCATCACAGTGCACATACCCTGCAGAAGCAGTTTCAATTGATGCCAACTGAGGCTCGTGACATTGTCAGTGCTTGTGCTGACTGCCATGGACTTGCAGCACCTCTGCCACCGGGGGTAAACCCCAGAGGTCTAAAGGCCCTGCAGTTGTGGCAGACGTATGTGACACACATTCCTGAATTTGGTCGAGTCACGTATGTGCATGTGTCTATTGACACTTTCTCCTCAGCTATGTGGGCAACTGCTCATACTGGAAAAAAAAGTCGTGATGCCATTGCCCATTGGAAATTAGCCTTCTCGGTCCTGGGGGTGCCATCTACTGTGAAAACTGACAATGGTCCTGCCTATGCCTCACAGAAGACACGGCAGTTCTTACACCTATGGGGTGTTGTCTCGGTTTGAAAGACAGGTATCTGCTAAGAGAGGTTTAAACCTCCCTTAGGACAGAGAATGTGATTTTCCCCTCCCTCCGAATTATTCAGTTTTGAAAAGCAAGGACTTTCAGGCAAAGGTATGGGAAAAGGAATAACAGCTCTTTACTAGTATCTATAAACAAGCAATAACAATAATAGCAACCACAAATAGAACCAGAAAACCAATGGCAGATGACTTTTGAGCTGCCGAGCCTTTTTCCCGTGTGGTGTAATCCAGGTCGCAAGCAGCAGGGTCGCTGTTGAGCTCCCGGCCAGACAGGGCAAGTGCGATGACTGCCGAGCAGCTGCAGATGGCGCTGTTGAGCTCCCAGCCAGGCAGGGCAGGTGCGATGACTCCCCAGTGGCTGCAGGTGGCGCTGTGGGCAGGGTCAGGTCAGCCTCAGGCAGCTGGTGATGGCGGAAGAGGCTGAGAAAGCAGGCGGGGCAGCAAACAGCTCCGAGCGACGAGCAGGTTGGCAGAGGGCAGCAAGGGGCTGGCTCTCCCGGCTAGCCAGCAAGGTAGCAAGGGCTCCACGGTCACAGCAGACGCCGTGGTCTCGTGCGGCAAAGCGGGGCAGGTGGCAGGGGCAGCCGGACTTCCCCGGCAGCTGCTGCGAGAGAACGCAGCCCAGGGAAGTGCGCACTTCTCAGTGGGAAAAAGGTTGAATCAAAGCTCACCCAGCCAGGAGGAGAAAACAGAGCACAGTTGGATTTTTCTGTGGTCGCAGCCAGAGGCAAGGAGCAGCCTCTCCTCTCGGTGTCCGAACGAGGAGAGCCACTTCCAACAGACAGCTCCTTCCTTCTCCTGCCCTGCCCAGCATACCCCCTTGTTTCTTACAAAAGACTTGATGGCTCTAAATCACCCAGCGATTTGTTGCTTAGTAACAGGAATGGGAAGAAATTCCAAATGTACCCAACCCCCAACAGGTGTAGACCACACGTTCGGTATTCCACATTCTCTTACTGGCCAAGCCATTGTTGAATGCAGTCATGGTGCTTTGAAGCATGTTTTGGAAAGGCAAAGAGGGGGAATGCATGGGGAAACACCACAGAGTCGATTGGAAAAAGCTTTGTACACAATCAATCACCTCATAGTGCCACCGAATTTGAATAATCCTGTGATTTTGAACCATTTTTTCTCATTGCAGTCGTCAGGCGAGTTGCGTTTGCCCTGGGAGAAGGTATGGGTACGGAACCTGCTTACTAACACTTGGGAAGTGATTTAGGGTAAAATAGAAATTACTAATGTAAAAGAACTAGAAGCTGGATAATAGTAATAATAATATTTTTTAACTGATTTAGAGAGCCAGAGATTGAATAATGATTTACTAAGATATGCCTGCTGCAATTCATTTATTATTCTCTTAATGAATTGGTGCCTACCTGGTATCGGGGAGGATGGAGAGAGGAGAGCCAAATAATTGAGAAAAACCACTGAGTGTAACCGAGCATCCTGCCCTTGGACCCCAGAACTGGTACGAGTTGGTTCTCAGGCTTGGACTAGGACCAAGGACCAAGGACCAAGGGAGCATGCGCAAGGGAACAGGGTGAACAGTTCATCATGATGAAGACTATCAACCACGTCATAATTAATCATCGGGACCCTTGCCCACAATTAATCTGAAGACACTGCACTTGCGCGAGCATATTTAAATGAACTTTGAGCTCATTATAATACGAAGCGGGGATAGATAATGAATATGTATAGGGGCTTTGTCTAACTTTATGCATATGTAATCTGTAACCTAATATAAACCAAGTGAAGTTCTGCTGAGGGTGTGCATGCCTTTGGAGGGGCTACCCCCCATGCACCCCAGCTGGAATAAACACATACCTACTTCATAACTGAGTTGTGGAGTCAATTCCGTGCTTCAGAAGGCCCACATGAGCTTATTGCTTGGGGTCGGGGGTATGCTTGCATTTCCACAGATACTGGGGTACGATGGCTGCCTGCAAAATGCATCTGCCCTGACCTGAGGCTCCTGAGACAGAACCAGCAACCTCAAAATGACAACCAGAATGCAGAACATCAACTAAATGATCCTTCTGATGATGACCAAGAAGCCAGTCCATCCACAAGCAGAGACTGAAATTTATTTTATGGAGTCAGAAAGCAAGGACTTTGAATGCATGTTTTATTGAATTATAGATTATATGTAGCATTAGGTTTTATATATGTTTTATCTAGGGTATTGCAAAGAGTCTCTCTGACCACCTTAATCAGCATCTGGTTTGGGCTCTGTTCGGTGGCTGGCCACCGCCGGACAGACCCCTTCTCGAATTTCAACCAGGCTCTGTTTGGTAACTGGCCACTACCAAGCAGATCCTTCATGCTGATCCACTGAGGCTCACAAGCAATGCCTTCTGTTCTTAAACAAAAAGGGGGAGCTGTGGCAAGCACAGATTCTTTCCCATGAGAATTTTTCTCTTCTTCTTCCTGTGTTCTATAAACAAAGATAAAGTTTAGATGTTATTGAAACGGTCTCTGGAAACATAGGCGGTTCAAGCCTGGCCAATCGGCCTAGGGGGAGGTTTTGAATTGGCCCAATCTGAATGATCTGTGAAAGTCTCTATAAATTGGAATTAATTAATAAAATTAGAATTTTGCCACATTCGGGAGCCTGATTTCTTCACTCTGCTAGCGGTTCAACAGCGACATGGTAACAGATATTTAGGGTAGTTTGTCTTCCCCATTAATTCCAACAAGGCGTCTACTTCTGCAAATCAAGATGATATCCAGAAACAAAGGCATCCAAAATGATGAAAATATTGCCCTTGAATTCCTCAGTTCTCCTGCACCCTGCATGAGACATTGCTACCTAGGTTAAAGTGTTCATTATCCAAGAGGACCTAAATGCATTCCTTTGATCTAAGAGATCACATTTACAAATAAAGACATCACCTTGTTTGCATCTCTGAAGATAATTGGTATCAAGCACCACCTAGCTTCTAGCATATATCAAGCTTGAATCTTCACTGTTCTTATCCCTTGCATCATCACTTGCACAAAGGGTGTTCCACATGTACACAAGTGATGCCAATATGATGACATGAGACAGAAATTGCTTGGCTGTTGCGGTTTAGAGGATGTTGCAGCAGACTTTACCCTAGAGCTTCTCTACCCAGCCCGGTTCAGCGCCTCAGTGCTCCAAACCCTCTGTCCCAGGGCTGGACACTGCGCTTTCACCGGCCGGGGAGCCATAAGGCTAGCTCTGGTTCGTCTGCTTCCACAACCGGCGATGATAAAGGAGGCGAGGAGGGTCTATGCGTTGTGTCCATGGAAGATGTTTATTCACATGGTGCAGCAGAGGCCAACGACCTCCCCGAGGCAGAGATGCCTCGAGGGCAAAGGCCTCACATGCTCAGCACATGTGGAGCATAGACACACATGGAGCATAGACAGCAAGATGGCGGAGGGTAAGGGGTTTTATAGGGAAACAGAGAGGGGCAGGGACAGCACACAGGCCCAGTGGCCTCTGGGTACAGGGGAGGTACAGGGGCGGAGTTAGGAGTACAGGAACCAATAGGGGAAACCCGAGGGAGTGGCCAGGGCCACGTGGGGTTAGGGTATAGGAACCAATAGGGAAAACTGGGGGCGTGGCTAGGACTATGTGGAGTAGGGAAGGCAGGACAATAGGTGACAAGTACAGTCGTTAAGAAAGGGGTGTGGGGAACTTGCAGCCATTATCACAGTACTTGGCTATCAGTCTTGCATTTACCACTCAAAAGTCCTTTTAGCAGTGTTCAAGATTTGTAGAACAAATATATGATGGGTTGGTGCTGGCTGCATGCCAGGCACCCACCAAAACCACTCTCTCACTCTGGACAAGAGAGAGAAAATATAATGAAGCGTTCATAGGTTGAGATAAGGACGGGGAGAGATCATTCATCAAATACCCTCATGGGCAAAACAGGCTCAAAATTAGAGGTATGAATTAAATTTATTACTAACAAAATCAGAGCAGGATAATAAGTAAAATAAAACCCTTAAAAACTCCTTCCCCCCAAATTCCACCTGACTCATTTTAAAAGACAGGTGTCTGCTGAGGAAGGTGGGAACCTTCCTGGAATGAAAAATATGACCCCCTTCTCTCCAAATTATTATGACTTTGAAATTACAGGGCTTTCAGGCAAAGATATGGGAAAAGGAATAACAGTTCTTTACTAGAATGTATGTATATATATATATACTAAGACAAACAACAAAACCAGCAGCAACAACAATAAGAAAAACAGAAACCAAATAACAGCCTTCTTTCAGCCGTCAAGCAACCTCCCCTTTGGTGTAGTTATGACCATAGCTGGCAGAGGGCGCTGTTGGCTCCCAGGCAGTCAGGGCAGGTGTGATGATTCCCCCTGCAGCCATAGGAGGCACTGTGGCGAGCTCAGGTGAGTCTCCCTCACGCGATAATGGCGGACGGGCTGTATGGCAGGGCGGGCCGAAGCCGCCTCTCCACTGGAATGGCAACTCAGGCAACAGGGGAGAGGAGAGATGGCTTCCTTTGCACAACTCATGGGGAGCAGCCGGTCTCAGTGCCACTATGGGTGGTGAACAGGACTGAAGCAGGAACCTTGGAGTGGTGGGCTGGAACAGCAGAGGTAAGGAGACTCTCAGGGGCAGAGAATCGGAGTGTAGCAATAACCCCAAACTGGTGGCAGAACCAGCAGGGAGTCCTGGCGGATGTGGGGTGTCGAGCTAAAGTGTAGCAAAAAATGCCGAAGCAGCAGCAGAAAACTGTGGGACTGGGCAGGGGTTTGCTCCTTTGCACAGCTCACTGGCAATGGCTGGTCCCAAGGTCGGGCCACCATGCCGGGGTGATGCCTATATAATTTGGGTCAGAGTTACAAGATGCTTATATAGCTTGAGTTATAAGATATCGACATAACCTGAATCATAACTTTCTATATCAATATAACCTGAATCATAGCTTTTTATACCTATATAACCTGAATTATAACTTTTTATACCAATATAACCCGAATTATAACTTTCTATACAATGCTTTTTCCCACATCCAGATTGACTTTATTGAATTGCCTTTAGCGGGAAGGTATAAATATTTACTGGTTATAGTAGACCACCTCACTCACTTTGTGGAAGCCTTCCCGACGACAAGAGCCACAGCACAAACAGTTGCAAAAACTTTATTAGAACAAATAATTCCAAGATATGGCCTTATAGAAGTAATAGATTCAGATCGGAGACCACACTTTATATCTAAGATTACAAGAGCTGTATCTGAGGCGCTCAGAATTGCCTGGGAATACCACACCCCTTGGCACCCTCAAAGTTCAGGCAAGGTAGAAAGAATAAATGGAGAAATAAAAAAGCAACTAACTAAATTAATGCTAGAAACAAAAATGAGTTGGATTAAATGTCTACCATTAGCATTATTAAACATTAGAACTCAACCCCGTACAGATATAGGGATTTCTTCATATGAAATGTTATATGGAATGCCATTTAATTTAGAAATGCCTGAAGACCACCCGGCCATATCCGATTTCCATCTACAATCCTATATAACCAGCCTAGAAAACCGAAGGGAAAAACTCCGTAAGAAGGGACTGGTGGTTCAACAACCACCCCTGTGGCTACCTATTCACTCATTCCACCCTGGAGATGAAGTTTTAATAAAATCTTGGAAAGAAACATCTTTAACTCCTCAATGGGAGGGACCGTATGTCGTGTTGATTTCTACAGAATCATCAGTCCGGACAGCGGAGAGAGGCTGGACCCACGCTAGCCGAGTGAAGAAGTTCAACAGAGACCCCACCTGGAGAGTGGTGGAACAACCACAGGACTTAAAAATTAGGCTTAAGAAATCCTAGCCTGCCTATGCATGAAATCCTATAACTGTATACTTGAGAAACCACGATTTATTGCTTGGAGAATATGTTAATAATTATATTGTTAAGTGCAACATCCATAATTGTAATTGCTACCCTTTTGCTTGCTTTATATGTAAGGTGTGCCAGGAACGATAGTGGGCCCATTGCAAGGGGGGGACCTCCTAAGGGAATTTGCCGAATGTGTTAGTGATGGGACACATATGCATTTGGGATACACCAAGAACTGTATTATTACCACTCAAATGACCCCACACCAATGGTGGCAAACATCACCGGCGGGGAGTACAGAAAAGCCCTGGTCTATTTTCCTTGTGGTGATCTCATGGTTAAACATGTCAACTGGGACAGCTACAAAAAAAGATCCTTTGTCCCTGAGACCCCTGAAAAAAAAAAATCCTTGCTGCCGAGAAGAATTCCATCCCCGTGACTCGCTGCAACTGAGCCGACAGGCGAGGCAGAGGGATATATACAGCCAGTGGGGTGAACATACCCAGAACTATGAAAAGATCTGGTATGAGCTGCCCCAAATCGAGAAGGAACCTGAAACAAGCACCACTGTATAAGGCTAAAAAGGGGACCAAGGCAGGGTCTAAACAAACTAAAAGAATTCAAAAAGCACTGGGACCCCCATCTTCCTACCACACCTATATCTTGCTTTTAAGCCTAATATTTACATGTACTACCGCTGATGTGCACCCCCACCAACCTTTTCGCTGGATGTTAAGACAATGGGACAGCCAAACCCTAATCCAAACCCGACTCGGACCGGGACAAATCAGTTTTAATGCATCCCTTTGTGCTTTAGCTCCTATAGAACCTTGTATGCTTGAAGGTAAAGGTTGGTATTTTTGCCCTAGTGCAAACCCCGGAAAGGGATATTGCAACCACCCAAATTCTTATTACTGTGCTTATTGGGGATGCGAAACCATAGCTTACCCCTGGCTCCCAGACGGAGACAAGCATATTAAAGTTGGGTGGGGACCTTACGGTTGTAATCCACCTGACTATAGTAGCCAGATTGGAAGGAGGGGAGCAGGGCCCAAAGTAACCTGTAAATGGTTATACATAAATATAACTCAATCCTAAGATCCTACGTGGCTACTAGGCAAGACCTGGGGTATAAGGTACTGGGAATCAGGAACCGACAGAGGTGGTCTTATCTATATAAAAAAGGAACCTCTCCCCAATGACCCCGAACCAGTGGGACCAAACCGGGTCATAATAGACATGATAAATACTGAAGCAGATGGATTAGGCATAGACCATGAGGAAAGTACCACCATATCCAAAACCGAAATACCCCCAACCCCCTCGGGAGAAATAACTGATGAATTATGGAGACTTATGGTAGCCAGCTATAAGGTCCTAAACAAAATACACCCAGAATTAACAGACCACTGCTGGCTATGCTATAACACCAGACCACCCTTCTATGAAGCTATGGGGACAATTGAAAAAGCTAGAAGGGTAAATGGGAGCAACCCTGCTCAATGTCTGTGGAAATCTGGCAAAAGAACAAAATCTGGTATCACATTGGCGCAGGTATCAGGAGAAGGAAGGTGCATAGGAAAAATCCCATCTTCTAAAATGCACCTATGTAAAGTAACAATGCAAGCCCAAAAACCAAAAGAGCCTGCAGATTGGCTAATACCAGCTAAAAATGCTAAATGGGTATGTGCAAGTGTAGGGGTAACTCCCTGTATTCCCTTAAAGGAGTTTAATCCATCAGACTATTGCATACAAGTAGTAATAGTGCCAAGAATCACCTACCACCCAGGTGATTACATATATGACCACCATTCAGTCCCAGGACACCACCTTGTAAAAAGAGAACCTATTACAGCTATAACTATCGCAACCCTATTAGCATTAGGCACAGCAGGAGCAGCCACAGGCATAGCCTCCCTTGTAAAACAAGACACAGAATTTGCCAATTTTCGAGAAACCGTAGATGAAGATATAGCCAAAATTGAAAGTTCTATTAGTGCCTTAGAAACATCATTGAGGTCCCTATCTGAAATGGTGCTCCAAAATAGGAGAGGATTAGAGCTCCTACTAGCTCAAGAAGGAGGACTGTGCGTTGCCCTAAAAGAAGAATGTTTTTATGCAGACCATACAGGAGTTGTTAGAGATGCAATGTCTGAGCTCCGGAAAGAACTGGATAAGCGAAAAAGAGAGAGAGAGAGTCGACAGAGCTGGTATGAAAGCTGGTTCAATACCTCCCCATGGCTAACGACTCTACTCTCCACACTAGCAGGGCCCCTAGTAGTAATTGTACTAACTCTGACTTTCAGACCATGTCTTTTTAACAGGCTGATAGCTATAGTTAAAGGAAGACTGGCAGCGGCGCATTTAATGTTAGTTAGAGCAAAATATAAAAGCATACCTGAACAACAAGAGAGTGAGATGGAAGAAGAGTTCATCTTAAGCCGTGAAGCATTAAGGCAATTCTGCGAACAAAATGGAGATACAGAGAGAGGGGAATTGTGATAAGAATTCGCAGAATCGCAAGAGAGAGGAAAGGGGCCCCAACACATCCTGTTAAGGCATCCTGTTTGCCCACAGAACCGAATAGAAAGGGGAGGGAGACCCCCACCCTGCACATCCTGTATCCTGTATTTGTTGGGAGTGGGCTGTTATAGAATCATTGCTGGGGGGGGGGGGGCACTGCAAACGTACAAGAACTTGTTTCCCACGACCATCGAAGAGCAGAATAAGATCATCTAACAACACCACGATGCAAAGGGCTGCACCAACTCCGGAAGATATACGTGGTCAGAAAATATAGAGACTGCATAAAAAGGGGGAACTCGGACTATTTCAGCGCAGTTATCTGCCCAGCACTGCCTCGCTGATACCCGCTTGCTCTAAATAAATCAAATTATACTTAATTGGACATTGTCTCTGATTGATTATTGAGACCTAATTTATAACAGTGCCGACACCAGTTGGATCCAGCCACCTTTGCCAACCAAGCTGCTGCCGCAAGTACAGATAAGAGGGGGAAGGGCTGCTGCCATCTTGGGGGGAGGGTTTGTCTGACAATTTCCCTTTGTCTCTCTCCATGCAGTCGTCTGAGGAGGGTGCCATCCTGGGGGAAGGATTACTCCACCATTTTGAGTTTCTCTTTGTTCCCAGTGTGAAAAACAAAGTTTCACTCTCCTGTTAAAATTTAAAAGGTTTAATAAAGGACAATAAGGGACAAAGACAATAAAGCAAAAAAAGTAATAGTGCTGGATGCTTGGCCCTCAGCCAAAAGCACACCATGACCATAGATCAACCCATATACATAGGTCGAATATTGCATCATCCAATGCATATTCATAGACAATTATGAATATTCAAACATTTATTCAAACTAGTTTGCATGTTCCAGGAACCTTTTTGCATGGTCCCTCCTCTGGCCTGCCTTTTGTTGAGCTTGCATGTTCCTTTTGTTAAGTCCTGTATCTCCCCTCTGTTCCATGGTTTCAGCAGGGGACAGTCGCTGATAGAAATGTCAGAGGCAGGGATCCTTGTGACGCCTGCTTTTTGGATGTTATTCAACTAAGCAGGAGGTTTAATTATTGTAGGTTAACTATATGTATTCTAAACCAACTATATTAGCTATTTCACCACTATATCTAAGTTAGTTGCAAAGAAAAATAAAGGTATTTGGTTATTATTATATAACAAATCTACTGCTATAAGAATTAGCATTATACACATAGCATCAATTTTGATATTTGCAAAAAGCCAATACTATAATATGTATTTATCACACCAGGGAGTCCGCAAGATTTCAGCAACTTTTTAACTAGTAATTATTACTGTTATTTTTTGCCTGTTGCTGTGATGCTTTTTAGTAAACTGCTATTTTTTCACTTATATCTACTCACATTCTTCTCTCCTTCTGGTAGAAAGGGATTGGTTAAAACTAAAAAGAAGGTAACTCATTTTGGAATGTCCGCCTCTTAAAATGTCTTAAACCAAGACAAATTTGGCTCCCAACTAAAGGGGCATGAGAGAGAAAGTGAAGAAATAGCAATTTTGACTGAAACATTTGTGTATTTGGTACAGAACTCACTGGTCACTGTGATAAATACATATCATAATGTTGGCTTTTCGCAAATATTACAATGAAAACTATGTGTATTATTTTAATTCTTTTCTTATAGAGGTAGCCTTGCTGTGAAAAATTGCTGTGTAATGAGGACTAAGGTCTTTCTTTCTAGTGCTAGCTGAGTTTAGAAATAGTAGTAAAATAGCTGTTATAGTTTTATTAGAATGCTTGAACTGGATAACATCCCAAAAACAGACCCTGCCACCGACACTCCAACTATCAGCACCTGTCGCCTGCAGAAACCACAATCTGGGAGTGATAACAGAGTCAATGAAAGATGACTGCGCATGCTCCGAGGAGGCAGATCAGTTCCCAGAACATGCAAACTAGTTTGGAGGAAAATATGAATATGCATAAGTGTTTATGAATATGCATTAGGCTGAAGAGTATGTAAAGGGTGTCTCCGTTCATACCAGGTGTGCTTTTTTTGGCTGAATGCCAAAGCACCCAGCACTGACCTTTTGCTTTTATCTGTCCCCTATTGTCTTTTATTAAACCTTTTTATTCCTAACAAGAGAGCGTGATGCCTGATGGGTTTTTTGTCCTTTTTCATTATACTTTTATACTCTTTTTATATCCTTTTTACCCTTTCCCATTTCTGTACTTTTTACTCCCTGTATCTAGCCCCACATGTTTATAACCCTTGTACTCTTGCCTTGCTCAGAATTCTTTGGAGAAGACGAAACAATCTCCACAATCTCAAGAGCATGAGGCACCAACCTTGAAAGAGCCCCATCCCTTGGACATGTTTTTGTAAACTAAGTTGTAACCTTTTTGGGGGGAGGTAATTTGAATAAGGGGGCAATTACTTCATTTGTTAGGCTTCTCATTGGGGAATTTTAGATAGGTATGCTAATTTATGAAGTCCATAAATTGTATACGGGTGATATCGTTGCTCTCTTGGTCGTCGTGGTGCACCTGAGATCCTATGAAACCAAGGTAATACCCTTTTCCTATACTGCGTGTCTGCATCTCAAATTTTTTACCAGCATTTTAGGCATCAAGTGGACATTGTTTTTCACATCACCATGCTGCTCAGTCTAGTCACAGGGGTGTGGCACCTAAGTTTGTATACTTCTCTGTATATATGCTACAATTTGACCTAGTGTCTTGGTTTGAAAGACAGGTGTCTGCCAAGAGAGGCTGAACCTTCCCCTAGAGCAGAGGATGTGATTTTCCTTCCCCTCTTCCCTCCGAATTATTTAATTTTGTAAATCAAGGGCTTTCAGGCAAAGGTATGGGAAAAAGGAGTATCAGTTCTTTACTAGTATCTATAAACAAACAATAACAATAATAGCAACCGCAACTAGAACCAGAAAACCAATAGCAGATAACTTGTGAGCTGCCGAGCCTTCTCCCGTGTGGTGTAATCACGGTTGCAAGCAGCAGGGGCGCTGTTGAGCTCCCGGCCGGCCAGGTCAGGTGCGATGACTCCCGAGCGGCTGCAGGTGGCGCTGTGGCGCAGGGTCAGGTCACTGTCTGGCAACTGCAATGGCGGACGGGGTGAGAAACGCAGCGCAGCAGGAACAGCTCAGGGCAGCGAGGGAACAGGGCAGCAGGAGCGGGCGCTCTCTCTCTCTCTCCGGCCAGCGAGAATCTCCGCAGTCACAGCAGACGCCGCTGTCTCGCGCGGCAGAGGGCGGGGGCAGGCAGCAGAGGCAGCTGGACTCTCTCCCGGCAGGAGCCACGAGGGAACGCAGCCCGGGGGGGGGAAAACGCGCCCTTCCCCGTGAGGAGAAAAAAAAAGTTGAATCAAAGCTCACCCAGCCAGGAGAGAAGAGAAGCAGGGCACTGTTGGATTTTCCTCTGGTAGCAGCTGGAAAGCAAAGGGCCAGCAGCCTCTACCCTCAGCGTCCGAACCACAAGAGAGCCTTCCCAGGGCCGGCTCTCCCTTACCTTGCCCTGCCCAAAACCTAGCCATTGTCTTTTACAAAAGGCTTGATCACTCTGAAAATCAGACAATTTGTTGCTTGGTAACAGAAATGGGAAGAAATTCTCAACCCCCGACATAATCCACCCCGAATTTTTTCCCATTCCAACATGTTACATTGAGCTTAAACATTTAGATTATATACACACATGCATTACTCTAATTATATACATATATACATACAGATATGGATACAGGCACAGTGTTATGGACAATTCAACCCCAACTAAGGTCTCCCTGAGGTATGCATCGTGCTTCTCCATCCTTTTGCATCACCCACCAGGTACACCCTGGATCCTGAGCGAAAACAACCCCACGGGTGGGTCTGTCTTTGCCTGAGGTAGAATCAATCCAAACAGTTTTCCCTAGCATGCCTCTCATGTGTACCACTGGAACTTTATCCCCGTCTGCTGTTTGCAGGGGTTCAGATTGAGCAGGGCCAGCTCGGTTGGTGGAACCTCGGGTGTTAACTAGCCAGGTGGCCTTGGCTAAATGCTGTTCCCAACCTTTAAAAGTCCCCCCGCCTAAAGCTTTCAAGGTGGTTTTTAGCAGACCATTGCATCGCTCCACTTTGCCAGCAGCAGGTGCGTGATAAGGAATGTGGTACACCCACTCAATGCCATGTTCCCTAGCCCAGGTGTTTATGAGGCTATTTTTAAAATGAGTCCCGTTGTCTGATTCAATTCTCTCAGGGGTACCATGCCTCCACAGGACTTGATTTTCAAGGCCCAGGATGGTGTTACGGGCAGTGGCGTGAGGCACAGGGTAGGTTTCCAGCCACCCCGTGGTGGCTTCTACCATTGTGAGCACGTAGCGCTTGCCATGACGGGTTTGAGGCAGTGTGATGTAATCGATCTGCCAGGCCTCTCCATACTTATATTTAGACCACCTTCCACCATACCACAGGGGTTTCACCCGCTTGGCTTGCTTGATGGCAGCACATGTCTCACAATTATGGATTACCTGGGAGATACAGTCCATGGTTAGATCCACCCCTCGGTCTCGTGCCCACTTATAGGTGGCATCTCTGCCCTGATGGCCTGAGGCATCATGGGCCCATCGAGCTAGGAACAGCTCCCCCTTGTGTTGCCAATCCAAATCTATTTGTGACACTTTTATCTTTGCAGCTTTATCCACCTGTTCGTTGTTTCGGTGTTCCTCATTAGCTCGGCTCTTGGGGACATGGGCATCTACATGACGGACTTTCACAGGTAGTTTCTCCACCCTAGCAGCAATGTCCCGCCATTCATCAGCAGCCCAGATTGGTCTTCCTCTACGCTGCCAGCTGGCTTTCTTCCACCTTTCCAGCCAACCCCATAGAGCATTGGCTACCATCCATGAATCAGTGTAGAGGTAAAGCTTTGGCCACTTCTCTCTTTCAGCAATGTCCAGGGCCAGCTGAACGGCTTTGAGTTCAGCAAGTTGACTCGATCCCCCCTCTCCTTCTGTAGCCTCTGCGACCCATCGGGTGGGGCTCCATACAGCTGCTTTCCACTTCCTATTTGCCCCCACAATACGACAGGAACCATCAGTGAACAGAGCGTAGCGTGTTTCATCTTGTGGCAGTTGGTTGTAAGGTGGAGCTTCCTCTGCGCGAGTCACTTGTTCCTGCTCCTCTTCATCCATGAGGCCAAAGTCTTCACCTTCGGGCCAATTTGTAATTATTTCTAAGATCCCAGGGCGATTCGGGTTTCCAATACGGGCGCGCTGTGTGATGAGAGCAATCCATTTGCTCCACGTGGCATCGGTGGCATGGTGGGTTGATGGAACCTTTCCCTTGAACATCCACCCCAGCACTGGCAGTCGGGGTGCAAGGAGAAGTTGGGCTTCCGTACCAATTACCTCTGAGGCGGCTTGGACTCCTTCATAGGCTGCTAGGATTTCCTTCTCGGTGGGAGTATAGTTGGCTTCAGACCCTCTGTAACTTCGGCTCCAGAATCCCAGTGGTTGTCCTCGAGTCTCGCCAGGCACCTTCTGCCACAGGCTCCAGGACAGACCATTTCCCCCGGCTGCAGAGTAGAGCACATTCTTCACTTCTGGTCCTGTCCTGACTGGACCAAGGGCTACTGCATGAGCGATCTCCTGCTTGATCTGCGCGAAGGCTTGTTGCTGTTCAGGGCCCCAGTGGAAATCGTTCTTCTTGCGTGTCACCAGGTAGAGAGGACTCACAATTTGGCTGTACTCGGGGATATGCATCCTCCAGAAACCTATGGCGCCTAGGAAGGCTTGTGTCTCCTTCTTGTTGGTTGGTGGGGACATCGCTGTGATCTTATTGATGACTTCGGTAGGAATCTGACGTCGGCCATCTTGCCACTTCACTCCTAGGAACTGGATCTCTTGGGCAGGTCCCTTGACTTTGCTCTTCTTGATGGCGAAGCCGGCTTCCAGGAGAATTTGGATGATTTTCTCTCCTTTCTCAAACACTTCTTCCGCTGTGCTCCCCCACACAATGATGTCGTCGATGTACTGCAGATGTTCCGGGGCCTCACCCTTTTCCAGAGCAGCCTGGATCAGTCCATGGCAGATGGTGGGACTGTGCTTCCACCCCTGGGGCAGTCGGTTCCAGGTATACTGCACGCCCCTCCAGGTGAAAGCAAACTGAGGTCTGCACTCTGCTGCCAGAGGAATGGAGAAAATTGCATTTGCAATGTCAATAGTGGCATACCACTTTGCTGCCTTGGACTCTAGCTCATACTGGAGCTCCAGCATGTCTGGCACAGCAGCACTCAGAGGTGGAGTCACCTCATTCAAGGCACGATAGTCCACAGTCAATCTCCATTCTCCGTCAGATTTGCGCACAGGCCAGATGGGGCTGTTAAAGGATGAGAGGGCCTTGCTGACCACCCCTTGGCTCTCCAGCTCACGGATCATCTTGTGGATGGGAACCACAGCATCTCGATTAGTCCTGTATTGCCGGCGGTGCACTGTCGAGGTGGCAATTGGTACTTTTTGGTCCTCCACCTTCAAAAGTCCGACTGCAGAAGGGTTCTCTGATAGACCAGGCAAGGTGTTCAGTTGCCTCACGCCCTCTGCCTCGACAGCAGCTATTCCAAAAGCCCACTTGAGTCCTTTCGGGTCTTTGAAATAGCCGTTACGGAGGAAGTCTATGCCCAGAATACATGGAGCCTCTGGACCAGTCACAATGGGATGTTTTTGCCACTCCCTCCCCGTCAGGCTCACCTCGGCTTCAACCAGGGTCAACTGCTGTGATCCCCCCGTAACCCCAGCAATAGAAATAGATTCTGCTCCCGTAAGTTCCGATGGCATTAGGGTACACTGCGCACCTGTATCAACTAGTGCTTCATATTTTTGTGGCTCTGATGCGCCAGGCCATCGAATCCACACAGTCCAAAAAACACGGTTTTCCCGTACCTCTACCTGGCTAGAGGCAGGGCCCCTCTAGCACTGGTCATCATTCCCTTCCTGGTCATACATTTCAGAGGTTCCTTCAAGGGGATCTGACCCATCATCTTCCCTTCTATTGTACCTAGCAGGTCGGCCACGGGAAGCTGAGGCTACCTTCGCTTTGGCAGAGCCCCCTCGGCCAGCATTTCCCTCCTTAAGCTGACGCACCCGTGCTGCCAGGGCAGTAGTGGGCTTCCCATCCCACCTCCTCATGTCTTCCCCATGGTCATGCAGAAAAAACCACAACTCAGCTCGTGGGGTGTACCCTCTCTCTCTAGCTGGGGGACGTCGGGCTCTGGTATTGGGGCCTGTGACTCTCACTGGTGCCACATTGATCCTCCTCATCTCGTCCCTAATTTCCTCCCTCAGGTCCTTCATCTCCTCTTTAATCTCCTTCCTGAGGTCTTTAACCACAGCAGAGACCTGAGCCTGCGTTGGGTCACTGATCACACTTGCATAATACCTGAGCCTGTCAACTATTGAACCCACTGTCTCTCGATTGCCAGCAACATTAATAGTTGCAAGGAAAGGGGCATGATGGTCTGGCCCTCGCCTTATAAAGCTCCACATCATTGGCGTGGTGCACCTGACCTTATCAGGGTCATTTTCGTGCTGTCCATCCCCCCCAAAGAGCATCTCCATTATGGCTGCTTCTCTCAGCCGTTGGATCCCTTCCTCAATGGTCTTCCAGGTCAATTTACGGTAGGGATCCTGCATTTGGTCTTTGTTGTCAAACTTCTCTCTTACACCCATTAAAAGCCTCTCCCAGAGAGAAAGGGGCCCTGTCTCCCTTGCGAACACTTTGTCAACAGCCGGGTCTTGGGCCAAGGGTCCCAAATTCCTTGCTTCATTATTATCCAGCTGCACTCCTCGGCCCATAAGGTCCCAAACCCGAAGTAACCAGGTTAGGAAAGCTTCGTGCGTCCGTCTCTTAACATCATCTCGCAGATTACGGAGAGTATCAAAGTTGAAGGACTCAGTGATGATTATGGGCTCAGATTCTACGGCTGGTTGTGAGGGCAATGGCTCCCCATCATCATTAACTGGGCGTACTGATTTGGTCTTATACTTTGTACGCACCAGAGGGGCAACTTTGGCTGGCTGTGACTGCTCTTGGGATTCAGCTGGAACCTGGGTGGTTGTAACATCTGTGGGTTCCACTGCTGCACCATCAGACTCTTTCCCTTTGGGGCGAGGAGAGGGTTTTACACCTGCTAGGGAGATGTATTCCTTCAGCAGCTGGTGTATTCTGTGTATCATCTCCTCCACTAGCACCCCCACCCATTCTGGACGGTTTGTTTCTGAGGCAGGCTGTTGGACAGAGTCAGGCTGTGGGGTATCCCCAGGCTCTGCGACAGCCTTGGGCTCGGTGGCTGCATCCCTATTCCCTGGCACAGGTGTTGGAATGGTTACCCAGGGTATTTTCACCTTATCCCGGAATGCAAGGTAGGATAAACCTATCAGCCACAGCAACACCAGGCACTGTATGATATCATAAGCATTTAGAGAATTTCCAAACCTTTCGAGCATTAGTTGGGTAGGCCCAAAGTAATGAATAAAAGGTTGAGAGAAACCTTCTCCTGGTGTTATCTCCTCACAAAAGGTACCATTACCAAATAAACTCCAAAAACATGTACTGACGGTGTCAAAAAACTGTAGCCATGTGCCTGCTGTTAAAATGAACTGAAAGATCCAGAAGCTCTTCACCCTATTGGCCCATTGTGCAAACTGGATGACAGCCACAATAACCTTAGTTATAGGACCCATGTTTAGGTAGGGAGCTGCAAATGGGAAAAATGTGGTCACAATTATGTGCCAACCAAACCAGGGTATACTCAGCATAGTACCACTTAATGAGATTTTCATGTTCACCACACTAAAATAGGTCTCACAGAAACTGTTATTCCTTTTTCTTCCAATGCCCTCGTGCCCCACGTTGGGCGCCAAGATCTGTCTTGGTTTGAAAGACAGGTGTCTGCCAAGAGAGGCTGAACCTTCCCCTAGAGCAGAGGATGTGATTTTCCTTCCCCTCTTCCCTCCGAATTATTTAATTTTGTAAATCAAGGGCTTTCAGGCAAAGGTATGGGAAAAGGAGTATCAGTTCTTTACTAGTATCTATAAACAAACAATAACAATAATAGCAACCGCAACTAGAACCAGAAAACCAATAGCAGATAACTTGTGAGCTGCTGAGCCTTCTCCCGTGTGGTGTAATCACGGTTGCAAGCAGCAGGGGCGCTGTTGAGCTCCCAGCCGGCCAGGGCAGGTGCGATGACTCCCGAGCGGCTGCAGGTGGCGCTGTGGCGCAGGGTCAGGTCACTGTCCGGCAACTGCAATGGCGGACGGGGTGAGAAACACGCAGCGCAGCAGGAACAGCTCAGGGCAGCGAGGGAACAGGGCAGCAGGAGCGGGCGCTCTCTCTCTCTCCGGCCAGCGAGAATCTCCGCAGTCACAGCAGACGCCGCGGTCTCGCGCGGCAGAGGGCGGGGGCAGGCAGCAGAGGCAGCCGGACTCTCTCCCGGCAGGAGCCACGAGGGAACGCAGCCCGGGGGGGGGGGAAACGCGCCCTTCCCCGTGAGGAGAAAGAAAAAAAAAGTTGAATCAAAGCTCACCCAGCCAGGAGAGAAGAGAAGCAGGGCACCGTTGGATTTTCCTCTGGTAGCAGCTGGAAAGCAAAGGGCCAGCAGCCTCTACCCTCAGCGTCCGAACCACAAGAGAGCCTTCCCAGGGCCGGCTCTCCCTTACCTTGCCCTGCCCAAAACCTAGCCATTGTCTTTTACAAAAGGCTTGATCACTCTGAAAATCGGACAATTTGTTGCTTGGTAACAGAAATGGGAAGAAATTCTCAACCCCCGACACCTAGATGTGGCTCTTTTTTGGATCTGGGAAACAAACCAAGATTACTTTGTTGATACACTCTGCAATATCAGCCTATGTAAAGATAAAATCAGAGGCAATGAAGACTAATTTGGATATGTATTCATTGCTTTTTGACTGTCCTGGTCTTGGCTGCTACTTCTGGGGGTTTATTAATAACTGCACCAGCCTGTTGGGGGAACAGGAGGGAATGATTTTTCTCAGCCTTTCACTACCTTCTCCCCCTTCAGGTCTGACTGTGGTGGTTTTGATTGGCCCAAAACATCAGTAAAGTATTTTTTGACATCTGGGAGAAATTTGGATCCCTCAGAGGCTTTTGTGGTAGGCCTGGGGAGGTGTCTGAGGGGTGGGGAGTGGCACAAAGATGGCTCCTGTTTGTCCTGAGTGAAAGTTCTGGAAGTTTTTACATCAAGTCCAGCAGAGCCAATCTCTGATGGCTCTGAGAGTGATGGACATGCTGCCGGCCAAGTTTGGGCCAATTAGAGGTGCTGGTTATGCCTCTGTGAAAACATATTTAAGAAGAAATCAAAACAAGGTAGGCATGCAGGAGAATGTTTATTTCCCTCTGAGTATTAAAGATGCCATATTTTTGTTGCTAATTCTACCACGTCTCCTCCATACAGCCCACAACACTTTTAGAATCAGGGCTGAGATTTCCAGGGAGGTTGCCCAGACATCTGCCCCAGTGGTGGAAAATCATAAGTGGCATGGCATGTGGGAGGATATAGGCCAAGTCCTGAAGAAATACTCTGCCCCAGTAGTTTGACATTTCCCCCCTGAACAAATTCAGAACCCAGCTAAGGTAGCACAATATCTAAAAGAAAATTGCAGTGGCGCTGCAAAGAGAGACAGCTCATTGCACTGTGCTGGGCCCTGGCTAATGCTTATCGCATGCTGCTCATTACTGTACAGCAGCAGCCACAGCCAGAGGGGAAGGAAAACAAATCGGCAGACACCATGGTCACTCAGGTTGCATTTAAACCACAAGGGCAGCCTAAGCCAACAGCAGTCCCCCCTGTCCAGAGGAGAAAATATAAGACCAAATCTATTTGCCTGGTGGATGATGATGGGGAGCCAGGACCCTCACAGCCAGCAGAGGAATCAGAACCAGAAATAATCACTGAATCTTTATCCTTAGAAAGTCTTTGCAATCTGAGGAAAGATCTCACCCAACAAACTGACAAGTCCATATTGAGCTGGTTGATCCAAGTCTGGGAGACTGCAGGTGATGGTACAATTTTGGACAGTACTGAAGCGAGGAACTATGGATCTCTCTTGCGTGATGTGGGTATTGACCAGGTGTTGCTGTTGAGACGGGCGTGACATTCACATATAGGCACACTCCAATGGCTCCAAGCAAAAGAAAGAATTACTCTTTATTACTACAAAATCTCTTTTATACTATTTCTCAGCATATGCGTTACATGTTCATTGGTTCCTAACTCACTACATTACAATATTATTGGTTACCTATAATAAGCACACATTCTTACAAAATAACAGACTCCCTCTTGCAGCTGCAGCTTCTCCTCTTGTTTTGCTTCTTGCTTCTGTTGATGGTAGAATTCTCATGGGTATGAACTGATTGTGTCAAGGTCGAAGTCTGTGAGCTTTGTCAGACTAATTGTCAGTTCCCACAACCAGGGAATTGTGAGAAGGCCAGAACATCTCAGCCTTTGGACGTGAGCCTTAGCAAGTGTGAAGGAGAGATACCTTTGCCAAGAAGACCTCCAACTGCAGCGAGGCCCTTGGATGACCATGGAGCAAGGAATCCAACGCTTGCGGGAACTGGCTGTGATAGAGATCCTTTTCTCAAATGATGACCAAACCACTAAGAGTCCAGACCTGGTAAAATGTACAATACTGATGTGGCTCAAACTTGCATGACTCAGGACACAAGCGTACTCCCCCTTCCTAGCAATGCTGCAATGGAATGAGGGAAACAAAACAGTGGGTGCTATGACAAGCAGGCTCTGGACATATGAAGACACTGTCCACACCCTGACATGAGCCCAAATCTCGGCAGTGGAAACAGACTTGATTGAGCATACGTGGAAATTGGAAAAAAGAGTTGAAGAGAGTCATCAGAAATTCAGGAAGGACCTTAAAGAGGACTTTGTCCAAGTTTCATCAGTACAGACCAGAGCCCCTGTTATCAGAAACAGACATCCCCACAAAAATACAAGGTTTTGGTTGACACTGGCGCACAATGTACCATGATACCATGGGAAAATATGAGGGCAGAACCTTTTTCCATTGCTGGGCTGACGGGGGGGTCTCTGTTGGAAGCTGAGGTGAGCTTGACTAGGAAGGAGTGGAAAAAACACCCTATTGTGACTAGTCCAGAGGCACCATGTATTCTTGATATAGATTACCTCAGGAGTGGGTATTTCAAAGACCCAAAAGGACATCAGTGGGTTTTTGGGATAGCTGCTGTGGAGATGGGAGGCATTAGAGTGTTGAACACCTTGCCTGGTCTTTCAGAGGACCCTTCTGTGGTAGGACTCCTGAGAGTTGAAGAACAATAGGTACTGATCACCATCACAACAGTGCATTGCCAGCAATATCACACAAACCTAGACTCCATGATCCCCACCTATAAGATGATTCATGAGCTGGAGAGCCAGGGAGTGGTCAGCAAGACTCATTCACCCTTCAGTAGCCCCATATGGCCTGCATGTAAATCTAATGGAGAATGGAGGCTGACAGTGGACTATTGTGGCCTGAATGAAGTCACACCACAACTGAGTGCTGCCGTGACGGACATGCTGGAGGTTCAGTATGAACTGGAGTCCAAGGAAGCAAAGTGGTGCCACCATCGGTATTGCTAATGCATTTTTCTCCATTCCTCTAGCAGCAGAGTGCAGGCCACAGTCTGCGTTCACTTAGATGGAGATGCAGGACACCTTGAACCGACTGCCTCAGGGGTGTAAGCACAGTCCCACCATTTGCGATTGACTGAGCCAGACTGCACTGGAAAATGGGTGAGGCTCCAAAACATCTGCAGTACATCGATAACATCATTGTGTGGGGGAACACGGCAATGGAAGTATTTGAGAAAGGAGGAAAAATCATCCAGATTCTCCTGGAAGACAGCTTTGCCATCAAAAAGAGTAAAGTCAAGGGACCTGCCTTGGGTTTTTGGAGAGTACAGCCAGATTGTATGTCCTCTCTACCTTGTGACACGAAAGTAAAATGATTTCAAGTGGGGCCCTGAAAAACAGCAAGCCTTTGAACAGATTAAACAGGAGATTGCCCACGCAGTAGACCTTGGGCCAGTCAGGACAGGGCAGGATGTGAAGAACGTGCTCTACACTGCAGCTGGGGAGAATGGTCCTTCCTGGAGCTTCTGGAAAAAGGTACCTGGAGACACTCGAGGATGACCCCTGGGGTTCTGGAGTTGCGGATACAGAGGATCTGAGGCCAGTTATACCCTAACTGAAAAAGACATCCTGACAGCTTATGAAGGGGTTTGAGCTACCTTAAAAGTGATTGGCACCAAAGCACAGCTTCTTCTGGCACCCTGACTTTCATTGCTGGGCTGGATGTTCAAAGGAAAAGTCCCCTGCAACACATCATGCCACTGATGCAAAGTGGAGTAAGTTGATTGCTCTCATTGCACAGCAAGCTCGAATAGGAAATCCAAATCCCCCTGGGATCTTGGAAGTCATCATGAACTGTCCTAAAGGTGAGAATTTTGGACTATCATCAAAAGAGCAGGACATAAAGTCCCCATGGTGCATATGAAAGGTATGTTAGGAAAGACAGTTTGGATTAATCCTGCCTCGAGCAAAAGCAAATCTGTCCGTGGGATTGTTTTTGCTCAAGAACCTGGTTACACTTGGTTGGTAGGGTAATGCAGATGGATGGGGAAACACATTGTGTACCTCAGGGGGATTTGACTTTGGGTGAGAACAGCCTATAATGTTGAATTGCATATGTAATACTGTTTGCTCACTGCCACTGCCACTGTCACTGCCACTGCCACTGCCACTGCATGTTGTAAATACTATGGGCAATGAAAATGGACTGCTCCTGTTATACCAGTCATGGACCAAATGAACTCAATCCATATCCTGGAGGATGGCCAGTGGCTACTGAAATAATGATTGTAGTTGTATATAGTTATATGTGTATATGTATATATGTGTAGAGTTAAAAGGTATTCGTTTGGGTGTTAAGCAAATAATATGGAATAAGGGGTAGATAATGTCCTGGGTAACACAAAATGTTATTGTATTCCATATCTATCTGTGCCCAAAATTGTTACTGTCTCTTTAAGACTCAGTGGTGCAGCTGGAAATGGAACCACAGAGCCAGGGCGGGTACCCATCTTTTTAAGGTCGGGGTACTCAAGGCAGCACACTCTTGCCTCTTCGTTCTTGGTCGTTCCCTCTTGTTCTCGCAGGGAGAGAGAGCTGGGGCAGCACATGTGGAGGCTCCCCTTTGGTTTTCTTTTGGTTTTTTTTTTTTTCAGAGGGGGTTGCTTCAGGCAGGTTCTCCAAGTGGCAGCAGTAGGAACCCAAAAAGCTGCATTTCGCAATCAAAAAGTGTTTCAGAGTGAATTTCACAACTGTAAGACCTTAAAAAAAACAGAAGCTTGTATGATAAGACACTTAAAAGGGCTTGGAGTTTTTCATGTACTCTGAATTAGGCACATGGGAGAAATACTGGCAAGATATTCTCAAGAGGTCAAAACAACAAAAAAACCCCTTTACTGGCATTTTAGAAAATCAGAGAATTTTGGCAAAAAGTTTAGAGCAGCATTCAATCAACATAAAACATTTCACAAAGCATTAACTTAGCCCATCCAACTTAGCAAACTCTAAGCCTGTTTGATTTTTAGTTACTCAAAATTCCAAGAAGAGGGAATTAGAAGAAGAAAGGGAAAGAGAGAAAAAAAATATATAGAAAAGAACAAACCTAGCTACCACTCTTGGTTCCAGCAGTGTTCAGCTGATAGAAATTCCAAAAGAAGGTAGGGTCAAGCTATGTACTTGCCTCGTATCTCAGTTTAAATACCCTTTGGCTTTCTTGGGCCTTCCCCCAGGTAGGACTTCTGGTCATCTGGACACTCTGGAGCTAGAATGGGGCTCCGGGGGTGGGATGTGGAGCATTGCCTCCAGTGTGCCAGTGTGGAGGCTGGGATACAGGCCCAGGGGAGGGTGGGCTGTACAGAGCAGTGCATCACCTCTCCAAAGGCAAGGCTCGACCTGCCTCTTTCCCACACACACATGCACCCAAAACGTTTTGAGTCAGCAATCTCCTCCAGTATCTCACACCACTCCGTGGCTCAAGACATTGACCGCGACCACAGTAATGGTACATTTCCTCTCATGGCAGCAGTGGGATCCTAATCTAGCAGACAGAGGAGAAAGGAAAGAAGAGGAAAGTATACAGGAAATCATGTAACAGACAATTGCTACTTCAATAATCAAAAGCATGTCTAGTTAATATAAAAATTTCCCTCTATGCAAATCATCACCACCCACCCCCTGAGTCTCTAAAATTGCAGGCAAGGTGCAATGCAAACCAGGATCCATGAGGAGAGTTCGTGAAACCAGTCTTTCAGCTGCAGTGACCAAAGAGTCCAGCAGATTGGTTGGTGATTTCCTTTGTGTTCCTTGATGCCATATTCTTCTTCGGTGAGGTCTAGCATTTTACATATTCTTTGCTTATTTATTAATAACATCTCAAATGTAAGACAATTTTATAAAAATATTTTTGATACTTGCTGGATTTGTAAACTGAGCTCCAAAATAGCATGGCGAGTTCAATTTAAGATTCATTATTGCTTATTGATATTGCAATGTATTGTACTCATCGTCAAAAAAATACAAACTTTAAGGATAGGCCAATTTTAAATAGTTAGGCTGCCTTTCCTTTTGGAGTCTGTAATCTTACAGATTCAGGTACCGTTATAATCCAAACAAACATACACTTCCCAGATTACCACACTTATCCCTCCCACCAACCAGGTTTCAGGGGGATCCCTGGGACCCCCACCCAGGGAAGGAGGAAAGTGAGTGGGCACCATGTGAAAATTACATTCAGTAAAAATTTTACTACATAATAGTCTGGATTGCCTCAGGGATGGGGACAGAACAAAACTTGAGTCATTCCAACCTCCTCAGCACATAATTTCAGTCAGGGACATGGGTTCAGACCAAATACCTTTCCAACTTTACCAAAGCCTTCAGTGGTTCTCAAACCCAAAATCTTTCTTCTTCTCTTTTGTCAGCTTAACCGCTTATGCCTTCTTCATCTACAGGTGGAGAGAACTTTCCAGCTGCCACCTCTGCTCCTCTATCAGTCCTTTTTCTCCCTTCTTACAGGGGTCACCAAGAGTTTGACATCCCCTTCTTCTGCACAATCATGCTTTACACATCACTTACTGTTAATACATGCACTTCTGAAATACTGAGACCTGAACAACAGGCCCTGAGCCAAAGTTGACCTCTAGATGAACCTTCCAACCAAATGTTATATATATTCACTCATTAACGAAGTACTGTTATATGTATCCATTTATTGGCAAAACATATATTTACCTTTCTGTATCTAGAAACCAGACAAGGCCACATCTGGCCTTGCTAGGGGGGTGTAGGATCAAAGACAAATCCCTTGGTTCCTCCCCGAGCCCTGGCCAGGATTTGGGAGAAAGCCAACAGGAGAATGAAACTAGAAGTTATGTCAGCTTGTTTGTTTAACAGTATAAAAGCTAGGCTACTCTCACAGAAAAGGCAGGAAGCCTCTTGACAATCCTGCAAAGGTAGATGTACCGCAGGATTCCCCAGTTACCAGGCATGCTTCTTCAGTCCTTTGCTGTGACAGCTTCCCCCAGCTGATGATTAAAGGATATCTGAATGAAGGGGTAAAGTATTAGGGCAACTGGTGATGTATCTTTCTCAATCACTGTAGGCATTCTTTTGTAGTAATGATTAGGTGCATTGCTTAGTTTATCCTTTTGTGATTCTTTGCAGTTTTGCATTATAGTAAATTACACTATTCCTTAAGTTGGTGACTGTGTCTGTGTCTCTGACCCTACCCACCAGCAAAACAGCTTCCCTCAGTAGAGCAATTTTATGCTTTGCACCGAGGAGGTAGGAAGAGGTATACAAATTTGCCTAGGGTAAATTTAGGGAGGAATCTTTTCCACCCACTGTGACAACCAAAGAGAAAATACAAACATTTTAAAATATAGCTGACAACAAACTTATATAAAGCATATATGAATATAAATATCATAAACTTATCAAGATAAAAACATGTAAACACTTGATGCAGCAAAGAAGAGCAACTCTTCAGTCCTGTCACCGCTTCATCCTCTTAAGGAACACCTCTAGAAGGAGAAAACTTGATCCCACTTGGACCTGCTTCAAAAGGAAGAACTATCCACCTGGCATTCTTTTGTATTCTCTGCCAGAGAAAGTTTTGGTGATCCTTTAATCAAACTAACAATTACAATCTGTGAAAAGAAACTTAGAAGACATAAAAAATGCAATAATCACTAATAAAACTTATTCAGTAAAACTTATTTAAATTATCTAGTACCTTAACAATACTGATGAGGATTCTTAGCACCATGTAAACAAACTTGAGTTAGAATAGTCAGCCACTTTTGAGACCTTTTCAGTTTTAGATAAAGTGGTTTTTGTCAGATCCACACATTCTGTTACATCCTATTTTGCAAGTTTGGACTGAAGTCCATAAACTAACCATTAATGTCAAAACTATGACAATTATGCCAATCAGTTTTCTTACAATTGCATTTAAATTTGGAATCCATTATGTTATCCAATCGAATAGATCTTCCCCTCAATTTTTTTCTACTTCATGAAAGATCTGGGTATTCTTTCTAATTTTTTCCAAATCAGTTTGAATTCTCAAAGTCTGGTCCATGTCTACACAGGAACTAGTTTTGATGACTATGCACACACCACCTTTGGAAGCCAAAATCAAATCTAGAGCCATTCAGTCTTGGTTAACTACCTTCAAAAGGCTGGTAATTTCTTGTTGCAAAGTGCTAATTGCATTGTTTGTTCAGTTTTCTATATGTTCGATAACTCCAGATATGTTCACTAGTCTTCTCCAATTTAGATACCTCTAACGATGGTAAGATCCTTCTCACAAACTTGTGATATCCAGAGGACCTCTCAACTAAGGTATTTAAATTTCATTTGTATCTTGTTATAAAAGATCATAGGTGACCTCTGGGGAATTCCAACTTATCAATGACATATATTTTTGGTACCACAGTTCCAATGGTGCATATTCCTTGCCATCAAGGGGGTAAAGCTTTTCTAGCCTGGTTTCCGCAAAGCCAGTAGTATCCCATATTATCTGGAATAGGCAACCAATGGGTATTTAAAATACTCATCATTGTTACATCCCAATAAGAATGACACTAGAGATAATCATCTACCATTGTTCCTTGGTTGCAATTAGATAACTCCATTTTCCAGTAAGGGACTGCTCCTGGTCGTTTTAGGCATCGTTGAACACAGGGGGCCTCTATGACTACTACTTCTACCAATGGGATTTGTTGATCTATGGGGGTTTGGGTTGCTTTTCCTTCTAAAAGGAGCATCACTCTATTGGGAAGAAAAGCATTGGAGAATATGTTTGGTGTTGGAAGTCACATCATCTGAAAACTTTCATCTGAATGAGTGGGAAACTGAGAACAAATCCAGCAGTCACTGCTATTTGTTATCAGTGTTACAGCTTGCATTAGTTTTAGATGTGAATTTCTTTTCCAAGGGTCAGGTAGTATTTCTTCTATGCGTGTGATGTTAGAGTGGTCTTTAGAGGAAAGGACACTGCTCTCTTTTCTTTCTTGCTCACTTACCCCTCTGGCATATGAAGCCATACTTACTATTACAGTTGTTAGGTACAAGGTCCTGCTAGAATGGTTGACTAAGCCAAGAACAAAAAAACATGCTGCCCTTCTGGAAACATTGCTCTGATAATGCGAAAACATAAACCATTCAATGCTTTTCATTTTAGAGTTTCTGGTTTTGTTGCAGCTTTGTCTGCAGCAGATTTACTGTTTACTATACTGTCCAGTACAGTTCCTCTGTGTCCGGACTCTTCTAAATTACACAAATAAAGTCAGCAACACCTGTCTGCAGCGCAGAGACGGTTGGGGTTGGTGTCAGAGACTGAAATAGTTCATGCTTCAAACATTGATATAAAGTTTTGCTCATTATAACAAAAAATATATAAAGAAGCTGCAACCAAAGAAGCCTTGGTGAAGATACCTGACTGGGACTTTGAACTGAAAGTCAAACTGCTGAGATTCGATAAAGGGAAAGCTATTGTTCAGTCATCTCAGGCTGAAGGAAAGGAATGCATCCACAAAAGGCCAAGCCCACCAGCTGCACTGAGAATCATCTCTGGCTGAATATTGGGGTGGGGGAGACCACAGCCCACAGAAGCCAGGTTTACACAGACTCGCCCCAGCCAAGGGGGGAGGAGGAGGTTTTGGGTATGTGGTATAACCTCTGGTCAGAGGCAATAAACACCCATCTTCCCTTACACAAACTTGCCCAGCTGTGGAGCCCTCAACCCCACAGGCCACATCCACGGGACATTAATGTGAGAGGCAGCTGAGGGTGTGTCGTAATCCATCAAAGATCCCCCCAAAGCGGTCCCCAGAAGCCTTGCACTACAAGACTGTCGCTGTTGAGCCACTAGCAGAGAATAGGATTCCAGTTCTCAGTCTAGCAAGAAAAGGCGTTTATTATTTTGATTTCCATATATATATAGACTTTTCAGAGGTCACCCAGATTGGTCAGCCAGAAACCTCCCCCTAGGCCTAATTGGCCAGGCCTGAACTGTCCAAGTCTCAAGACAGTGTTTGAAAAACATCCAGACTTTATCTTTGTTTATAAAACACAGCAAAATGTTCTCACGAGAAAGACCTGTTCTAGCCACACAAGACTGCATGTGATGACACAGATCCAGAGTCTGCTGAAAGAGACTGCCCCCTCTCCCAGGGGGACATGCCTGGACATTGCCTTCTGGTCTGAGTGTATATTAATCCATGGGATTCTACAACTTCCTGGGGGGACCATCACCACCAAGAAGACCAGCTGGAGAGGATCAATGGAACATCGTTGGGATCCACAGATGGTGATATTTTCTTTATTCTGTCTCTGTGATGCCTTAAAAGCTGGTAATAATAAGACGCAGACACAGCAGTATAGGGAAAAAGGGTATTACCTTGGTTTTAATAGGATCCCAGGTGCCCCCTCATCGAAGGTGGAATTACGCTGAGGAGCACACCCCGTGTACAATGCGTATACAATTTTATGGACCTTACAAATTACCATATCTACCTGTTGGTGTTGTCATATTACCTGTTGGAGTTTGGGGGGCATTGGAATTTTTTCTCCATCCCTGTTACTAAGCAACAAATAGCTGGGTGATTAGAGCCATCAAGCCTTTTGTAAGACACAAAAGGGTGTGCTGGGTGGGGCAGGGGAAAGAGGCAGCCGGCTGTTGGAACTGGCACTCTCTCGTTCCGTCGGACATCGGGAGGAGAGACTGCTCTTTGCTTCTGGCTGCGACCGCGGGAGATCCAACTGTGCTCTGTTTTCTCCTCCTGGCTGGGTGAGCTTTGATTCATCCTCTTTCCCACTGGGAAGTGCACGTTTTCCAGGCTGCGTTTTGCAGCAGCTGCTGGGGAGTCCGGCTGTCCCAGCTGCCCACCCCGCTTCCACTGCACAAGACCGCAGCATCTGCCGTGACTGCAGAATCCTTGCTACCTCTCTGGCTAGCCTGGGAGAGCCAGCCCCAGCCCCTGCCGCCCTGCTTTGCTGCTCAGAGCTGCCTGGCTGCCTGCCTGCCTTTCATCCTGCCCGCCATTACCAGCTGTGTGAGGCTGACCTGACGCTGTGCCACAGCGCCACCTGCAGCCACTCAGGAGTCATCGCACCTGCCCCGCCTGGCCGGGAGCTCAACAGCGCCCCTGCTGCTTGCGACCGTGACTACACCACATGGGAAAGTGCTCAGCAGCTCAAAAAGTCATCAGCTATTGGTTTCTGGTTCTAGTTGTGGTTGCTATTATTGTTATTGCTTGTTTATAGATACTAGTAAAGAACTGATATTCCTTTTCCCATACCTTTGCCTGAAAGCCCTTGATTTCAAAATTAAAATAATTCGGAGGGAAGGGAGATCACATTCTCTGTCCTAAGGGAGGGTTCCACCTCTCTTAGCAGGCACCTCTCTTTCAAACCAAGACACTACCTAAAATCCCCCAATAAGAAACTTAACAAATAAAGTAATTATCCCCCTGTTCTAATTATCCCCCCCCAAATGAGGCTACAATCTAGTTTACAAAAACATGTTCCAGAGAGGAGGCCCCATCCAAAGTTGAAGCCTCATGTTCTTAAGATTGTGGGGATGTTTCGTCTTCTCCAAAGAACTCCGAACTAGGCTAAATATCAGAGTACAAGGGTTATAGACATGTAGGGCTAAGGTACAGGGAATGAAAGGTACAGGGAATGGGAAAGGGTATAAAATGTATAAAAAGGGTATAAAAAGAGTATAAAAAGAGTATAAAGAGAAAGGACAAAAAACCATCAGGCATCATCTGTCACTCTTTCTGTCTCCCCCCCACCTCTTTTCCTACTTCTCCCTTTCTCTTTTTTCTTCTCTCTCTCTCTCATATTTACCATCAAATAAAACTATTGACGGGCATATGGTCTCGTTTGGACCTTAATTCAGGCAGAGGTATTTCTAAGAACCTTAATAATTGGATCATAACAGTTGGGCCACCATTTGTTGGTGCTTGAGAGTCCATTGTTCTTCCTCCCCCTGCATTGGAATGGGGACCCGAGACAATAGCACCAACACCAGTGGCTTGGAGGACGCAGTGCTGACACTGGTTGGATCCAGGTACTGGAGCGTGCCAGCCACCTTTGCCAACGGAGCTGCCACTGCCAGAGATATAAGAGGAGGAAAGACTGCCACTATCTTTGTCTTTGTCTTTGCATACGTGGGCATCTGCAAAGGGCACCATTTTGGGCGAGGGGTATTGTCCTAGGTTGCAATATTGATGTAGTTAAGTATTCTATTACCACCAGCTGAGGGCCATTAGCTGCTATCACCTGCTAATGACCCACTCTGGATGACAGGCAATGGGCCATCCGTTAGCTGTTACCAGCTGCTAATGACCCACCCCGCATGACAGACAATGGGCCATCAGGGACCCACCGTGTGACTCATGGACTTATCCCATTGTGAGATGCTCTGCGGAGGAGGGAGGAGCCAGGTGTTCCCACGTGGATATAACCTGGCCTTGGAACTGCCTGAGCTAGCCCTGTCTACTGGGTTCCCAGAGGACCAGAGCTACCACTGGACCTTCAGCTGGAGACTAGACCTTCACAGGATCACCGCTTCAACTGGACTACTTCAGTTTGGACTGCTACTACCACCCTAACAGGGTGTTAGGTTGTATCTGACTTTGTCAGTGCTTTTTCCTTGTATTATTTCACTTATTTTTAATTTCAATCTTGACTTGTGATCTCCCACTGGTTTGTTTTCAAACCAATACAGGTATTCTCTGCCATTTTGAGTTTCTCTTTGTTCCCAGCAAGTCCATGAGATTTCAGCAAGTTAGTATCTAGTGATCATTACTATTATTTTTCTTGCCTGTTGCTATTTCATTTTTTTTAGTAAAGTGTTATTTTTTCACTTAAATTTATTTGTAATCATCTCTCCTTATTGGTGGAAAGGGATTGGTTAAAACTAAAGGGAAGGTAACTCAATTTGGAGTGTCCGTCTCTTAAATTGTCTTAAACCAAGACACACATACTGAAGAGGCCCCACCATATAATAAATTACCAGAATGTGAGAAGCAATATGCCTTGTTTACTGATGGGTCCTGCCATCTTGTGGGAAAGCATCAGAGATGAAAAGCGGCTGAATGGGGTCCCCTACGAGAAGTTGCAGAAACTGTGAAGGAGAAGGTGAATCAGGTCAGTTTGCAGAGGTGAAAGCCATCCAGTTAGCCTTAGACATTGCTGAACGAGAAAAATGGCTGATACTTTATACTGACTCATGGATGGTCGTAAATACCCCTTAGGGGTGGTTGCATCAATGGAAGCAGAATAACTGTCAGTGCAGAGATAAACCCATCTGTGCTGCTGCACGGTGACAAGATATTGCTGCCCAGGCTGATAACCTGGTTGTGAAGGTACGTCATGTAGATGCTCATGTACTCAAGAGTCAGGCCACCGAAGAACATTGGAACAACCAGCAGGTGGATCAGGCTGCTGGGATTGAAGTTGCCCAGGTGGATTTGGATTGGAAACACAAGGGTGAATTATTTCTGGCTCAGTAGGCCCATGACACCTTGGAACATATATCATGATCCAGTTATTAAAAGGTTTTTAGAAATGCCTCTGCCCAAATTAAAGGTGCAAACGAGAACATATGCCAATGTCAATAGTATGGGTTTTATTTAATAGTAAATATGAGAGAGAGAGAGAAAAGAGAGACAAGAGAAAGAAATAGAAAACAGGTGGGGGGGAAGGAAAGAGAGTGACAGAAACAGAATAAAGAAAATATCACCATTCTGTGGATCCCAACGATGTTCCACTGATCCTCTCCAGCTGATCTTCTTGGTGGTGATGGTGCCCCCCTAAAGCATAGAATCCGATGGGTTAATATACACTCTGGCCAGGTGGCAATGTCCAGGTACATCCCCCGGGGGAGGGGTAGTCTCTTACAGCAGACTCTGGATCTATTGCATCACGTTTCATCCTGTGGTGTGAGGCCTCTGGGGAGTTCTTTGGGGGGTCTTTGATGGTTTATGACACCCCCTCAGCTGCCTCTCATGTGAATGTCCCATGGATGTGGCCTGGGGGGTTGGGGGTTCCACAGCTGGGCCAGTTTGTGTAAGGAAGGATGGATGTTCACTGCCTCTGACCAGAGGTTATGCCATGAAACCCAAACCTCCTCCCCCCCTCCTTGTTTTGGGGGCGAGTCTGTGTAAACCTGGCTTCTGTGGGCTGTGGTGTCCCCCAGCCCAAATATAGCCAGGGAAGAATCTGCTGCATTTGGCTTTCTTGTGGATGCATTCCTTTTCCTTAGCCTTGTTTGTTTCTCCCTAGGCTGAGATGATTGAACAATAATATCTTATCTCAGCAGCTTAACTTACTGTCTAAAGTTCTAGTCAGGTATCTGCAGGGAGGCTTCTTTGGTTGTAGCTTCTTTATACAGTTTTTGTTATAATGAGCAAAACTTTATATCAATGTTTGAGGAATGAACTATTTCAGTCTCTGACAACATCGAGGAAGAGATGCAACATATAAATGGGCTTGTGATTGAGGGGTGGATTTAACCATGGACACTATCGCACAGGTTATACATGAATGTGAAACATGCTGCAATCAAGCAGAGCCAGGCAGGTAAAGCCTCTGAGGTATGGAGAACAATGGCTGAAATATAAGTATGGGGAGGCCTGGCAGATTGACTATATCACACTCACCCAAACCCATGATGGCAAGTGCCATGTGCTTACAATGGTGGAAGCAACCACAGGATGGCTAAGAACATATGCTGTGCCCCATGGTACCACCCAGAACACTGTCCTGGGCCTTGAAAAGCAAGTCCTATGGTGACACAGTACTCCAGAAAGAATTGAAGCAGGCAATGGAACTCATTTCCAAAACAACCTTATAGACTTGGGCCAAAGAACATGGCACGGAGTGGGTGTATCACATTCCCTATCATATACCAGCCTCTGGAAAGATCGAATGATGTAATGGACTGTTAAAGACTACACTGAGAGCAATAGCTGGTGGGAACTTGTGTCTCGGTTTTGTCTTAGACTGACGATATGATAATCCTTTATCCCCTATCGTTGGCTTATATGCCCAAGAAAGAAAAAATGTGTAAAAATGTGTAATCCTATCTCTTTAACTACACCCAACCGCAAAAAAAAACGCGAGTTGTTTTAAAAACATTTTCTCCAAGCCTTGCTCCAAAAGAAAATTCATCGCCCAGCAGAAACTGCATACTAGATGGGAGTCGGAGTAAGCTCTGTTCCCGTTTTTTCCATTCTTCTTCTTTTTCCTCGTTTAAACCCCTTCTCTTCAATCTGCTTTACCACCCAGAAACCCAAGAAAACCAAAAGACAGCAAAGCTCTCCAGAGAGCTCCACCCAACCCCAAGTAAAAAACAAAAAAAAAAAAAACTGCGTCTGAGAAAAAAACTTTTTAATCAAATTAAATAACTACCTTTCACCTTGTTTTTTCCCCTTCCCCTGTGCCTTGTAGGGCACTCTGCGTAGTTTTATTAAATAAATAGTTTTTTTCTTCACTTCCATCTAAGAAATTCTATTGTGAGTAAAAAAAAAGAATGTCAAAGCCCTTCGCTCTCAAAAGAGAGAGAATCTTATCATTAACCCGGGGCAGTTTGAAAGACAGGTGTCTGCTGAGAAAAGCGGGAACCTCCCTTGGAATGGAGGATATGACCCCTCCCCTTCCCTCCAAATTATTATAACTTTGAAATTGAGGGGCTTTCAGGCAAAGATATGGGAAAAGGAATAACAGTTCTTTACCAGTATATATAACTATCAGGGGTTGGGTACGTTTGGAATTTCTTCCCATTCCTGTTACTAAGCAACAAATCGCTGGGTGATTTAGAGCCATCAAGTCTTTTGTAAGAAACAAAGGGGTATGCTGGGCAGGGCAGGAGAAGGAAGGAGCTGTCTGTTGGAAGTGGCTCTCCTCGTTTGGACACTGAGAGGAGAGGCTGCTCCTTGCCTCTGGCTGCGACCACAGAAAAATCCAACTGTGCTCTGTTTTCTCCTCCTGGCTGGGTGAGCTTTGATTCAACCTTTTTCCCACTGAGAAGTGCGCGCTTCCCTGGGCTGCGTTCTCTCGCAGCAGCTGCCGGGGAAGTCCGTCTGCCCCTGCCGCCTGCCCCCACCCTCTGCCGCACGAGACTGCGGTGTCTGCTGTGACTGCAGAAATCCTTGCTACCTCGCTAGCTAGCTGGGAGAGAGCCAGCTCCTGCCCCTGCTGCCCTGCTTTTTCGCTGCTCCGAGCTGCTTTGCTGCCCTGCATGCTTTTCAGCCTGCCCGCCATTACCAGCTGCCTGAGGCTGACCTGACCCTGCGCCACAGTGCCACCTGCAGCCGCTCGGGAGTCATCGCACCTGCCCTGCCCGGCCGGGAGCTCAACAGCGCCCCTGCTGCTTGCGACCGTGATTACACCACACGGGAAAAGGCTCGGCAGCTCACAAGTCATCTGCTATTGGTTTCTGGTTCTAGTTGTGGTTGCTATTATTGTTATTGCTTGTTTATAGATACTAGTAAAGAAGTGATATTCCTTTTTCCCATACCTTTGCCTGAAAGCCCTTGATTTTCAAAACTGAATAATTCGGAGGGAGGGGAAAAATCACATTCTCTGTCCTTAGGGAGGGTTCAACCGCTCTTGGCAGACACCTGTCTTTCAAACCAAGATAATAACACGGCAAACAAACAACAACAACGGCAACAACAACAAACAAAACCAGAAACCCAGTAACAGCCTGCTCTGGGCTGTCAGGCACCCTTCCCTTTGGTGCAGTTATGGTCACAGCCAGCAGGAGCGCTGTTGGCCGCCGGCTAGGCAGGGCAGGTGCAATGATTCTCTTGTGGCTGCAGGAGGCGCTGTGGCGTGATTTCAACTCTCTCTCTCACGCGGTAATGGCGGGCAGGCTGGATGGTGAAAAATAGGCTGTAGCAGGGACCTCAGAGCAGCAAGCTGGAACGGCAGGGCTGGCTCACCCGAAGTAGCAAGCCAGAAGTAGCAGGAACTCCGCAGCTGTAGCAAGAGCCGTAGGCATCCCAGCAGGCACAGGGTGTTGGGTTACAGTGTTGCAAAAAATCCGGGCCAATAGCAGAAAACGGTGGGAATCTCTCCCCTGGGTAGCTCACCAGCGATGGCTGGTCCCTGGGTCAAGGTGTGCAGAGGTGGGGCGACTCCCGGCAGGGGACGGGGTACTCCCGGTCCCAGGTCCCTGCACAGCATGCACTGGCTCTGGGCTCCCAAACAGCAGAAAGGCAGAGAAAACGAGCCTGCAATCCCAGTCACAGTGCCAAAGGGAAAAGAAACAAAAAGAAACAAGCAAACCCAACGTGCAACAGTATCTCTGCTCAGAGAGACCCTGCTGCCTACCTAGTCAAATCAAATGCACGGCCGGAAAAGGCAGAGCTGCCCTTCTTTCCCCCCAACTCTCGCAGGAAATCCCAGGCTCGGTCCCACCTATTGCAAGATTCTGGAGCTGGGGGGGGGACGGGGGGGACGGGGGACAGCGACCATCTAAGAAACAAAAGAAAAAGAGCAAGAAAAAAGAAAAACAAAAACAAAGATGGAATGGGATAAAATGACACCTCCAAGACACCTTGTCAGAGACTGAAATAGTTCATGCCTCAAAACATGATATAAAGTTTTGTTCATTATAGCAAAACTATATAAAGAAGCCACTGAAGCCCACTAAAGGTGCCTGACTAGAACTTTGTACTGAAAGTCAAACTTCTGAGATAAGATAAAGGGAAACCCCATTCTTCAATCATCTTGGGCCCAGGGAGAAATAAACAAGGAAAAGAATGAGAGCCAAACCTAGCAGCCATACTGAGAATCACCTCTGGCTGGATCTGGGGTGGGGGACACAACAGCCCATAGAAGCCATGTTTACACAGGCTCCCCCCCCCCCCCGAAACGAGGGGGGGGGAGGAGGTTTTGGGTGTGTGGTGTAACCTCTGGTCAGAGGCAGTGAACATCCATCCTCCCTTACACAAACTGGCCCAGCTGTGGAACCTCCAACCCCCCAGGCCACATCCACAGGACCTTCAGGTGAGAGGCAGCCGAGGAGGTGTCATTGTTGAAGGTTAGGGAGGGTGAAATTTTCTCCATCCCTGCTATTACTAGGGAACCAACAACCAGGTACTCAAGAACCATTGATTCTTTTTGTAAGAGACAAAGGATGGGGCCGCTGTGGCTGGGCGGGGTGAGGGGAGGAGGCATTCTGACTGTTGGGACCAGCACTTGCTGGCTGGACTCTGGAGGAGATGGAGGGAAACTGCTGCCTTTCTTCTGGCTGCAACCGTGGGACATCCGGCTGTGATCTGCCTTCTGTTCCTGGTTGGGTGACCTCTTGCTTGGAAAAGGGAGTGGTATCCCAACCCCTTTTCTCTGCTGAGGGTGCGCGCCTGCCCACCTGCGTTTTTTGCAACAACTGCGAAGGAGTCCAGCTGTTGCTGCCCCCCGTCCCGCTCGCCGGAATGCACCGTGGCGTCTGCCATAACTGCGGAGTTCCTGCCACCTTTGCTGGCTAGCCTGGGTGAGCCAGCCCTGCTGCTCCAGCTCACTGCTCTGAGCTCTCTGCTGTGCGTGGCCCCTGCTGCCCAGCCCGCCTGCCATTACCAACCCCATGAGACAGACCTGACCTTGCGCCGCAGCGCCACCTGCAGCGGCACAGGAGTCATTGCACCTGCCCTGACCAGCTGGGAGCTCCACAGCGCCCCTGCTGATTGTGACCGTGACTACACCAAACAGGAAAGTGCTTGGCAGCCCAGGGACATCTGCCATCAGGTTTCTGGTTTTTGTTTGTTGTGGCTATTCTTCTTGTTGCTTGTTTACTCTCTTATAGATACTAGTAAAGAACTGCTATTCCTTTCTCCATATCTTTGCCTGAAAGCCCTTGATTCCAAAGTTAAAATAATTCAGAGGGAAGGGGACTCACATTCTCTATTCTAAGGGAGGTTTCCACCTCTCTTAGCAGACACCTGTCTTTCAAACCAAGACAGTCATGATCCATCAAAGACCCCCCAAAGTCCTCCCCAGAGGCCTTGCACCACAGGATCGCACATGATGCAAAATGATGCAACAAATCCAGAGTCTGCTGCAAGAGACAATGGAACCCCCCCCCACCCCCCAGGGGAGTGCCTACATTTTCCTACCCAGCCTGAGTATATAATAACCCATCGGATTCTATGCTTTTTGGGGGGCACCATCACCACCAAGAAGATCAGCTGGAGAGGATCAATGAAACATCGTTGGGATCCACGGATGGTGATATTTTCTTTATTCTGTCTCTGTCACTCTCTTTCCTTCCCCCCCACCTATTTTCTATTATTTTTTCCTTTCTCTCTCTCTCTCTCATATTTACTATTAAATAAAACCCATACTATTGACATTGGCATATGGTCTTGTTTGCGCCTTATTTCTGGCAGAGGCATTTCTAATAACCTTTTAATAATCGGGTCATGACAAACCTTTAAATATTGGGATACACATTTAGCAAAGGCCACCTGCTTAGTTAACACCAGAGGACCTTCCAATCACCTGGCCCTGCCCAATCAAAACTTTTATGTACTGTAGAAGGGGGTAAAGTTCCTTTAGTGCACATTAAAAATATGCTGGGGAAAACTGTTGCGGTGGCTCAGCCCCATAGGGGGCCAGAGGGTCAGCTGCAGGGGGATTGCTACCAGGAGGGAAAAAGCTGGGTGTGAGCTATAGATCTGTGCCCTCCTGGTCATGGCAAGAAACTGTGATCCCCTGCGGCCCCCAAATTATGTAGTCATTCCAGGAATTATGGATTGGCCCTGCACTCTTCTCCTCCCCTATTCCCCTTATGGTTTTAGTTCTAGAAAGTTCTCACCGGTTCTGTACCCCATTGGCCCCTCATTTTGTACCCTCCCTTGTCCTTTGTTTATTGGTTATTCCCCCTGTACATCTCCCCCGTTCCACCCACCTGCCTTTCCCTGGTTGGCCCCTTGGGGCTAACCACTCCCCTTTCCCCGTCCCTCTTAACCCATTGTCCCGGAGTGCTCGGGGCCCTTCGTCTCGAGTGTCTCTGCCCCCGCACCTCCTCGCTGCCCCCCCACACCTCCTCGCCGCCCACCCGCTCCTCGATCTTCCTCCCAAATAAACTTTCCCTGAAGATACTCAAGACGAGGTGCCTGTGTCTCTTCTTCCACTCTGTTTCGCTGCTAGTCCTGGTCCCCCGAGCCCCATCGCACGCTGCGGTGTGCCACTGCCTGCCCACGCTTCCGGCATCCCCTGATGAGTTCCGGCTCGGGCTGTGCCCCTCCAGTGATGGCATAGGGTGCACCCCAGCTAGCTGTGGGAGGTGCACGCTGTCAGAAAACAGTCTGGGTTATTACTGACTCAGGCAAAGGCAAACTCATCTTTGAGCTTTTGCTCAAGGAGCTGGGTGCACTTGGTGGGTAATGAGGGCAGATGGGGAAGTAACGAGATACGGCGAGAGGGAACTCACAGGCAGTCTCAATATGAGATATAAAGTAAGCTCCATTTTATTTCACCAAACGAGAGACTTATATACTGTTACAGATATTTCTAATTATAGATACACACACACACCTGCAGCTGTTCTCACACATTCAGGGATCCTCCTGCTAACTCCCTTATTCTTTTCTCATAACACTTCTGACTCCTAATCTTTCTCATGGCATTCTTCCCACAGAACATTCTCAGGCAAACAAACCACTGCAGCTTGTTGGAATTTTACTGAGGCCTGGGAATACTGAAGCCTTGCTCAGCCCTGCTCAGTTAGCATAAGTTTTGCTGGAAAACTGCGTTTTCCAACAGGGAAGTCCGGTGTGTGCCTCAAAGGGATTTGATTTTGGGTGAAAATTGCCAATGAATTAAATTGTATGATGTTAATAACTATCCAACACTGTATATCACCACTTGTATAGTGGCTATGTGTGCATCACCTCACTGAGCACCTCTCAGCATCGATCTTAACCACAAGCATTCTGGGGATTGGAGCCTGACTTCCCTCTGACTGTCACACTCACAGCAATGAAGAATGAACTTTGATAAAACTGAACAAGCACAGAAGTACTGGAATCAGAACTGACTCAAATGTGCAACATGCAACAATCCCACATACCTCACACCATCTTTCCTGCTTGAAAGACTGTTACCAAAGATGAAGGCCAGTCATGGACTAAATGAATTCAACAAACCTTTTTTTGTGTGTGGACATTTTATGAACATTTGACAGAGGCGTTCCATAGACTAAGGGAATGATGTCTGTATGTATATCTATCAAAACAGATAAATAGGAGAGGTGGTGGGATATTGGGGACTGTGAAACTTGGCACAACATAAATGGTATGGAATAAGGGGTGGATATTGTCCTGGTTTCAACTGGAATACAGTTAATTTCTTCTCAGTAGCTGTTACAGTGCTGTGTTTTGGATTTGGAATGAGAATGGTGTTGATAACACACCAATACTTTGGTTTTTTGCTAAGTTGTGTCTATCCTAAGTCAAGGAGTTTTTCCTTGTCTCATGCTCTGCCAGTGAGGAGGTTCGCAAAAGAAACTGGGAGGGAGCACAGCCGGGACAGGTGACCTGAGTTGACCAAAGGGATATTCCACACCATAGAATTTCATGCGCAGTGTATAAACTGGGGGGAGTTACCCAGGAGGGTGGCTGATCTGGGTTCAGATAAGGGGGCCTGGCATTGGTCAGCGGGTGGTGAGCAACTGCATTGTGCATCACATGTTTGTTTCCTTTTTATCATTATTATTATTATTTACCATTATTACTGTATTTTACTTTATTTTCCATTATTAAACTGTTCTTATCCCAATTTACAAGTTTTACTTCAGTTCTCTGCCCCGTTTCACTGTGGTGGGGGGTAAGAGAGGGGGGATTGAGTGAGTGGCTGTGAGGTGTTTCATCTCCAGCTGGGCTTAAAACCACGACACCCATAAAAGTGCCACGATAGAGCAAGGAGGTCAGGACGGTCCATGGGCCTTGGAGAGGGTCAACTTGAGGCAGAGGGGCTTGTGTCCCAGAGGCATGGAAGAAAAAAATGATGGGCATGTCCAGTGTTACATTTTGCTTCCATTTTTCAACCCCAACTAGATAGGACAGGAGGCAGAATTTGGTGCTAGGGGATACAGAAAGGTACCCACTTCCACAGTACTCAATAAACCCTGATCTAGATGCTTAATAGGATCACAGTGTTTGCTGTCATGACAAAGAGTTTCTCCCATCACTGGACCTGGCTGGACCAAAAGTGCTGGGTGGAAGCTGCAATGGGACTGTAATGGGTTTGCATGTGAAAAACCGAAGCCCTTGGGAAGGACTTGCATTGGAGAAGTTCATGGAGACCTGTCTCCTGTGGGAGGGACCCCATGCTGGAGTAGGGGAAGGACTCCTCTCCCTGAGGAGGAAGCAGCAGCAGAAACAACATGTGATGAACTGACCAAAACCCCCATTCCCCATCTCCCTGCACTGCTGGGAGGAAGGAAGTAGAGAAACAGGAGTAAAGTTAAGCCCAGAAAGGGGGGAAGGGTAAGGGGAAAGGTGTTTTTAAGACTTGTTTTACTTCTCATTATCCTACTCTGATTCTGATTGGTAATAAATTCAATTAATATCCCCAAGTCAAGTCTGTTTTGCCCATGATGGTGTAGGATTTAATTCTGTGGGATTTGGTTATGAGGATGGAATGGAAACAAGAGATCTCTGAAGTCGGGTTTTAGAGCATGGGGGTTTATTGTGAAAGAGCGTGGGTGTGAGAAGCCTGCTAGGGCCACAAGACACAGCTCAAAGCAGGTCAGAGAAGCAAGAGAGAGAGAGAGAGCCAAAAGAGATGTAAGAGCAAGAGCAAGAGAGCGATCTGCCGTTTACAATACAATAAATCATCTGTGTTGAATATTCTAATTCTCATTAACCAATCTAGAACAAGCTACAAATCCTACAACATTTACATACAACCTATAGGAATCATCGCATTACCATACGGGGTTATATTTTAAACTCTAAAAACTGCTTTTTGGACCCTCTTCCAAGCAGGCAGGGTCTGCTTTGACCCTTGGACCTGCCTGCAGGCAGAAGGTATTGTTCCATCAAGAAGCGGGATTACTTTCAGTCAGCTATACCATTATTTTCTAGTTGTTCAGCAACTCAGAGCTTGTTTTCAGCATCTTTTGCCAGGTAATCATAAAGGCAATTATATTATAAGGCTTTCCTATTTCATCTTCCCCAACAGATGGTATTTGGTGAGTGATCTCTCCCTGTCCTTATCTCAACTCATGAGCCTTTTGTTATATTCTTTCTCCCCTTTCCAGCTGAGGACAGGAGTGATAGAGTGGCTTTGCAGGGTACCTGGTATCCAGCCAGGGTCAACCCACTACAAGGACACAAGCTGCAGTAACAGACTGCTGTCTCCTACATTGAAAAGACAGTCCTGAAACCCAAATGTGTCACTTTCTAAATCATTTGCACTACTTCCTATACATTGAAGCAGAAGGGTGAATTAGTCAGTGCTGAATTTAAGCTGGTGACATTCAGCAGTTGCTAGTACAAGTGTGGGGTTTGACTAAGCTGGAGAACACTATTGGCAGTGACCCATGACCTGCACTATGGCTAAGAGCTTCTGGGATTGTACTGGATCAGCCACATCTCTGCCTTATACCTACCCTAGAAGTATCCAGTGCTCCTGAATACTAAAGGCAATGGCATGATGATATTAAAAAAAAAAAATCTTTCCTAACAGGTTTAAAGACATGTAAATGAGCAAGACTATTTTTATCCCACAAAGGAGAAGAATAATTCCTCTGTCAGCATATCTGTGGGAACTGACAACTAGCCTGCCTTTGCTCACAGACATCGGCCATGTTGCAAGCAGCTTTGTACCCATGAGAAACAGAAGCAAGAAACCAAAACAAGACTAGGAAAACAACCTGGAATGCAACACCTGCAAAAGGGATTCTTTTGTTCACAGAATATGTGTGCCAGGAATAGCCCATCCAATGATGTTGTACAATAATAGGGTAGAACCAATAGCTTTATGGCACAAATGTTAGAAAATAGTATAAAAGAGACTTTGTAGTAATAAACGATGCTTATGCCTTCCTTTCTTTCTTCCTTCCTTTTTTATGCCTCTTCCTTTGGCCTGGAGTTGTGTCTTTGTGTGTCATTCCCGTCTCAAAACAGCAACACATATCCTTGCAGGTAGACAAACCAACATACTTCCTTTGGAGGCTGTTGCTATGGCATCTGTCCAATGTCTTCACAGCATTTTCCAGATTTTTGAGATCTAATGAGAAAGAAAGAGGAAAGGAGGCCCTAGTTAAATGACACACAGCAAGGTTGCTGGGAGAAATATGATCCAGTCCAACCTATATTTACACTTTGAATTAATTGGGAGTTTTTTCTGTATGGCATTTCATCCATAGAATACTGAGTTTTCTCCTTTGATTTTTGGCAAGAAAGACAGAATTGCTATAAAAATATTTTCATTAAGTCAGTCATAGCAAAATGAATTTTACCTAACTTCAGCCATCTATGTGCCTAGCCTAAGGGGGCTGTCTAGGCTCCTGTTAGAATTAATGGAAGAAGGGTTCCTCCCAAGGATGATTTATCCAGCCTATTTTAGATACCTAATTTAAGAGAGGATGATTTACCCTTTGGCAGTATTTATCTCTCTCCTTTAACTACAGCGGGACCGTGGATGGACTAAATGCCTGGATTTTCACGTGAGGTAAAATGAATATGAGCAAAGACCTCTGTTAGGTTGTCCTAGGTTGCAATATTGATGTAGTTAAGTATTCTATTACCACCAGCTGTGGGCCATTAGCTGCTATCACCCACTCCGGATGACAGGCAATGGGCCATCCGTTAGCTATTATCACTTACTAATGACCCACCCCGCATGACAGGCAATGGGCCATCAGGGACCCACCGTGTGACTCATGGACTTATCTCATCCCATTGTGAGATGCTCTGCCGAGGAGGGAGGAGCCAGGTGTTCCCACCTGGATATAACCTGGCCTTGGAACTGCCTGAGCTAGCCCTGTCTACTGGGTTCCCAGAGGACCAGAGCTACCACTGGATCTTCAGCTGGAGACTAGACCTTCACAGGATCACCGCTTCAACTGGACTACTTCAGTTGGACTGCTACTACCACCCTAACAGGGTGTTAGGTTGTATCTGACTTTGTCAGTGCTTTTCCTTGTATTATTTCACTTATTTTTAATTTCAATCTTGACTTGTGATCTCCCACTGGTTTGTTTTCAAACCAAGACATATTTTGGCGCCCAACGTGGGGCACGACCTGGGGAAACTCAGAAATCCTAGCACCATGATGCTCGGCTTATCTATATGGGTACTGTACCTCGCTCTCTATATTTTTCCTCAAATGGGATACTATCTGTATCTGCCCGTCGTACTGCTCCTGTTGCGACCAGGAAATGGCATGAGAATTGCTCTATTGGTTTATTATGCCTATGGCATGGTTACCTGTGAGGCGATGAACACCATTCGTTATATCTACTCGACTTTGTCTGCCTGGCCTAACCTGAGCTGCTTCGTCTGGGACCTGCTCAGCAATCGCACCCACCCTCTGGGGCTAGGAGGAGAGAGCGGTTTCTTCCAGCCTTTCAGGTCAGGCACGGCCGTTTTTGAAAATATTGAGTTCCCTCTGGATGCTAAGGATGGCATAATCTTTTTGTCAGTTCTGTTTTCTTTGATCAGCATCGTGTACATCTTGCTGAAGATCAGAACAATACTTGGTGTGGTACAGCGTCTTCTTGAAGAGGAGGAGAAAAGAAACAAGTCAGCAGGCACCATGTCCACGCAAACTGCCACTAAGAGGAAAGGAACCAAAGGAGCAGTCAATGTCTCAACACAGACCACTGCAGAATCAGAGCAGCCAAAGCCAGTAGTGGTTGCCCCCGTCCAGAAAAAGAAATCCAAGAGCAAATCAGTCCGCACAGCGACTGATGAGGATGCAGCAGGACCATCTCACCAAGCAGAAGAGACAGAACCGGAGATCATCACTCGCTCTCTGTCCCTGGGGGAGCTGCGGGACCTACGGAGGGAATTCACCCGGCAGGCAAACGAGTCCATCTTAACCTGGCTGCTCCGCATCTGGGATGCCGCAGCTAACGACACCATTCTGGATGGAAGTGAGGCCAGGCAACTGGGATCCCTGTCTCAGGATGTGGTCATTGACCAGGGGATTGGGAAAACCCAGGAAACTCTCAGCCTCTGGCGGAGATTGCTGGCGAGTGTACGGGACAGATACCTCTGCAAAGAAGACCTCCAGATGCACCAAAGAAAATGGAACACAATAGAACAAGGTATCCGATGCCTGAGGGAATTGGCCGTGCTAGAGATCGTTTTCTCAGACAACGAGAGATTCCCCAAGAGCCCAGATAATGTCCGGTGCACTTCACAAATGTGGCTAAGATTCGCGCGGCTCGGACCAGAGATATACTCTCGTTACCTGGCAACATTGCAGTGGAGGGAAGGCGAAGACCAGGTGGGCATGTTAACAAACAAACTGAGAATTTACGAGGACACTGTCACCGCTCCACTACGGACCCAGGTCTCATCGGTAGAAACAAACCTGGCCGCGCAAGTCCGGAGCTTAATTGAAGAGAGCCTCCAGAAACTAAAGAAAGAGCTCAAAGAAGGACTTTTTCATGCCACACCGAAACCAACCAGAGTCTCTGCCATCAGGAGCAGACGTACTCCAGCCAGGGAAAGAAAACAAACTCCACGACGTGACCTCTGGTTTTTCCTTCAGGAGCATGGGGAAGACATGAGAAAGTGGGATAGGAAACCCACCTCCTCCTTAGCAGCCCGGGTACGTGAATTGAAAACAGAAACATCCACGTCAGGAGGCTCATCTAGGTACAACACTGCCCCAGTCTCTTGTGGACAGAACCCCCGACAGAATGGAAGTGATAATATGACTGATCCTCTTGAAGGGACCTCAGGAACACATTTACAGGAGAAGAACATCGTGCACCAAAAACAGGATTAGAGGAGCCCTGCCTCTAGCCAGGTAGAGGAAAGGGATAACCGGATCTATTGGACTGTGTGGATCCGATGGCCTGGCACATCTGACCCACAAAGATACACGGCTTTGGTTGACACCGGCGCTCAGTGCACCCTGATGCCATCCAGGTATGTGGGGACCGAATCCATTTCTATTTCTGGGGTGACAGGAGGATCCCAGCAGCTGACTGTACTGGAAGCTGAAGTGAGTTTAACTGGGAATGAGTGGCAGAAACACCCCATTGTGACTGGTCCAGACGCCCCATGCATCCTCGGCATAGATTATCTCAGGAGTGGATATTTCAAGGACCCGAAGGGACATCGCTGGGCTTTTGGGATAGCAGCCGTAGAGACAGAAGACATAAGACAACTGAATACCCTGCCGGGTCTCTCAGATAACCCATCTGCTGTAGGACTACTGAGAATTGAAGAACAGCGGGTACCAATTGCTACAGCAACAGTGCATCGCCGGCAATACCGCACTGACAGAGACTCTGTGGCCCCCATTCATAAGATGATTCGGGAACTGGAGAGCCAAGGGGTGGTCAGCAAGGCTCACTCACCCTTTAACAGCCCTATATGGCCAGTGCGTAAGTCCAGTGAAGAATGGAGACTGACAGTGGATTACCGTGGCCTGAATGAAGTCACACCACCACTGAGTGCTGCTGTACCGGACATGTTGGAACTTCAGTACGAGCTGGAATCCAAGGCAGCAAAGTGGTATGCAACCATTGATATTGCCAATGCCTTTTTCTCCATTCCTCTGGCAGCAGAGTGCAGGCCTCAGTTTGCTTTCACCTGGAGGGGTGTGCAGTACACATGGAACCGACTGCCCCAGGGGTGGAAGCACAGTCCCACCATCTGCCATGGACTGATCCAAGCTGCACTGGAAAAGGGTGAGGCTCCAGAACATCTGCAGTATATTGATGACATCATTGTGTGGGGGGACACAGCGACGGAAGTATTTGGGAAAGGAGAGAAAATCATAAAAATTCTCCTGGAAGCCGGTTTCGCCATCAAGAAGAGCAAAGTCAAGGGACCTGCCCGAGAGATCCAGTTCCTGGGAGTAAAGTGGCAAGATGGACGGCGTCAGATTCCTTCTGAGGTCATCAATAAGATCATCGCGATGTCTCCACCAACCAACAAGAAGGAGATGCAAGCTTTCCTAGGCGCCATAGGCTTTTGGAGAATGCACATCCCTGAGTACAGCCAGATCGTGAGTCCTCTCTACCTCATAACCCGCAAGAAGAACGAGTTCCACTGGGGCCCTGAACAGCAGCAAGCCTTCACCCAGATCAAACAGGAGATCGCTCATGCGGTAGCCCTTGGACCAGTCAGGACAGGACCAGAGGTAAAGAATGTGCTTTACTCTGCAGCCGGGAGCCATGGTCTGTCCTGGAGCCTTAGGCAGAAGGTGCCTGGTGAGACCCGAGGTCGACCACTGGGATTCTGGAGTCGAAGTTACAGAGGGTCTGAAGTCAACTACACTCCCACTGAGAAAGAAATCTTGGCAGCTTACGAAGGAGTCCAAGCCGCCTCAGAGGTGATCGGCACAGAAACACAACTTCTCCTTGCACCCCGACTGCCAGTGCTGGGGTGGATGTTCAAGGGAAGGGTTCCCTCTACTCACCATGCCACTGATGCCACGTGGAGCAAATGGATTGCTCTCATCACACAGCGCGCCCGTATTGGAAACCCGAATCGCCCTGGGATTCTGGAAATCATAACAAACTGGCCTGAAGGTGAGACTTTTAAATTATCTTCAGAAGATGCAGAGGAGCAAGTAGCACGTGCCGAGGAAGCACCCCCGTATAACGAGCTGCCGGAGAGTGAAAGACGCTATGCCCTCTTCACCGATGGTTCCTGCCGAATTGTAGGCACAGATCGGAAATGGAAAGCTGCAGTATGGAGCCCCACACGACAAGCTGTACAGGCTACTGAGGGACAAGGTGGATCGAGTCAGGTCGCAGAGCTTAAAGCCATCCAACTGGCTTTGGATATTGCCGAGCGAGAGAAATGGCCAAGGCTCTATCTCTACACTGACTCCTGGATGGTAGCCAACGCGCTATGGGGATGGTTAGATCGCTGGAGAAAGGCTAACTGGCAGCGCAGAGGAAAACCCATTTGGGCCGCTGAGATTTGGCAGGACATCGCCGCCCGGGCAGAAAAGCTGACTGTGAAAGTTCGACACGTGGATGCACATGTACCCAAGAGTCGGGCTAATGAAGAGCATCGTAACAACGAGCAGGTGGACCGAGCTGCCAAGGTGGAAGTGTCACAGGTGGATCTAGACTGGCAGCACAAAGGAGAATTATTTCTAGCTCGTTGGGCCCATGATGCCTCTGGTCATCAAGGGAGAGATGCGACATACAGGTGGGCTCGTGACCGAGGGTGGACTTGACCATGGACAACATCTCACAGGTCATCCACAGCTGTGAGACTTGCGCTGCAATCAAACAGGCCAAGCGGGTGAAGCCTCTGTGGTATGGTGGACGATGGTCAAAGTACAGGTATGGGGAAGTATGGCAAGTTGACTACATCACACTTCCCCAAACCCGCCAAGGAAAGCACTACGTGTTAACCATGGTGGAAGCAACCACGGGATGGTTAGAGACCTACCCTGTGCCTCATGCTACTGCCCGGAACACCATCTTGGGTCTGGAAAAGCAAGTCCTGTGGAGACATGGTACCCCAGAGAGAATCGAGTCTGACAATGGAACCCATTTCAAGAATGGCCTCATAAGCACCTGGGCTAGAGAGCACGGAATTGAATGGATATACCACATCCCCTATCATGCACCAGCTGCCGGGAAAGTTGAACTGTGCAACGGACTACTTAAGACAACTTTGAAGGCACTTGGCGGGGGAACCTTCAAAAATTGGGAACTGAACTTAGCAAAGGCCACCTGGATGGTTAACACAAGGGGTTCTATCAATCGAGCCGGTCCTGCCGAGTCCGAACCTTTGCACACAGTGGATGGAGATAAAGTCCCTGTGGTACACATAAGAGGTTTTTTAGGAAAGACTGTTTGGATTAGTCCCACCTCAGGCAAAGGCAAGCCCATCCGTGGGGTTGTTTTTGCCCAAGGACCTGGTTATACTTGGTGGGTGATGCAGGCAGATGGGGAAACCCGTTGTGTCCCACAAGGAGAGCTTATCTTAAGTGAGAACTGTGTAGATGGTAATAGAATAAGGGGTGGATAATGTCCTAGGTTGCAATATTGATGTAGTTAAGTATTCTATTACCACCAGCTGTGGGCCATTAGCTGCTATCACCCACTCCAGGTGACAGGCAATGGGCCATCCGTTAGCTATTATCACTTACTAATGACCCACCCCGCATGACAGGCAATGGGCCATCAGGGACCCACCGTGTGACTCATGGACTTATCTCATCCCATTGTGAGATGCTCTGCCGAGGAGGGAGGAGCCAGGTGTTCCCACCTGGATATAACCTGGCCCTGGAACTGCCTGAGCTAGCCCCTGTCTACTGGGTTCCCAGAGGACCAGAGCTACTACTGGATCTTCAGCTGGAGACTAGACCTTCACAGGATCACCACTTCAACTGGACTACTTCAGTTGGACTGCTACTACCACCCTAACAGGGTGTTAGGTTGTATCTGACTTTGTCAGTGCTTTTTCCTTGTATTATTTCACTTATTTTTAATTTCAATCTTGACTTGTGATCTCCCACTGGTTTGTTTTCAAACCAAGACATATTTTGGCGCCCAACGTGGGGCACGACCTGGGGAAACTCAGAAATCCTAGCACCATGATGCTCGGCTTATCTATATGGGTACTGTACCTCGCTCTCTATATTTTTCCTCAAATGGGATACTATCTGCCCGTCGTACTGCTCCTGTTGCGACCAGGAAATGGCATGAGAATTGCTCTATTGGTTTATTATGCCTATGGCATGGTTACCTGTGAGGCGATGAACACCATTCGTTATATATACTCGACTTTGTCTGCCTGGCCTAACCTGAGCTGCTTCGTCTGGGACCTGCTCAGCAATCGCACCCACCCTCTGGGGCTAGGAGGAGAGAGTGGTTTCTTCCAGCCTTTCAGGTCAGGCACGGCCGTTTTTGAAAATATTGAGTTCCCTCTGGATGCTAAGGATGGCATAATCTTTTTGTCAGTTCTGTTTTCTTTGATCAGCATCGTGTACATCTTGCTGAAGATCAGAACAATACTTGGTGTGGTACAGCGTCTTCTTGAAGAGGAGGAGAAAAGAAACAAGTCAGCAGGCACCATGTCCACGCAAACTGCCACTAAGAGGAAAGGAACCAAAGGAGCAGTCAATGTCTCAACACAGACCACTGCAGAATCAGAGCAGCCAAAGCCAGTAGTGGTTGCCCCCGTCCAGAAAAAGAAATCCAAGAGCAAATCAGTCCGCACAGCGACTGATGAGGATGCAGCAGGACCATCTCACCAAGCAGAAGAGACAGAACCGGAGATCATCACTCGCTCTCTGTCCCTGGGGGAGCTGCGGGACCTACGGAGGGAATTCACCCGGCAGGCAAACGAGTCCATCTTAACCTGGCTGCTCCGCATCTGGGATGCCGCAGCTAACGACACCATTCTGGATGGAAGTGAGGCCAGGCAACTGGGATCCCTGTCTCAGGATGTGGTCATTGACCAGGGGATTGGGAAAACCCAGGAAACTCTCAGCCTCTGGCGGCGATTGCTGCTGAGTGTACGGGACAGATACCTCTGCAAAGAAGACCTCCAGATGCACCAAAGAAAATGGAACACAATAAAACAAGGTATCCGATGCCTGAGGGAATTGGCCGTGCTAGAGATCATTTTCTCGGACAACGAGAGATTCCCCAAGAGCCCAGATAATATCCGGTGCACTTCACAAATGTGGCTAAGATTCGCGCGGCTCGGACCAGAGATATACTCTCGTTACCTGGCAACATTGCAGTGGAGGGAAGGCGAAGACCAGGTGGGCATGTTAACAAACAAACTGAGAATTTACGAGGACACTGTCACCGCTCCACTATGGACCCAGGTCTCATCGGTAGAAACAAACCTGGCCGCGCAAGTCCGGAGCTTAATTGAAGAGAGCCTCCAGAAACTAAAGAAAGAGCTCAAAGAAGGATATTTTCATGCCACACCGAAACCAACCAGAGTCTCTGCCATCAGGAGCAGACGTACTCCAGCCAGGGAAAGAAAACAAACTCCACGACGTGACCTCTGGTTTTTTCTTCAGGAGCATGGGGAAGACATGAGAAAGTGGGATAGGAAACCCACCTCCTCCTTAGCAGCCCGGGTACGTGAATTGAAAACAGAAACATCCACGTCAGGAGGCTCATCTAGGTACAACACTGCCCCAGTCTCTTGTGGACAGAACCCCCGACAGAATGGAAGTGATAATATGACTGATCCTCTTGAAGGGACCTCAGGAACACATTTACAGGAGAAGAACATCGTGCACCAAAAACAGGATTAGAGGAGCCCTGCCTCTAGCCAGGTAGAGGAAAGGGATAATCGGATCTATTGGACTGTGTGGATCCGATGGCCTGGCACGTCTGACCCACAAAGATACACGGCTTTGGTTGATACCGGCGCTCAGTGCACCCTGATGCCATCCAGGTATGTGGGGACCGAATTCATTTCTATTTCTGGGGTGACAGGAGGATCCCAGCAGCTGACTGTACTGGAAGCTGAAGTGAGTTTAACTGGGAATGAGTGGCAGAAACACCCCATTGTGACTGGTCCAGACGCCCCATGCATCCTCGGCATAGATTATCTCAGGAGTGGATATTTCAAGGACCCGAAGGGACATCGCTGGGCTTTTGGGATAGCAGCCGTAGAGACAGAAGACATAAGACAACTGAATACCCTGCCGGGTCTCTCAGATAACCCATCTGCTGTAGGACTACTGAGAATTGAAGAACAGCGGGTACCAATTGCTACAGCAACAGTGCATCGCCGGCAATACCGCACTGACAGAGACTCTGTGGCCCCCATTCATAAGATGATTCGGGAACTGGAGAGCCAAGGGGTGGTCAGCAAGGCTCACTCACCCTTTAACAGCCCTATATGGCCAGTGCGTAAGTCCAGTGAAGAATGGAGACTGACAGTGGATTACCGTGGCCTGAATGAAGTCACACCACCACTGAGTGCTGCTGTGCCGGACATGTTGGAACTTCAGTATGAGCTGGAATCCAAGGCAGCAAAGTGGTATGCGACCATTGATATTGCCAATGCCTTTTTCTCCATTCCTCTGGCAGCAGAGTGCAGGCCTCAGTTTGCTTTCACCTGGAGAGGTGTGCAGTACACGTGGAACCGACTGCCCCAGGGGTGGAAGCACAGTCCCACCATCTGCCATGGACTGATCCAGGCTGCTCTGGAAAAGGGTGAGGCTCCAGAACATCTGCAGTACATCGACGACATCATTGTGTGGGGGGACACAGCAACGGAAGTATTTGGGAAAGGAGAGAAAATCATCAAAATTCTCCTGGAAGCCGGTTTTGCCATCAAGAAGAGCAAAGTCAAGGGACCCGCCCGAGAGATCCAGTTCCTGGGAGTAAAGTGGCAAGATGGACGACGTCAGATTCCTTCTGAGGTCATCAATAAGATCATCGCGATGTCTCCACCAACCAACAAGAAGGAGACACAAGCTTTCCTAGGCGCCATAGGCTTTTGGAGAATGCACATCCCTGAGTACAGCCAGATCGTGAGTCCTCTCTACCTCATAACCCGCAAGAAGAACGATTTCCCCTGGGGCCCTGAACAGCAGCAAGCCTTCACCCAGATCAAACAGGAGATCGCTCATGCGGTAGCCCTGGGACCAGTCAGGACAGGACCAGAGGTAAAGAATGTGCTTTACTCTGCAGCCGGGAGCCATGGTCTGTCCTGGAGCCTTTGGCAGAAAGTGCCTGGCGAGACCCGAGGTCGACCACTGGGATTCTGGAGTCGAAGTTACAGAGGGTCTGAAGTCAACTACACTCCCACTGAGAAAGAAATCTTGGCAGCTTACGAAGGAGTCCAAGCCGCCTCAGAGGTGATCGGCACAGAAACACAACTTCTCCTTGCACCCCGACTGCCAGTGCTGGGGTGGATGTTTAAGGGAAGGGTTCCCTCTACCCACCATGCCACTGATGCCACGTGGAGCAAATGGATTGCCCTCATCACACAGCGCGCCCGTATTGGAAACCCAAATCGCCCTGGGATTCTGGAAATTATAACAAACTGGCCTGAAGGTGAGACTTTTAAATTATCTTCAGAAGAAGCAGAGGAGCAAGTAGCACGTGCCGAGGAAGCACCCCCGTATAACGAGCTGCCGGAGAGTGAAAGACGCTATGCCCTCTTCACCGATGGTTCCTGCCGAATTGTAGGCGCAGATCGGAGATGGAAAGCTGCAGTATGGAGCCCCACACGACAAGCTGTACAGGCTACTGAGGGACAAGGTGGATCGAGTCAGGTCGCAGAGCTTAAAGCCATCCAACTGGCTTTGGATATTGCTGAACGAGAGAAATGGCCAAGGCTTTATCTCTACACCGACTCCTGGATGGTAGCCAATGCACTGTGGGGATGGTTAGATCGCTGGAGAAAGGCTAACTGGCAGCGCAGAGGAAAACCCATCTGGGCCGCTGAGATTTGGCAGGACATTGCCACCCGGGCAGAAAAGCTGACCGTGAAAGTTCGACACGTGGATGCACATGTACCTAAGAGTCGGGCTAATGAAGAGCATCGTAACAACGAGCAGGTGGACCGAGCTGCCAAGGTGGAAGTGTCACAGGTGGATCTGGACTGGCAGCACAAAGGAGAATTATTTCTAGCTCGTTTGGCCCATGATGCCTCTGGTCATCAAGGGAGAGATGCGACATACAGGTGGGCTCGTGACCGAGGGGTGGACTTGACCATGGACAACATCTCACAGGTCATCCACAGCTGTGAGACTTGCGCTGCAATCAAACAGGCCAAGCGGGTGAAGCCTCTGTGGTATGGTGGGCGATGGTCAAAGTACAGGTATGGGGAAGTATGGCAAGTTGACTACATCACACTTCCCCAAACCCGCCAAGGAAAGCGCTACGTGTTGACCATGGTGGAAGCAACCACAGGATGGTTAGAGACCTACCCTGTGCCTCATGCTACTGCCCGGAACACCATCTTGGGCCTGGAAAAGCAAGTCCTGTGGAGACATGGTACCCCTGAGAGAATCGAGTCTGACAATGGAACCCATTTCAAGAATGGCCTCATAAGCACCTGGGCTAGAGAGCACGGAATTGAATGGATATACCATATCCCCTATCATGCACCAGCTGCCGGGAAAGTTGAACGGTGCAACGGACTACTTAAGACAACTTTGAAGGCACTTGGCGGGGGAACCTTCAAAAATTGGGAACTGAACTTAGCAAAGGCCACCTGGATGGTTAACACAAGGGTTTCTATCAATCGAGCCGGTCCTGCCGAGTCCGAACCTTTGCACACAGTGGATGGAGATAAAGTCCCTGTGGTACACATAAGAGGTTTTTTAGGAAAGACTGTTTGGATTAGTCCCACCTCAGGCAAAGGCAAACCCATCCGTGGGGTTGTTTTTGCCCAAGGACCTGGTTATACTTGGTGGATGATGCAGGCAGATGGGGAAACCCGTTGTGTCCCACAAGGAGACCTTATCTTAAATGAGAACTGTGTAGATGGTAATAGAATAAGGGGTGGATAATGTCCTAGGTTGCAATATAGATGTATTTAAGTATTCTATTACCATCAGCTGTGGGCTGTTAGCTACTATCACCTGCTAATGACCCACTCCGGATGACAGGCAATGGGCCATCCGTTAGCTGTTACCAGCTGCTAATGACCCACCGTGTGACTCATGGACTTAACTCATCCCATTGTGGGATGCTCTGCCCAGGAGGGAGGGGCCAGATGTTCCCACCTGGATATAACCTGGCCTTGGAACTACCTGAGCTAGCCCTGTCTACTGGGTTCCCAGAGGACGAGAGCTACCACTGGATCTTCAGCTGGAGACTAGACCTTCACAGGATCACCGCTTCAACTGAACTACTTCAGTTGGACTGCTACTACCACCCTAACAGGGTGTTAGGTTGTATCTGACTTTGTCAGTGCTTTTTCCTTGTATTATTTCACTTATTTTTAATTTCAATCTTGACTTGTGATCTCCCACTGGTTTGTTTTCAAACCAAGACATAGGTGTTATTCCAGGGACAGAAATTGCCAAACAAAATGAAAGAGGTGAGTGAAAAGCCCGGGCAACCCCTTTGTGCATCTAGAAAAAATTCAGCTAAATTAAAAAAACCTTTTTGCTCCATCCCTCAACCTTAGCAGAAGTCAAAAGCCTCCCAGCACATAAATCAGTGTGTCCTGGTTTAGTGATAAAATTCTCTAGGTAAGGAGAGTTCTGAACAAACACCTTCCTCCCCCACTCACAACAGAATTTCTTAGATGGAAGTGAAGAAAAAACTATTTATTTAACAAAACCATGCAGAGTGCCCTGCAAGGCACAGGGGGAAGGGAAGAACAGGGTAAAAGGAGTTTTTAAACCTGAATAAAAAGCTGGTAATCTTAGTGTCCTTTTCCTTCAGATGTACTTTCTCCTCCTCGGGCCCCCCCTTGGGGACTGGGCAGAGTTGCCCGGAAGCTTTGCTGTCCTTTAAGCCCTTTTGGGTTTTGGGGGCGACGAAGCAGATCGAAGAAAAGGGTCTAAACGAAGAAAAAATGATGAAAAAAAAACCAGAAAGAGAGCTGGCTACTCCGACAGCTGTCGCAGCGTGCCGTCTCCCCAGAGAGAGAGAGAGAGTCTTCCCCCCTTCTTCCCCCGCAGCGAGGCTTGGGGAAAAAGTTTTCAAAACAACCTGCTCTTCTCTCTGCGGTTGGGTATAGTTAAAGTCACAGGACCACATTTTTTTTGAGCATATAAGCTAACGATGGGGAATACCGGATTATCATAACATCACTCCAAGACATTCCACCCCTTATTCTATATCGTTGGCTTAAAGCCCACCCTAACATCTTCTAACTCTAAACACACACATATATATACATATATACATACATACATATATACATATATACATATATACATATATACATATATACACATAACTATGTACAAATAATGTCATTCAGTAAACAGTGAGATGTTGCCATCCCAACATTACATGTGGCCCTCACCCAAAATTAAATCTCCCTGAGGGACACATCGTGTTTCTCTATCTTCTTGCATTATCTACCAAGTACACCCTGGTCCCTGAGCAAAGACAACCCCACAAATGGGTTTGTCTTTATGTGAGGCAGAATTAATCTAGACAGTTTTCTCTAACAAGCCTCTGGCATGTACTGCTGGGACTGTGTCTCCATTCACCGTATGCAGCGGCTCAGATTGGGCTGAACCTGCTCGGTTGATGGAGCCTCGGGTATTGACTAACCAGGTGGCCTCTGCTAAATGTCGCTCCTAATTTTTATAAGTTCTCCCACCCAGTGCCTTTAGGGTGGTTTTTAACAGTCCATTATACCGTTCTACTTTGCCAGCGGCTGGTGCATGATAAGGAATGTGGTACACTCACTCAATGCCATGGTCTCTAGCCTAGTTGTTTATGAGGCTATTTTTAAAATGAGTTCCGTTATCTGACTCAATTCTCTCAGGGGTACCATGCCTCCACAGGACTTGGTTTTCAAGGCCCAGGATGGTGTTACGAGCAGTGGCATGAGGCACAGGGTAAGTTTCCAGCCATTCAGTGGTGGCTTTTACCATTGTGAGCACATAGCGCTTACCGTGGCAGGTTTGAGGCAGTGTGATGTAATCTGCTAGGTCTCACTATACTTGTATTTTGACTACCTTTTACCATACCACAGGGGTTTCACCCGCTTGGCTTGCTTGATGGCAGCACACGTTTCACAGTCATGGATAACTTGAGAAATGCAGTTCATGGTTAGATCTACTCCTCGGTCTCGTGCCCACTTATAGGTGGCATCTCTGCCCTGATGGCCTGAGGCATCATGGGCCCATCGAGCTAGGAATAAATCTCCTTTATGCTGCCAATCTAAGTCTACCTGGGACACCTATATCTTTGCAGCCTGATCTACTTTGTTGTTTCGGTGCTCTTCATTGGCTCGGCTCTTGGGGACATGGGTGTTTACATGGCGGACTTTCATAGGTAGCTTCTCTGCTCGGCTAGCGATGTTTTTCCACTCTCTTCCAGTCAGTCTCACCTCAGCTTTCACCAGGGTCAAGTCTTGTGATCCTCCTGTCATGCCAGAAATAGGAACAGGTTCTGTCCCCACATGTCATGATGGGATTATCATGCATTGTGCACCACTGTCAACTAAAGCCTCATTTTCTTGTGGCTCTGATGTGCCAGGCCACCGAATCTACACTGTCTAAAAAATATGGTTTTCTCTGGCCTCTACCTGGCTAGAGGTAGAGCCCCTCTAACCATGGTGGGCATTCGTATTAGAGGTTCTTTCAAGGGGATCAGACATGTTGAGTAGAGCTACTTCCCTTCTGGTGGAGTTCCCTCTCTGAGTCTTGGCCTCCTTCAATTCACACACTTGTCGTGCCAGGACAGTAGCGGGTTGTCCATCCCACCTCTTCATGTTTTCTCCACTGTCACACAGGAAACACCACAACTCATGTCGTGGAGTGTATCCAGTTCTCCTAGCTGAGGAGCATCTGTGTGGGGTAACAGAACCTCTGATCTGTACTGCCGAAATTTGGAGAAGGCTGTCTTTAATCTCTTTACTGAGTTTCTCATGATTCTCCTCTATCTTATTTTCTAGTTTCTGCAGATTTGTTTCCACAGCTGAGATTCTTGCATTCATTGGGCTATGCACGACATCTGCATACGCTCGGAGCTTCCTTGTCATATTACGCACGGTCTCATGCCCGTCATCTCACTTCATAATTGCTAAAGCAGAAGCATACTCTGATGGCCCAAGCTTTAGGAGTTTCCACCACATCACAGGTGTACATTCTATCCTATCTGGGTCCATAATCGGATCTGGGTTTGCTATGTCCTCTGGGAAGACAATTTCTACCACCGCCATTTCTCTCAAGCGTTGAATCCCTTGTTCTATGGTTCTCCACTGGGTTTGTTGCGAATAGAGATCGTCGGGATGTAGGTATCTTCCCCTCGCAGCTCTGATAGCTCGTCTCCAGAGGCTGCAGCAGTCAGGCCCATCTCGTGTAGTTTGGTTGATATCTGGGTCACGTGACACAGTCTCTAAATGCCTTGCCTCAGTAGGATCTAGAAGTGTAACATCGCCTGCGGCATCCCAAAGACGGACTAACCAACTAATCACAGATTCATCATCTTGTTGGACATAATCTTTTCTTAGGCCGTGAAGGTCTCTCACATTCATGGATTCAACAATGACCTGACTCAGTTGCTGACCTTGAGGATCCCTCCCCACTGTCATCTGAGCGATCAGTCTTGACTTGGGCTTTCCTGCTTTTCGTAACAGGAGCAACTGCCACAGGCTTAGGCTCCCTTACTTCCTGTTCTATAATATCTGAGAGTGTATGATAAGCATATGCCAGGGCCCAACATAATGCACTGCAGTTGTCTCTGCACTTCTCTTTCAGATACTTCCCCACCTCAGCTGGTCTCAGGATTTGTCCAGGGGGAAATTCCCAATCTATTGGGTCAGAGAATTTCTTTAAAGTTTTACCTATGTCCTCCCATACTCCACACCATTCAAATTTCCTCACATCTGGATTAGGTGCCTGCTCCTGCTCAGCCCCTCTGGACTTCTCAGCCCTCATTCTGGTAAAGCTGAACATCATATACATGGAACCTACCAGGTAAAGCACTTGTACTACCAAGTTAATGGTCTCTTTAACATGCAGGGGAAACTGAATATTCTCAAAAGATGATATACCAGATTTAAAGGGAAAGAGATGGGTGAGGAGCCAGGAAGCTTCACCCTCTACTTCTCTAGCAGGTTGGGTAATATTACTAACAAAACTCCAAAACAGGTTACTAAAACTAGAGGAGGAAAGTAACAGAGCATGTACATCTTTGTTTCCCATACCTTCTTACAGACCGTCAGTATCACGCACATTACTGTAACAATCCGGAGTCATGTCCCTGATTGGTGAAAATTATACATTAGGGACAAGATTGCCCCTACCTGTTGGTAGGGAAACAAACCTATGTGCCAAACAGACAGTATTACATCAAACAACCTCCCATCAAACAACATAGTGACTCCTGATAGCTGTAATTCAATACAAACCGTTTAAAACTAGAATGTAATTTTTAGGGGTTTTTTCTTCACTTTCTCTAACCCCACAAAAGGTGTAAAACAAGTAATCAAGGCCCCCTAAGTTGGGCGCCAAATATTGTCCCGGTTTAGTGATAAAATTCTCTAGGTAAGGAGAGTGCTGAACAAACGCCTCCCTCCCCCACCCACAACAGAATTTCTTAGATGGAAGTGAAGAAAAAACTATTTATTTAACAAAACCATGCAGAGTGCCCTGCAAGGCACAGGGGGAAGGGGAGAACAGGGTAAAAGGAGTTTTTAAACCTGAATAAAAAGCTGGTAATCTTAGTGTCCTTTTCCTTCAGATGTACTTTCTCCTCCTCGGGCCCCCCCTTGGGGACTGGGCAGAGTTGCCCGGAAGCTCTGCTGTCCTCTAAGCCCTTTTGGGTTTTGGGGGTGACGAAGCAGATCGAAGAAAAGGGTCTAAACGAAGAAAAAATGATGAAAAAAACCCAGAAAGAGAGCTGGCTACTCCGACAGCTGTCGCAGAGTGCCGTCTCCCCAGAGAGAGAGAGTCTTCTCCCCTTCTTCCCCCGCAGCGAGGCTTGGGGAAAAAGTTTTCAAAACAACCTGCTCTTCTCTCTGCGGTTGGGTATAGTTAAAGTCACAGGACCACATTTTTTTTGAGCATATAAGCTAATGATGGGGAATATCGGATTATCATAACATCACTCCAAGACACAGTGCCAAAGGAATTCAGTGAGAGGCCATGCTCAGGAAACAAGTGAAGGTAAATTAACTCTTCTTAGATAAGATTGTCTATAGATTGTGAGTCTACTGAAGATGCGTGGTAGGCTGGTGTGCTGGTTTCAGCTGGCGTAGAGTTAATTTTCTTCCCAGGGGCTGGTATGGGGCTGTTTTGGATTTGTGGCAAACACAGAGTTGATAATACAGAGATGTTTTTGTTATTGCTGAGCAGGGCCTACACAGAGCCAAGGCCTTTGCTACTCCTTGTATGGCCATGCTACAGAGGGGGCTGAGGGTGTGTAGGTTGGGAGGAGACACAGCCAGGACAGGTGATCCCAACTTACCAAAGGGATATTCCAGATGATATAACATCATGCTCAGTATATAAAGTGGAGGGGAAGGAGAAAGGTGGGAATGTTTGGAGTGATGCCATTTGTCTTCCCAAGTAACCATTACCCGTGATGGGGCCCTGCACTCCTGGAGATGGCTGAACACCTGCCTGCTCATGGAAAGGGGTGAATTAATTCCTTGTTTTGCTTTGCTTGTGTGTGTGGCTTTTCCTTTCCATATTAAACTGTCTTTATCTCAATCCATGGGTTTTCTAGCTTTTACCCTTCCGATTTTCACTCTCATCCCACTGATGGGGGAGTGAGCGAGTGGCTGTGTGGAGCTTGGTTGCTGGCTGGGGTTAAACCACGACAGCTGGTGAGAAAGGGGTAATCAATAGGTAACTCAAGTTAACTATTGAGAGACAGAATATGTGAATTCTAAAACCTAGAAAACAGGATTCCCTTAATCTTGTCAAGATAAGAGGGACAATAATCTGTTTGAAGCCAGCACAGAAACCGTTGAATCATCCCACAAAGGACTGTGCATGCTCCAGAGAGAAAGGTGAAAAGTGCATTGTGATGAAGACTACTAAATTGTCATCATGAAAAGATCCCCAAAGACCACCAGGACACACAGCGCACATGTGCCACACATGCTAATGATATTAATGACTTCCGAGAAATGATTTGTATAACCACTCCTATTCTGGGGAATGTGATGAATATTCATGAATTTTACACATAATATTGTGTTGTTGGAGGTGCCAAGTGTGTGTGTTTGGAGGAGTGAATTCCCCACACCTGGCGCGCTGAATAAAGCGAATACCCACTCCTCTGACTTTGTCTCTGAAGTGTCTCTGGGCCCACTTGGGGCTAATCAAACTGGCACCCCCAGAGGGGACCCTAACTCTGCTCGGCTGCCGGATCCAGGGGTAATCAGACCTCCCAGTCACAACCCTGAATTTTTAGGGAGAGCTCAGCTGTCCTTTGGCTCACGGCAGGGGTAGACCAAGGACCATCTGCACCAAATTAAGGTATTTGCTATTAAAAAAAAAAAACAAAAAAAAACCCTGCAAGTCTGGGGTACAAGTCCCCGAGGGTGGGTTGAGACTGCATCTCCCAAAGTTAGTCCTGGGCAAGGGGTTGGACCCCTAAGGGTTGGACACCACTGTCAGGAACCTTTAAGGGGTTGGACCCCCAGGGGTTGGATCCCGCTGTAGTGCACCATGATACTGCTACTCTTGTTCTGTCTGTCATTATTTTGTTACTGTGTGAGAGAACAAATGAGACGTGTCCTAAACACGAAGCGAGTGTGGAGCTCTATCTGCAGTTCCGTTATGTGGGGACAGAAACAGCCAGAGAAAAGCAAAGTGATTGGCAAAGAGTGAATGAGTATAAATCATATATAAACTTTTGGTTTGGATTTTTTCTTTAAATGTGTCTGCGTGTACTGTGTGTGCAAATTACCTGTGTTAATTTGTATTTTGCCGGCATATAAATCCATGCGGGGATGCCTGTGAGATAAAAGTAACTTGTTGAGTGTTTGTTGAAGGTTGGGGGGATGGAATTTTCTCCATCCCTGTTACTAGGGAACCAACGACCAGGTACTCAAGAACCATTGACTCTTTCTGTAAGAGACAAAGGATGGAGCTGCTGTGGCTGGGCGGGGTGAGGGAAGGAGTCATTCTGACTGTTGGGACCAGCACTTGCTGGCTGGACACTGGAGGCGATGGAGGGAAGCTGCTGCCTTTCTTCTGGCTGCAACCGCGGGACATCCGGCTGTGATCTGCCTTCTGTTCCTGGTTGGGTGACCTCTTGCTTGGAAAAGGGTGCGGGATCCCAACCCTTTTCCCCTGCCAGGAGCGTGCGCCTGCCCGGCTGGGGTTTTTTGCAACAACTGCAAAGGAGTCCGGCTGTCACTGGCCCCCGCCCTGCTTGTCGGAACGCACCGTGGCGTCTGCCATAACTGCGGAGTTCCTGTCACCTTTGCTGGCTAGCTCGGGTGAGCCAGCCCTGCTGCTCCAGCTCGCTGCTCCGAGCTCTCTGCTGCGCCTTATCCTGCCGTCCAACCTGCCTGCCATTACCAACCCTGACCTTGCGCCGCAGCGCCACCTGCAGCTGCTCGGGAGTCATTGCACCTGCCCTGCCCAGCTGGAAGCTCCATAGTGCCCCTGCTGGTTGTGACCGTGACTACACCAAACAGGAAAGTGCTTGGCAGCCCAGGGACATCTGCCACCAGGTTTCTGGTTTTTGTTTGTTGTTGCTATTCTTGTTGTTGCTTGTTTACTCTCTTATAGATACTAGTAAAGAACTGCTATTCCTTTCTTCATATCTTTGCCTGAAAGCCCTTGATTCCAAAGTTAAAATAATTCAGAGGGAAGGGGACTCACATTCTCTATTCTAAGGGAGGTTTCCACCTCTCTTAGCAGACACCTGTCTTTCAAACCAAGACAGTGTTGAAACATGTTTTGAATGCCTGTTGAATTTTTTGTGTGTATGTTGTTTCGCTGCGTGTGCTAATAGGTATCCCTTTAGGACTCCTGTGTGTGTGTAGTTGATATTTTTGAGTATATTTCTTCTGTGAATTGAAAAATAATCTAGATTTACAGAAAATTTAGTTTGTTACCAAGAGAGCAGAAACAGTCTATGATATGGGATTTAAAGAAGGATAATAGAAGTAAATCTCTAGAATATGGTTGTGTAGAATGTTGTAGTGGAATGAGCTGTCTGAGGAATGATCCCGTGGAAGAAGAGGTTGAATTTTTAATATCCCCTGGAAAAAGGGAAAGGGAGGCAGCATCTGGGGAGCCTCCCACAGCATGGGATGAAGAGGGAATGAGTGAGCATATGGAAGCTGAAGGGATGTTGAGTCTGGTAGCAAGTAGAACCTGAAGTGGAATAAAAGAAAGGAATGGAGAAAAGGAGGGGGGGTAATTCAAGCCCCACTTTGGGAAGCTACCAGGATGGAAGGGCCGGTGACTGTTAAAGTGCCGTTTTTTAGTAGCAGATTTGAGATCCTGGAAAGAGCTCGCAAAATCATATAGAGAAGATCTTGAAAAAGTAGCTAAAGTTTTTGAAACGTGACTTTGGACTGTCTGTTTGATTTTAGTGTGTGCCAATTGAGTATTGGTTTGGATGCTTTTTATGTGTGTTTGCTTAGCAGAGTCTTCAGGCAGCCAGAGGGGTTGCCTTAGAGGAGATGCAAATTGACGCGGCTGAGGGAAAGGGTGAATAATGTCTTCCCCTAAAAACCAAGCTCTGCCTGCTTGCAGAGAAGGTTTTGATTGGCCCAAAACATCAAAGTGTTTTTGACATCTAGGAGAAATTTGGACCCCTCAGAAGCTGTTGTAGTAGGCCTGGGGAGGTGTCTGAGGGGTGGGGTGTGGCACAAACATGGCTCTTGTGTGTCCTGAGTGCAAGTTCTGGAAGTTTTTACATCAAGTCCAGCAGAGCCAATCTCTGATGGCTCTGAGAGTGATGGACATGCTGCCGGCCAAGTTTGGGCCAATTGGAGGTGCTGGTTACGCCTCTGTGAAAACATATTTAAGATGTATTGGTTTGAAAACAAACCAGTGGGAGATCACAAGTCAAGATTGAAATTAAAAATAAGTGAAATAATACAAGGAAAAGCACTGACAAAGTCAGATACAACCTAACACCCTGTTAGGGTGGTAGTAGCAGTCCAACTGAAGTAGTCCAGTTGAAGCGGTGATCCTGTGAAGGTCTAGTCTCCAGCGGAAGATCCAGTGGTAGCTCTGGTCCTCTGGGAACCCAGTAGACAGGGCTAACTCAGGCAGTTCCAAGGCCAGGTTATATCCAGGTGGGAACACCTGGCTCCTCCCTCCTCGGCAGAGCATCCCACAATGGGATGAGATAAATCCATGAGTCACACGGTGGGTCCCTGATGGCCCATTGCCTGTCATGCAGGGTGGGTCATTAGCAGCTGGTAACAGCTAACCGATGGCCCATTGCCTGTCATCCAGAGTGGGTCATTAGCAGGTGATAGCAGCTAACGGCCCACAGCTGGTGGTAATAGAATACTTAAATACATCTATATTGCAACCTAGGACATTATCCACCCCTTATTCTATTACCATCTACAGAGTTCTCACTTAAGATAAGGTCTCCTTGTGGTACACAACAGGTTTCCCCATCTGCCTGCATCACCCACCAAGTATAACCAGGTCCTTGGGCAAAAACCACTCCACGGATGGGTTTGCCTTTGCCTGAGGTGGGACTAATCCAAACAGTCTTTCCTAAAAAACCTCTTATGTGTACCACAGGGACTTTATCTCCATCCACTGTGTGCAAAGGTTCGGACTCGGCAGGACCGGCTCGATTGATAGAACCCCTTGTGTTAACCATCCAGGTGGCCTTTGCCAAGTTCAGTTCCCAATTTTTGAAGGTTCCCCCGCCAAGTGCCTTCAAAGTTGTCTTAAGTAGTCCGTTGCACTGTTCAACTTTCCCGGCAGCTGGTGCGTGATAGGGGATGTGGTATATCCATTCAATTCCGTGTTCTCTAGCCCAGGTGCTTATGAGGCCATTCTTGAAATGGGTTCCATTGTCAGACTCGATTCTCTCAGGGGTACCATGTCTCCACAGGACTTGCTTTTCCAGGCCCAAGATGGTGTTCCGGGCAGTAGCATGAGGCACAGGGTAGGTCTCTAACCATCCCGTGGTTGCTTCCACCATGGTCAACACGTAGTGCTTTCCTTGGCGGGTTTGGGGAAGTGTGATGTAGTCAACTTGCCATACTTCCCCATACCTGTACTTTGACCATCGTCCACCATACCACAGAGGCTTCACCCGCTTGGCCTGTTTGATTGCAGTGCAAGTCTCACAGCTGTGGATGACCTGTGAGATGTTGTCCATGGTCAAGTCCACCCCTCGGTCACGAGCCCACCTGTATGTCGCATCTCTCCCTTGATGACCAGAGGCATCATGGGCCCAATGAGCTAGAAATAATTCTCCTTTGTGCTGCCAGTCCAGATCCACCTGTGACACTTCCACCTTGGCAGCTCGGTCCACCTGCTCATTGTTACGATGCTCTTCATTAGCCCGACTCTTAGGTACATGTGCATCCACGTGTCGAACTTTCACGGTCAGCTTTTCTGCCCGGGCGGCGATGTCCTGCCAAATCTCAGCGGCCCAAATGGGTTTTCCTCTGCGCTGCCAGTTAGCCTTTCTCCAGCGATCTAACCATCCCCATAGCGCGTTGGCTACCATCCAGGAGTCAGTGTAGAGATAGAGCCTTGGCCATTTCTCTCGTTCGGCAATATCCAAAGCCAGTTGGATGGCTTTAAGCTCTGCGACCTGACTTGATCCACCTTGTCCCTCGGTAGCCTGTACAGCTTGTCGTGTGGGGCTCCACACTGCAGCTTTCCATTTCCGATCTGCGCCTACAATTCGGCAGGACCCATCGGTGAAGAGGGCATAGCGTCTTTCACTCTCCGGCAGCTCGTTATACGGGGGTGCTTCCTCGGCACGTGCTACTTTCTCCTCTGCTTCTTCTGAAGATAATTTAAAAGTCTCACCTTCAGGCCAGTTTGTTATGATTTCCAGAATCCCAGGGCGATTCGGGTTTCCAATACGGGCGCGCTGCGTGATGAGGGCAATCCATTTGCTCCACGTGGCATCAGTGGCATGGTGGGTAGAGGGAACCCTTCCCTTGAACATCCACCCCAGCACTGGCAGTCGGGGTGCAAGGAGAAGTTGTGCTTCTGTGCCAATCACCTCTGAGGCGGCTTGGACTCCTTCGTAAGCTGCCAAGATTTCTTTCTCGGTGGGAGTGTAGTTGACTTCAGACCCTCTGTAACTTCAGCTCCAGAATCCCAGTGGTCGACCTCGGGTCTCACCAGGCACTTTCTGCCAAAGGCTCCAGGACAGACCATGGCTCCCGGCTGCAGAGTAAAGCACATTCTTTACCTCTGGTCCTGTCCTGACTGGGCCAAGGGCTACCGCATGAGCGATCTCCTGTTTGATCTGGGTGAAGGCTTGCTGCTGTTCAGGGCCCCAGTGGAAATCATTCTTCTTGCGGGTTATGAGGTAGAGAGGACTCACGATCTGGCTGTACTCAGGGATATGCATTCTCCAAAAGCCTATGGCGCCTAGGAAAGCTTGCGTCTCCTTCTTGTTGGTTGGTGGAGACATCGCGATGATCTTATTGATGACCTCAGAAGGAATCTGACGCCGTCCGTCTTGCCACTTTACTCCCAGGAACTGGATCTCTCGGGCGGGTCCCTTGACTTTACTCTTGTTGATGGCAAAACCGGCTTCCAGGAGAATTCTGATGATTTTCTCTCCTTTCCCAAATACTTCCGTTGCTGTGTCCCCCCACACAATGATGTCATCAATATACTGCAGATGTTCTGGAGCCTCAACCTTTTCCAGTGCAGCCTGGATCAGTCCATGGCAGATGGTGGGACTGTGCTTCCACCCCTGGGGCAGTCGGTTCCATGTGTACTGCACACCTCTCCAGGTGAAAGCAAACTGAGGCCTGCACTCTGCTGCCAGAGGAATGGAGAAAAATGCATTGGCAATATCAATGGTCGCATACCACTTTGCTGCCTTGGATTCCAGCTCATACTGAAGTTCCAACATGTCCGGTACAGCAGCACTCAGTGGTGGTGTGACTTCATTCAGGCCACGGTAATCCACCGTCAGTCTCCATTCTTCACTGGACTTACGCACCGGCCATATAGGGCTGTTAAAGGGTGAGTGAGCCTTGCTGACCAGCCCTTGGCTCTCCAGATCCCGAATCATCTTATGGATGGGGGCCACAGAGTCTCGGTCAGTGCGGTATTGCCGGCGATGCACTGTTGCTGTAGCAATTGGTACCCGCTGTTCTTCAATTCTCAGTAGTCCTACAGCAGACGGGTTATCTGAGAGACCAGGCAGGCTATTCAGTTGTCTTATGTCTTCTGTCTCTACGGCTGCTATCCCCAAAGCCCAGCGATGTCCCTTCGGGTCCTTGAAATATCCACTCCTGAGATAATCTATGCCGAGGATGCATGGGGCGTCTGGACCAGTCACAATGGGGTGTTTCTGCCACTCATTCCCAGTTAAACTCACTTCAGCTTCCAGTACAGTCAGCTGCTGGGATCCTCCTGTCACCCCAGAAATAGAAATGGATTCGGTCCCCACATACCTGGATGGCATCAGGGTGCACTGAGCGCCGGTGTCAACTAAAGCCGTGTATCTTTGTGGGTCAGACGTGCCAGGCCATCGGATCCACACAGTCCAATAGATCCGATTATCCCTTTCCTCTACCTGGCTAGAGGCAGGGCTCCTCTAATCCTGTTTTTGGTGCACGATGTTCTTCTGTAAATGTGTTCCTGAGGTTCCTTCAAGAGGATCAGTCATATTATCATTTCCATTCTGTCGGGGGTTCTGTCCACAAGAGACTGGGGCAGTGTTATACCTAGATGAGCTTCTTGAGGTGGATGTTTCTGTTTTCAATTCACGTACCCGGGCTGCTAAGGTGGAGGTGGGTTTCCTATCCCACTTCCTCATGTCTTCCCCATGCTCTTGAAGGAAAAACCAGAGGTCACGTCGTGGAGTTTGTTTTCTTTTCCTGACTGGAGTACGTCTGCTCCTGATGGCAGAGACTCGGGTTGGTTTTGGTGTGGCATGGAAAAATCTTTCTGTGAGCTCTTTCCTTAGTTTCTGATGGCTCTCTTCAATCAATCTCCGGACTTGCTCTGCCAGGTTTGTTTCTACCGATGAGACCTGGGTGCGTAGTGGGGCGGTGACAGTGTCCTCATAAATTCTCAGTTTGTTTGCTAACACGCCCACCTGGTCTTCGCCTTCCCTCCACTGCAATGTTGCCAGGTAACGAGAGTATATCTCTGGTCCGAGCCGCGCGAACCTTAGCCACATTTGTGAAGTGCACCGGACATTATCTGGGCTCTTGGGGAATCTCTCGTTGTCTGAGAAAATGATCTCTAGCACGGCCAATTCCCTCAGGCATCGGATACCTTGTTCTATTGTGTTCCATTTCCTTTGGTGCATCTGGAGGTCTTCTTTGCACTGGTATCTGTCCCGTACACTCAGCAGCAATCGCCGCCAGAGGCTGAGAGTTTCCTGGGTTTTCCCAATCCCTTGGTCAATGACCACATCCTGAGACAGGGATCCCAGTTGTCTGGCCTCACTTCCATCCAGAATGGTGTCATTAGCTGCGGCGTCCCAGATACGGAGCAGCCAGGTCAAGATGGACTCATTCGCCTGCCGGGTGAATTCCCTCCGTAGGTCACGCAGCTCCCCCAGGGATAGAGAGCGAGTGATGATCTCTGGCTCTGTCTCTTCTGCTTGGTGAGATGGTCCTGCCGCATCCTCATCAGTCGCTGTGTGGACTGACTTGCTCTTGGATTTCTTTTTCTGGACGGGGGCAACTGCTACTGGCTTTGGCTGTTCTGATTCGGCAATGGTCTGTGTTGAGACATTGACTGCTCCTTTGGTTCTTTTCCTCTTGCCTGCTGACTTGTTTCTTTTCTCCTCCTCTTCGAGAAGACGCTGTACAACACCAAGTATTGTTCTGTTTCTCAGCATGAGGTACACTGTGCTGGTCGCAGAGAAGAAAGAAAACAGAACTAACAGGAAGATTATGCCATCCTTAGCATCCAGAGAGAACTCAATATTGTCAAAGACGGCTGTGCCTGGCCTGAAATGCTGGAAGAAACCACTCTCTCCTCCTAGCCCCAGAGGGTGGGTGCGATTGCTGAGGAGGTCCCAGACGTAGCAGCTCAGGTTAGGCCAGGCAGACAAAGTCGAGTATATATAATGAATGGCATTCACCGACTCACAGGTTACCAACCAATAGGCATAATAAACCAAAAGAGCAATTCTCATGCCATTCCCTGGTCGCAACAGGAGCAATACGATGGGCAGATAGTTTCCCATTTGAGGAAAAATATAGAGAGTGAGATACAGTACCCATATAGATAAGCTGAGCATCATGGTGGTAGGATTTCTGAGTTTCCCCAGGTCATGCCCCACATTGGGCGCCAAAATATGTATTGGTTTTGAAACAAACCAGTGGGAGATCACAAGTCAAGATTGAAAGTAAAAATAAGTGAAATAATACCAGGAAAAGCACTGACAAAGTCAGATACAACCTGACATCCTGTTAGGGTGGTGGTAGCAGTCCAACTGAAGTAGTTCAGTTCAAGCGGTGATCCTGTGAAGATCTGGTCTCCAGCTGAAGGTCCAGTGGTAGTTCTTGTCCTCTGGGAACCCAGTAGACAGGGCTAGCTCAGGCAGTTCCAAGGCCAGGTTATATCCAGGTGGGAACACCTGGCTCCTCCCTCCTCGGCAGAGCATCCCACAATGGGATGAGATAAATCCATGAGTCACACGGTGGGTCCCTGATGGCCCATTGCCTGTCATGCGGGGTGGGTCATTAGCAGCTGGTAACAGCTAACCGATGGCCCATTGCCTGTCATCCGGAGTGGGTCATTAGCAGGTGATAGCAGCTAACGGCCCACAGCTGGTGGTAATAGAATACTTAACTATATCTATATTGCAACCTAGGACAAAGAAAAATTCAAAACAAAGCAGGCGCACACTTCTTTCACTTTGTAGTTGGAGGAGGAGGAGGTGGAAGTGAAAATATGTGAGGGAGAACAGCATGGAGATTGCCAAGGTCAGTGAAAAAGGGGGGAGAAAGAGGTGCTCCAGTGCTTTCGGCACCGGAGCTGAAACTTTCTGCTAGCCGTGGTGGAAGCTATGGGGGGAGCAAGAAGTTTCTCCTGCAGCCCATGGAGTCCATAAGGATGCAGAAATCCACCCACAGCTCACTCCAGAGGAGCAGGTGGATGCCTGGAAAAGACTGTGAACCAGTGGGAGTCTCATCTAAGAGTTAAAACTGCAAAAGGCCTTGACTGGCAGAGAAAGGCCTTGCTCCTGGTATGGAAGCAGCCTGGCCTCAGCTCAGGAGAGTCTGCACAGCACCTTATGGACAAAAGAACTCATGTTGCAGCAGAAATCGGGCGGGATGTTGCTCATGAGATTGGACCCACGCCAAAGAAGTTCCCAGAGGACTGTCTCTCGTGGGAAGGACCCCTGGCTAAGTAGAGAACCTCTTTTCCTGATTGGACTGACCAGAGGACCCCTCAACCTGCCCCCTGTCTGTGTTGCTGGTTTGGAAAGAAGGAGGGGGGGTGAGTGCAGAGACTGCTTCTTAAGAGGGTGGGGGTGAGAGCAGAAAACTGTCTGGAGAGAGAGAGAGAAACAAGTAGAAATAAAGAGTATTTGTAGTAGAAGAATTGTGGTGATGAGTAAATTTGAGAATCTGCTCTGTGGACTGAAAAGAGACCCCACACCCTGCCCCCCCCCTCCCCACCCGGCTTGTTGACTGTAAAGGAGGAAAGGGGGTGAATACTATAGGTTCATAAGAGGGAGGGGGGAGTGAACAAAAACTGTATGAAAAGTTTATTTTTGCCTGCATTTATCCTCCAACTCTGTTAGGTAATTAAACACTTTTTGCAACTTCAAGCTTGGAGCCTGGTTGCCCTCTTTTCGTGCGTCCTCCTGGCCATGTCCTTATCTCAAACCCATGACAGTGTTGCAAAATAAAACTAGCTAGCAGAAAAGGTAAGAATTTTCAAAGGGGGGTGAAAGAAGCAGGAATTCATCCTTCTCCCGACTCTAACATGTGTTATCACTGTGTAGGTTTGTTTTAATATCATTAACAACTTTGAATGTTCAAGTGTATCCTCATCAGATAAAAAGCTAAGTGTATCCAGACGTGAGACAAGGAGCCACTCAAGACACAGAAGCAAAAAGAACTGCTGACTACCCTTGCAACTGTGAGATCTACGGCCAGACTCCTCTCTTATGTGAATAAAATTAACTCCAGACAAAGAGGAACATGAAAGAACGATATTGGACAATATAATAAACAGTAAATCTGTTAAAAGCTGTAACAAAATACAAAAATTCCAAAATGAAACGCATTAAATGGTTTACTCTTTTGTATTTCCAGAACAGTGTTACCCACAGTGTTGTTCCTGGATTGGAAATCAAGGAAAATTGGATATTCCACTGATTAAAATCAATATAGAAAGAGAGAACTGCCCCATCCGGGTCCGTCAGTACCCTATTTCTATAGAGGGGAGGAGAGGCTTACTACCTGTGTCAGGAACTTATCAAGGATGGAATCCTAGAACCCTGTATGTCCCCCCATAACACCCCAATGTTAGCAGTCAAGAAACCAGATGGGACATACAGACTGGTCCAAGACCTGAGAGAGGTCAATAAACAAACTTTAACCCGGTATCCAGTAGTGCCAAACCCGTATACACTCTTGAGCAAGGTGTCCCCTCAACATCGGTGGTTCAGTGTGGTGGACCTTAATGATGCTTTTTGGGCTTGTCCCCTGGCGAAAGAAAGCAGAGATATCTTTGCATTTGAATGGGAAGATCCAGAGACTGGGAGGAAACAACAATTGAAATGGACTAGATTGCCGCAGGGGTTCACTGAATCACCAAACCTCTTTGGGCAAGCTTTGGAAGAATTATTACAGTCCTTCCCCATTTCCCTGGAGACGAAAATGCTTCAATATGTAGATGACCTATTGGTATCAGGGGAGGATGAAGGGTCAGTTAGAGAGACCACCATACAATTGCTGAACTTTTTGGGTAAAAATGGGTTAAGAGTATCCAAAAAGAAATTACAATTTATGGGACAGGAGGTGAAATATCTGGAGCATATACTTGGAAATGGAAGTCGTAGATTAAGTCCAGAGTGGGTGACTGGAATCCTTTCCCTTCCCCCTCCAAGAACCAAAAGGGAAATCAGAAAGTTGTTGGGACTAATTGGATACTGTAGACTGTGGATTGACAGGTACACGCAGGCAGTAAAATTTCTATATGAGAAATTAATGGAAAGAAACCTACCAATTTGGACTGAACAGGATGAAAACAAGTTAAGTGAACTAAAATCCAAGTTAATCTCTGCACCGGTCCTAAGTTTACCATCTCTAGAGAAATCCTTCGAGCTATATGTAAATGTGGAAAGCGGAATTGCATATGGGATCTTGGCCCAAGACTGGGGTGGAATAAGAAAACCTGTGGCATTTTTATCCAAATTATTAGACCCAGCCACCCGAGGTTGGCCTACCTGTGTACAAGCCATAGCAGCAACGTCAGTATTGGTGGAAGAAAGTAATCTACTAACTTTTGGGGGGAAGCTAATTGTACACACTCCGCATGCAGTAAGAAATGTTTTAAATCAAAAGGCAAGTAAATGGTTGACAGATGCCCGAATGTTAAAATATGAGGCAGTCTTAATACATACAGATAACTCTAACAACCAGCAAAAGTCTTTTAATCCAGCCCAGTTTCTGTATGGGGACCCCCAGGAGGATCTGACCCATGACTGTTTAGAAGTTGTAAATTACCAGACAAAGGTAAGGGAAGATTTGGTGGACCAGCCCCTTCTTGAAGGAAAAGAACTGTTCATAGATGGGTCCTCCAGATGCATACAAGGAAAAAGACACTCAGGATATGCAGTCATAGATGGAAACACCATGAAGGTAATAGAGAAAGGGAAATTACCATCCAACTGGTCTGCCCAATGCTGTGAGCTCTATGCTCTAAAGAGAGGTTTGGAATATCTGGTGCAAAAGACAGGGACCATTTACACTGACTCTAAATATGCTTTTGGAGTGGTACATGTGTTTGGTAAGATCTGGGAGGAAAGGGGGGTTATTGAATAGAAAAGGAAAAGGATTGGTCCATGAACAACTCATTTTGGAAATATTGGAAGCTTTGAAGGGACCAGAGGAAATTGCAGTGGTACACGTAAGGGGACATCAAAGAGGGACATCCGTGGAAATAAGGGGAAACAATCTGGCAGATAGAGAGGCTAAGGAAGCTGCTGTAAATGGAAGTAAAAGGGTTTTAATGGTTATAACATCAGATGTAGAAGAGTGGGAAACCCCAAAGTTTAGCGAGGCAGAGGAAAGGGAACTAATCAAAATAGGGGGTAACAAGGATGAGTATGGAAGGTGGAAACTATGTGATGGGAGACAACTTTTGAGTAAACCACTAGCTAGGAAAACTTTGGAAAATATACATCAGAAAACCCATTGGGGCACTCAAGCCTTATGTGACCATTTCCTGAGGGATTATGGGTGTATTGAAATTTATGGATTGGCAAAGAAGGTAACAGAGGGGTGTGTAATCTGCCAAAAGGTAAATAAAAAGATAATGAGGAAGACCATACCTGGAGGCCAGGAGTTAGCAGTAAAACCATTCCAGAGTATACAGGTGGACTTCACCGAACTCCCTCAGGTGCAAAGGTGGAAGTTTTTGCTAGTGATGGTGGATCATTTAACCCACTGAGTGGAGGCTATCCCAATGGCCAGGGCTACAGCAAATGTGGTGTGCAAAATCTTATTGGAACAAATTATCCCGAGGTATGAGATGGTAAACAGAATTGATTCGGACAAAGGGACACATTTTACCTCAAAAGTTTTACAAAAATTGTCTCAAAATTTGGGAATTGAATGGAAGCTGCACACTCTGTGGCATCCACAGAGCTCAGGATGGGTGGAAAGAATGAATCAGACCCTAAAAACAGCATTAACTAAATTGATGATGGAAACTCAAATGTCCTGGGTAAAATGTTTGCCACTAGCCCTATTAAGAATCAGAACACAAACTTGAGCTGACTTGGGAGTCTCCCTTTATGAGATGATATTTGAGTTACCCTTTTAACAGCACTACATGAGATAGCTACCTATGAAGGAGGGGAGGCTAGTGCTAGAAAGTACACCACCACCATAGCAAAAACTCTGGAGGGCCTTCAGTCTAAAGGGTTACTTCCCCAATCCACCCCCTTAGACTTTAAAATCCATAATATCCACCCGGGAGAATGGGTATTGGTAAAGGCTTGGAGAAAACAATCCTTAACTCCTCAATGGGAAGGTCCCTTCCAGGTGTTGCTGACTACAGAAGCCGCAATCCGAACCAAAGAAAAAGGATGGACCCACGCAAGCCACATTAAAGGCCCTGTGAAGGAACCAAAGGAGTGGACAGTAACAAGCACACCGGGAGATACAAAGTTAACTCTGAAAAGGAGACTCAAGTAACTACCAGGGCTGCTAACCTTTTATCAATTTTCTTGGGACTAGTAAAGTATAGTAAAGTGTTCTTTGGACTTGTAAGGACCTTTTTGGGAAATATCCTGCCTGCCTCCTCCCCCCCCCCATACTACACATACACTCACCTCTTAACAGCTCAAGCAATTGGATTATTAACAAAATTGCATCAATTGGGATGGCGGTAAGGGTGAGAAAGCACTACATCTGTTAAAGGGATTGAGAATTAACTCAACAAGAAGGTGCGGAGGGCAAGACTGGGTTGGGTATAGCATCTACTACAGTGAGTCAACTACTCTACCGTAGGCTGCAACCCCACAGGTATGGAGAGTGGAGAAGCATCCCATGCTGGACCTCTGCTAATCCTTCTGTGGCTATTAGTATGGATTCCTGCCACAAATGCAACCAGTCCCTTTATTCAGAGATGACCCAGGGATCTCTCCTTAGTACACATATTCATACAGACGAGTGCTTTGACTCATCTAAATTAGAGACCTGCACCGAAGATAGAAAGACCTATTGGATTGCTGAGAATCTGGGAACGGTTACACAACAGTTAAGAGGGGAGTGTCCAAAAGGGGAAGAGTGGGTATGTTCTGAACATAACCTTGGGGGAAGAATTATAGAGAGTGGGCAGCATTAAGAATCATGACTTAGAAGATATTTCCTGGGAGGCCCAGTTAATGTATGAATAAATTGAATTGATAATGATTACAAAAGCCAAATGTTGTAAGAAAAAAAGAGGAGGGATTTCTTATAAATGAAGTCATGGAGTTGGCTTTCCTAAAGGGTTATGAGGTATTTGTTACCTCTGCTAACTTGTTATGGCTAGATTTGTTGTGGCTAATTGTTAAACCTCTATTGATTTGTTATGGCTAATTGTTAAATGTTATGGTTAAGAAAGGGGAGAGAAGTGAGTGTTAATTAGCATAAGGGGAGAGCTGGGCAAGCAGCTAACCTATCAGAAGACCCTAAAAAGGATGAGCCAATGAGGACTGAAGACCACTAGCCCATCTGAGCACCTGAAGGAGACGGGATTAGGGGGTTATAAAAACTGTATCGTTGGTGACTAAGCACCCAGCACTGTTCCCTCTACTTTGTGGAATGAGTTTTTCGTTTTGTCTCCTGTTGACTTTTTTGTTAATAAATGCTTAAAATTTTACAATAGTGAGCTTTGTTTCTCACATGCATCTTCCCTGCAATAGTACCCATGCTGCTATTCACAGGTGCCTACAGCTCCACGTCAGGCTGCAGAATCAAGTCCTTGGGGGTCTCCAAAGACCACCTCAAAGATGAAGATCCCGGTAGTCTTCATCACAATGCACTTTTCACCTTTCTCTCTGGAACATGTGCAGTCCTTTAAGGGATGATTCAGCAGTTTCTGTGCTGCCTTCAAACAGATTCTTGTCCCTCTTATCTTGATAAGATAAAGGGAATCCTGTTTTTCTAGGTTTTAGAATTCACATAGTCTGTCTCTCAATAGCTAACTTGAGTTACCTATTGATTACCCCTTTCTCAAAACTCCTTCATCATTATTTCCAGGACCAGTCGCACCATGGCCTAGGACACATTGTGTCGCCCTAATAAGCAGCAGGTTTTGTATGATGTCACCGAGAAACTTTTGGGGTCTGGCCCCCGAGGGTCTCACCCACGACACCACGGCTTTCAGGGACCCTGTCTATCCCAGCAGTCCGGGCCCGGCGGGAAGGGGACATCACACGGAGGGGACTCCTGAGTACAACTTGAGGTGAAGCCAAAACAAAGAGAGCACTCACTTTTTGCCGAGCCGAGCCGGGCCAGGCCTACCCAGCCGGGCCACCGGACCGGATGCCTCCGCCATGCCCAACCGGACAGTCCCAGCGCGTCTACGGAAGCGCTTGCCGGACTAGAGCGGAAGCGGGGCGGGGCATAGCCTCTTTGGTGCTAACGCCCGGGGAAGATGGTGAGTGCTGGGGCCCGGGCGCGGCGGTATCTGTCATCATCCGCCGCCATCTGTCATCATCCGCCGCCCTGCCTGGCTCTGTGAAGCTGTGGGCCTCGTCTGGGGCGCGGGACGGCCCTGCGCCGTGCTGCGGCCGGGCTCGGCGGCGGGGCTGTGTTGCGGGGAGACGAGGCCGGGACCTGGGCCTGAAGGCCTGGTAGTGGGCCCTGTTCCTGACCTGTGTGGGGACGTGGGGTATCTCATCCTGGGCGAAGAGGCAGCGATGGGGTATGGGGCTGTGCTACCGCGGGATCTCCTTCGGGGTCCCCTCCGTGCTTGCTGCGGGCCTGGCCGGGCCAGCCCTCTTCCAGGGGATGAGGAAGCCTTTCAGATAACGTAGCAAGAGGGGTTTTGATTGGCAAAGCCTCTTATGAGTGTACGGTTGCTCTGTGAAAATAAATACCTTTCCTCAGGAAAAAACAATTTACTGTTTATCACCGATAAATTTGAGGGAGATGGGAAAGGAGTTGGAGATAACCACTCGGTGGCTTCATTTTATTTCAGCACTGGGCAAGGGGATAGGAATGGCAAAGAGAAGTGTAAGGAACTGATTTCTAAAAATGGAGGATACCTATAAAAGAAACTGAGTCGGTGTTTCAGAGTTCAGTGTGCCTCTGCCATGTTTATTGGACTTTGAGAATTTGAATTGTGAATTTGAGAATGTTTGAGAATTTAAAATGTGAATTTGAGAGTGTTTTTTAAAGAAGCCTATGTTTTGAGTTACATGATTTTTAAATGATAGTAATATTTACAATGTGAAATGTCTTGAAATATTTCTCAGACAAAGGGTACATCATCATTTGGTAAGCGCCGAAATAAGACACACACCTTGTGTCGTCGATGTGGGTCCAAGGCGTACCATCTTCAGAAATCTACCTGTGGGAAATGTGGTTACCCTGCTAAGCGTAAGAGAAAGTGTAAGTAACAGAGTTGAGTTAAAAAACTTGTGTTTCTTTGTTGTTTTCAATAATCTGTTTTTTTTCCAACCAAGAAAGAATACTGTATTATCTTGCAGTGTTTGGAGCTTTTTTTGAAATTATTACTGATTTAACTATATTTCCGCTAATGTGCAGTATTACTGCATAAAAATTTACTTAATTTATAATTGTTTTTTCTTCTGTCAGATTGAATAGTTGTGCTATTCAAACATACTGTGCAACTAATTATTTGGCGCAGATGAGTAACAGTAATTTCTGTGTTCTAGATAACTGGAGTGCAAAGGCTAAAAGACGCAACACCACTGGTACTGGTCGCATGAGGCACCTGAAAAGGGTCTACCGTCGATTCAGGTATGACATTTTATTACAAACTAGTGTAATCTGACATCTTTGATGGATTTCACTGAATTATAAAATTCATCATTCAAAGTTAACACTTATTTGGTATGCTTGATGAGGTATGGCACTTCTTTTAAAATATATTGTGGAAATAAATGATGTCTTATATCTTCAAAGGAAAATACTGCCAATTATAAAAAGCTCATTCATTGTTAAAACATAGGATGTATAGCAAATTCTGATGTTTCTGTTAATTGTAGATAGTACAGAACACAGAGGATATTGTAATAAAGCACTCACATTTGAAAATGTGTACTTTGTGTAGCATTAGCTCTTTTTGGGAGTCTGACATTAATGGTTGCACTGAAGTTGGACTTTTCTAAGAAACAATTCTTGAATGCATTCCAATCCCTTCTTGCCCACAAAAAAAGGATTTAAATACTTCAGTGGTTGCCCTTTAATTTGGAGTTCAATTAGTAAGTAACATCTGATTCTGAGTTACAGGTTTCTAGAATGTCTTATAAAGCTTTGAGTTCTACTTAAAAGGTACTGTACTGTTAAACTCGCTAAGAATTTCTTTTTGTGTGACCTCCATGTTCTAAACCACAGCTCTGTAACTTATGGCCTGATACACCAGAAAGATGGATGGGAAAACCCAAGCAATTCAAGAGTCTTCTTAAAAATGTAGATTATATTTAATAGTGAAAAGTAGGTCTTTTAAGTCCTGGACCTAGGTGTCTTTGTGGGATCCATTCATCTGGGGTTTTTTGGTAAGCACAATCTTTCCCAGAAGCATCCAGAAAATACCTTACAATGTGTAACTGCAGCCTGATTTCCACCAAGTGTTGCTGAAGTAGAAATGTCATATCCAAAAGCAAGCTTGGGGCCAATTTCTGTAAGAAATTGACTCGAACTTCAGTGCTAACAAATGTGAAATCTTTTGCCAAGCTGCTTAGTTGGAACATAAAGTAAGGCATGCCTTCAGTGGGTGTGTTGTATTGGATTCAGTCTTGCAGTGTTTACTCAGTTAATGAAATCTTCCTGTTTGAAGAAGGCATTTACTTCAGCAGAAGAGAAAGAAAACCATATTGCTTATTCCAAACAGTTTGTGAATTATGTTTCTTAAGAAAAATGTCTGAACATATGAACTCCATAGTGACTTCAGTGCATTACTGAGAGAAGCTGAAAAAAGCTGGTGAACCTGATCTGAAACGTTACTTCTGAGAAAATAACTTGGAGCAGAAGTCAACCTTTCAAAAAATAGTAACCATATTTCTACTTTTAGGAATGGATTTCGTGAGGGAACCATGCCAAAGCCCAAGAGAGCAGCAGTTGCAGCCTCCAGTTCATCATAAAGATACATGTATTTGTTAAAATAAATTGTCTTATCCAGAAAATGTCATCTTTTGTACATGTTTTACTTCAGTGAAACATGGTATATTGTGTCTGGCTGAGCTGGAGTTCATTGCCCCACAGCAGCCCTCCCATTGCTGTGCTTTGCATTGGGAGCTGGAAAGGTGCTGATAACACACCAGTGTTTTGGCTGCTGCGGAACAGCGCTGGCACAGCATCAGCACTGTCTCTCCAATATTCCCCCCTTCCCCCCATCAAGGGGCTGGTAGTGGGCAAGATCCTGGAAGGGGACACAACCAGGCCAGTTCACCCAAATTAACCCAAGGGATATTCCATACCATATGACATCAGCTCAAATATAAAAGCTTAAGGGAGGGAGGAGGAACGGGAGGTATTCGTTATTTTACAGTGTTTGCCTTCCAGAGCAACTGCTCCGCGTGCTGAAGCCCTATTTCCCAGGAAGTGTCTGAACATCACTCACCAATGAAAAGTAGAGAATTAACCTTTTTTTTTCTCTTTGCTCATGTGTACGCAAACTTTTGCTTTTGCTTTAGTAAACTGCCTTATCTCAACCTACTAGTTGTTTTCCATCTTGTTTTCCCTCCCATCCAGCTGGGAAGGGGAGCAATAGAACAGCTTTGTGGGCACCTGATGTCCAGCCAAGGTCAACCCACTACAGCACTACAGTCCTTTTTCAGCACACAATGTGTGGGGTGAGACAAATGCAGTTATATATATAGAAACATATATTGCATGCTATAGTAAATAATAGTTAGCAAGTAGCAAGCTCCTATGGGGGACAGGGAGTTTGTCAGGTGCACTCCTTATCTCTTTATTTTGCTGAGTTTGGGAACATGTAAATACAAACAATGGCTCTATGCTTTGCCCTTACACTGATGGCCTTGTTATGCTGGGGGAACTGTCTTTTGTGGATGATGAGGGAATACACCTCCCTCTGCCTGCCTGAGATTGATGTGAATGCTTTTATAATGCAGGCTCCCACAGTCATTGCTCATCCTTATGTAAGCTGCTTAATACTATTAATATTAGCTAATACTGTTGGTACACAATGGAGTTAATGGAATCTGGTGTCATCCTGATGTAAGAGAAAACAAACTTTGAGTGAAGAGATATTGGAATCTGCCCTCAGGCATCCAATCCAGTTCCTGTGTGGCAGGGTGAGTAGAAGGATTTGGGCAGGTTCCTAGGGTGGTTATCACTTTTCATTATCTGGGACTTTACACCTGAACAGGTAGTCAACCCTGACAAACTGACCTGTCAACTGATAAAAGGGCGCCTTGCCTACCCCACTGAAAACCAGCAGCTCCTCACCCTGTGCTGGGGCTTGGCCTGTGCCTATTGATGCACAGCTCAGTACTCTCAGAGGACTGTAGTTGAGGCAGGAACTCAAACTGCATTTGAGGATAACAATTGCTGAGATAGGGACCCAAAGAACAACTACAGTAATTGCCCCAATAGTGAAAAAGAAATGGACAAGGCCAGTTACAGGTCCATATCATCGATTAGAAATGGAGGAATAAGAGGGTCAGTGGAGAAGAGGGGTGGAGCTTTCAGCGCTGTGTATTTAATGCCAGTTACGTAACTGCTGGGGGGAGTAGTTCCGGCAGGGGAAAATGCCGCGGCCGGAAACAGAAACGTGGCCATTATTGACTGGCTCGCTTCAGCGAAGGGGCCTGCGGATCCCAGCACCCTACGCCCCGCCGTTTCCCCTTTCTCTTCCTGTCCTTCCAGGACGTTTTTGCAGGTCAAGGAGCTGAGGAAAGGCGGCGGCGCCGATATCAACTGAGTCCAGCCAAGCCAAAAGGGAGTCCAGCCGAGCCGAAAAAGGAGTCTAGCGGGGTGTTAGGAAGAGACAGCGAAGCGGCAGAACCGACCCACCCCCCTCCCCCAGCACAGCGGACCGGTGGTAGCGGCGGTGCAGGAACCTGGTGCCGAACTGAACTCAGCGGAGGGAGAGTCGACCCGGCTTGGACGACCGAGTTTCTGAAGGGTTTGTTTAGTCATTGTCTTTTCGGGGGTTTGGTTTGTTTTTTGTTTTGGGGTTTTTTTCCCCTTTTTTTTTTTTTTTTTTTGTTTTGGTTTGATTTGGTTTTTTTTTTTTCTGGCGGCGGCGGTGGGGGACGTTAAACTGCAGAACCCTTCGCCATATTGCCTTTGTTCTCGGGGGGCCTACGTGGTGATCTAGTGCGGGAACAGCTGCTATCTTGTTTTTGTCCCGTAGGGTCAAGCTTCATATCGCCTTTGTTCGTTAAAGCATTCTCTTTTTATAGTTTATTATGATTTAAGAAAGAGACAAAACTTTACAACCTATATAATTTTAAGTTGTAAAGCCGGTATGTTTATCGCAGCACCGGGCACGTGGGAGGTAGCCCTCCAAAGACACGCGCGCCGTCAGTCCCGTATAGCTCAGTATATATGTGGTTACGTGTTACAAATTCATAGAGTTTCCCAATACGCTTATACATATGCATAACCTATCCCCGCTTCGTATTATAATGAGTTCAAAAGTCATTTTTATATCCTTGCGCCTGTCTAGTTCTGTTTTATGGAGGGGTCTTTGCAGAAGGTCTTTTTCACTGACCTTCTCTCCATCCAAAGGCCAGAACAACAAATTTGGGGTTTTTTTGCCAGCGTGGAAGTTCCAGAGTATCACAGTCCTTGTTTGGCAAACACAATGAATGCTAAGTCAGTAGGTATATTGTGTGGTGAGCAGTTTCTGACAAGTTATCTCTTAACTTCTGATTCCCTTGTATCAGTCCCCCCTTTTCTGTAAAATTAGTAAATTCTTTTACTAGTACATAAATTTTTCTTCTATCAAATTTTTGCAAAAGGTGTCTCTCAATGCCTTACCATGTGCGGTTGACAGAGAAGTCAAAATTGCTGCTCGTTGTAACATTCTCCAATTTCAGACACATAACATAAAGGATAAAATAAAGCTGATACTAACTAATATTAAAAGAACAATGATAGGGTGACATAACATATTTAGAATACTAGTTGCAGTAGGTGACCACCTAAAGAGCACATCCCACCAGTGATGACTTGCATCTTGTCTTGCTCTTTTTAAGATTCTGCTTATTTTTTCATTCTAATAGGTGTGGGCAACAATTTGTGGTACATAGTGTAATTAGATTTTATTAATTGGTAGGATACAACTGGGGCTAAATACAAAAAGTCACACTCAACGATCTTAAAATTACAGATACAAAAATTAGAGTGATTTTTAACATTTATGGTTACATTATCATTATCTATTTCTACAAAAGCACAGACAGTCCTTAAGCACACACAACCTTGACCAATATACACAAGCACAGTTTTTTGATTAGCATTTGGATGGATTTCGAAGTGGTAGATGCCTTGCTCTGTATCAAGGCATATGTCTTGGGAATCAATTGCATTGCTTTCACAGATAAACCCTTGTTGTTCTTGTGTAATACAGGATTCTAAATTCAGTCTGCCACTTCTCCTCTACTATCTGGACCCATACCCTACGTTCAGAGGGATAGAGCACTGTTTTCTCATGGTTTAGTCCTAGTGCAATAATGGGATGGATAACATGGACGGTGGCATTACGTATAATTTTGCTAAGTCACCAATTACGGTGGCTAATTTGTTCATTAATATTTCTGAGTCAATTCCATTTAGAACTCCCAATCCAGTTCCCAACACTCCAGTTAAATCTCTCTGTATTCTGCTCCTAGAGGGCACTTGTTTCTGCAGCCAGGTTGTCCAGGCTTTGAAGAATGTTTGTAGGAAAGGAGAACATGTTGGTTGGATTTCGGAAACATTGATTTGCATTAGCAGTTCAACATGTTTAAAAGACCACCCTGGGTTAAACAACAACTGTTTTTGACCCGTGTTCCTTATTACATATGGGCCAGTTTCATAAATTTTGGGTTCAAGTTTAGGTGGTGTGGTTTGGGTTTGGGCTTGAGTGCTGGCGTAGGTTGTAACAGGTCCAGCTATAGCCTTTATTTTAAATTTGAACGAGAGCCCGTTTGTGTCCTTGGCCCAAAGACAAACCACGTCAACAGTTTGTACTAATGTAAAGGTGTACCAACAGTCTGATTCTTTTGAACTGGTACAAACTTCTACATGCTTTTCAGTAGGGGTAGCTGAGACACTTATTTGGGTTGCTTTTTCATAGGTAGTTTCGTTAATTATTTGACAACCTGTTTAATTACTTCTCCTACAGTCCTCTGAAGTTGCTACAACGTTTGTTTTTTTCATTCTTGTCTTGCATACACTTGATTTTCATGCATAACTATAGTTAATAGATTTAAACCTTTTATATTAGAATATTTTCTCATGGATCTTGTAAACCACTTAAAGGCTTGGGACCAAGGCCACTCAGCATTGTCTTGGCTAGAAGTACTCCCCCATCCCTGGATTATAATTATGATCATGAGAAAAATAATCTTCCTGGTTGAACTTGCGTGACTTTCCATGGGGAATTATAGGCTTTCTTCACTTGGGTATGATGAATCCAGGCGTTCTGCTCCTTGATTTTAATTGTGGTGAAAGTGGTGAGGAGTACCTGAAATGGTCCTTACTGTGGCTCTAGAGGTTTTTTTGCAAGAGACTTAAAATATATATAATCTCTAGGTTGAATATCATGTACAGGCTCATCTAAACCTTGGCTTCGGGTTCTGGCCACATGTTTCTCAATCCTTTTGAGTTGCTTGCTTAAAGCCACCATATAGGTGGTCATTATTTCTTCTCCAATTTGGGTAGATATTCCTTTTTATATTCCGTATGGTCTCTCATAGAGTATTTCAAAGGGGCTTAACTGTTCTTTAGTTCTGGGTTTGGTTCAAATTCGTAGCAATGCAAGTGGGAGAGATTGGGGCCAGGGTAAATTGGCTTCTTGCCCTAGCCTCACAATCTGTTGCTTGATTAGATGGTTCATTTTTTCTACTTGGCCACTTGATTGAGTGTGGTACGGGGTGTGGAGTTTCCATTTTATGCTTAATTGGCAGCTTTTTTGCTGCACCACCCTTGCAATAAAGTGGGGTCCTCTGTCTGAGGATATTGTGGCTGGAACTCCGAAGCGTGGTATTATTTCTTGTAGCAATACTTCAGTTATTTCCCAGGCCTTAGCGGTTCTGGTGGGAGAGGCTTCTGGCCACCCTGAAAAGGTATCTGTTAATACTAACAAGTATTGATACCCCCCCTTTTCTTGGAAGTTCCGTGAAATCAATTTGCCACTGCTGTCTGGGCCCATGGCTTCTCCCAATTTGACTAAGTTTTAATTTGTGAGTAATTTTGGGTTTAGTCTGGAGGCAAAGATCACACTGCCGGGTTACTTGTTTGATGGTATCTTGTAATTTCTTGGCAATAATTTTATCATTTAAATATTTCTATAGAGCATCTACTCTCCAGTGTGTTTTCTGATGTTCTTCCCTAATGACCACAATAAATGAGAAGGGATTACTATTTTTCCCTCTGCTGTAATAGCCCATCCCTCTCAGTTGTATGTTCTTTTTTTACTTTTAATTAACTTCCTATCTTTTTTGTTATATTTTGGCTTACTTTCTAGGGAGACTTGTCTATCTGGGATCAAAGCTCCTTTCGTTGTTACCTCACTTTTTGCTGCTTCTTTTGCCTCTCTGTCCGCCAGCTTGTTCCTTTCTTCCAATTCAGAGCTCACCTTTTGGTGTGCCTTGATGTGCATGATTGCTACCTTCTCAGGTAGCTGGACTGCTTCCAACAGCAGCAGTATTTCTTGTGCATGTTTGATGTTTTTCCCTTGTGAGTTCAACAATTTCCTTTCTTTTCAAATGGCTCTACGTGCATGTACAACTTCAAATGCATATCTTGAGTCTGTATAGATGTTTATTTTCTTTCTTTCTGCTATTTCTAGAGCACGAATTAGAGCAATTATCTCAGCTTTCTGTGCAGAGGTGTTTGTTGGCAAAGGTCCAGACTCTATTACCTCTTTGCAGGTGGTAACTGCATACCCAGCATGTCGCTTTCCACTGATGATGTAGCTGCTCCCATCGGTGAACTAGGTTTCTGCGTCATTTAAAGGGGTATCCTTCAGATCTGGACGACTGGAGTATGTGGCCTCAATGGTCTCCAGACAATCATGGTGTACCGGTTCTCCTTCATTCCCACTGAGAAAAGAAGCTGGGTTGACAATGTTAGTTACTACTATTTTTACATCATCTTGTTCCACCATGATTGCTTGGTATTTCAGGAACCTCTGTGGGGAAAGCCAGAGGCCACCTTTCATTTCCAGCACTGCAGACACTGTGTGGGACACTAGCACAGTCATTTTCTGGCCCAGAGTAAATTTCTGTGCCTCTTGAATGTTCATCACGACTGCCGCAACAGCCCTGAGGCACCTCGGCCATCCTTTGGCTGCTGCATCTAGCTGCTTAGACAAATAAGCAACTACCCGTCGGTACAGACCCAGGTCCTGTGCTAATATTCCCAAGGCAATCCCCTGTTTCTCATGGGAAAACAGAAAGAATGGTTTACTCACATCTGGAAGTCTTAGAGCTGGAGCTGACATGAGGGCATTCTTCAGCTGGTCGAAGGCTCGTGTGGCCTCTTGTCCACTGAAAATCTTTCTGTTCTGTGTTTATGAGAGCATATAGGGGCTTTACAAGTAAACCATAACTATAAACCTAAAGTCGACACCATCTTGTCATTCCCAAGAATGTTTTGAGTTCTTTCACAGTTTGAGGTTTCGGGATCTGGCAGATGACTTCCTTGCGGTCTCGTCTCAAAGTTCTCTGTCCTGCACTGATTTCATAGCCCAAATAGACTGCCTTTTTCTTCATTACTTGGGCCTTTTTCTTGGAAACTCGATACCCCTGTAGTCCTAGAAAGTTTAGCAGACTTACTGTCCAGGCAAGACAGGCCTCTTTAGTCTTGGTAGCTATTAAGAAGTCATCCACATACTGCAAAAGTTTTCTTTCTGATGGCGGGGCCTCCCAGGATTCTAAGTCCTTAGCAAGTTGGTCTCCAAATATGGTAGGACTATTTTTGAACCCCTGAGGCAACACTGTCCAGGTGAGCTGAATTTTATGTCCACTTTTAGGGCTTTCTTATTCAAAAGCGAATATTCTCTGGCTGGCTTCATGGAGAAGGAGGCAAAAGAAGGCATCTTTCAAATCTAGAACAGTAAACTAGGTTAACTCTGGTGTTAATTCAGTTAATAAAGTATATGGGTTTGCCACCACAGGGTAGAGGTCCTCTGCTATCTTATTTACAGCCCTTAAGTCCTGCACTACCCGGTATGACCTATCAGGTTTGCGAACAGGTAGTATAGGGGTGTTAAAATCAGACTGGCATTCTTTCAATAGTCCTAGCTGCAAAAAGTTTTCTATTACTGGGCTAATTCTTTCTCTGTCTTCTTTCTTTAAAGGATATTGTTTAACTCTAACTGGCTGTTTTCCCTCCATGAGTTTATTTTGTATGGGAGGTGCATTCTAAGCCCTCCCAGGAACACCAGTAGCCCAAACCCCAGGAAATACTTGTTATTTCTTCACTAATTTCTTCTTTGGTCTCAGTGGTTGTCAATATTAAGCTTAATATTTCTATATATTGGTGATCATTCACCTCTAGAGTAATCTCTCAAGTTTTAAACATAATGGTTGCTTGCAATTGTTCCAATAAGTCTCTACCCAAGAGTGCTTTTGGAGAGTTGGGCATGTATAGAAACTTATGAATTCCCCATTGTTTCCCAAGTTTATACTTCAGGGGCTTACAGAAATATGCTTTTTCAGGTTGGCCAGTGGTGCCTTTTACCACGACATAATCTTCCCTTATAGGCATCAAAACTTTATTCAAGACTGAATAAGTTGCCCCCGTATTTACCAGAAACTCCTTTCTCTTTTTCTCCTAGCTTTACTATAACCAGGGGATCTGCTAGGGTGGAATCCTCCGGTCCTCTTCAGTCTTCCTTAACATATGCAATTTCTCTTTCCTCAGAGTTATCCCGTTTCTTATTGGGGCGTTGTCTTGGTTTGAAAGACAAGTGCCTGCTAAGAGAGGTTGAACCCTCCCTTAGGACAGAGAATGTGATTTCCCCTCCCTCCGAATTATTTTAATTTTGAAATCAAGGGCTTTCAGGCAAAGGTATGGGAAAAAGAATAACAGTTCTTTACTAGTATCTATAAACAAGCAATAACAATAATAGCAACCACAAATAAAACTAGAAACCAGTAGCAGATGACTTTTTGAGCTGCTGAGCACTTTCCCGTGTGGTGTAATTACGGTCAAAAACAGCAGGGGCGCTGTTGAGCTCCCGGCTGGGCAGGGCAGGTACGATGACTCCCGAGCGGCTGCAGTTGGCGCTGTGGCGCAGGGTCAGGTCAGCCTCAGGCAGCTGGTAATGGCGGAAAAAAGGCTGAGAAAGCAGGCAGGCGGCTTGGAGCAGCAAAGTGGGGCGGCAGGGGCTGGGGCTGGCTCTCCCAGGCTAGCCAGCGAAGTAGCGAGAATTCTGCAGTCACGGCAGACGCCGCGGTCTCGTGCGCTGAAAACAGAGCGGGTGGCAGGGATAGCCAGACTCCCCGGCAGCTGCTGCGAGAAACGCAGCCTGGAAAACGTGCACTTCCCAGTGGGAAAGAGGTTGAATCAAAGCTCACCCAGTCAGGAGAAGACAGAGCACAGTTGGATCTCCTGCGGTCGCAGCCAGAAGCAAAGAGCAGCCTCTCCTCCCGGTGTCCGATGACGAGAGTGCCACTTCCAATGGCGGGCTCCTGCCTTACCCTGCCTCGCCCAAGCACACCCTTTTGTGTCTTACAAAAGACTTGATGGCTCTAATCACCCAGCTATTTGTTGCTTAGTAACAGGGATGGAGAAAAAATTCCAATGCCCCCCAACCTCCGACAGACGTGTATTTTTCTTCTCTGGGCAATTATTTTTCCAATGTCTGAATTTCTTGAAATTTGCACACTGGTCCTTGTGCAGTCTGGTTTTTCCTTGCTTCTGCCTCCCTTTCTGATTACTCCTTTCTCCACTCTCTTCCACTAATGTCACTAACTTTTTGACTCCCTCTTTATATTTTGCTTCTCGGTTTGTATTCCCCTCTGTTTTTCTTCTCCCTTAGTTTAATCATTAAAGCTTAAACTATCATACACAGCATGCAATTACTTAACACACCGTCACAGCAAAGACAAATTACACAATAAACTTCTACGCACATCATTCAAAACAATACACAAACTTTAAACATTCATACCTTACTTCCGGGATCCGGGTTATTCGGGGCGTCACTTCTGCCCCCTGGTCTGCACTTACTTCCAGGATCCGGTTGTTAGAAGCGGAGCGCACACACACGCGTGCACACACATGCGCACACACCGGTTATAGGAGCTCCAGACACCCAGACATACGGTAATATCCTGCTTACCCTTTCTCCTGCCTCTTATACAGTCATTGGCAGGTCTATCTTGGCTTCCAAACCTGGAATGCAGCAGAACTCTCGGATTTGCCTCGATCTCCCTCGGCAGACCTTGCAGAATCCTTTCCCTGCTAGCCCCCTGGCCAGCTGCTTGCAAGCCCAAACAGGGACCCTCGCTGTGCACGTAGACGTCTCTAGTGCCTTACCAGCCCCCCCTGGCTACGCATACACCTTGTAGACTTATTGATTGATAAACATACCATTTTTCGTGCTGCGAGTAGATACTTCTCTGCCCGGGCAGCGGTCGAGCCAGAAGTGGTGGTCTTCCAGGGAAAAGTGCCCCAGGGCGCGCCAAAGAGTCCGTTTCTGGCCAGCCCTGCACCGAACAGAGGTTCTCCAGCTGGCTTGCCAAAGATTTAAGAAAGAGACAAAACTTTACAACCTATATAATTTTAAGTTGTAAAGCTGGTATGTTTATTGCAGCACCGGGCGCATGGGAGGTAGCCCTCCAAAGTCAGTCCCGTATAGCTCAGTATATATGTGGTTACATGTTACAAATTCATAGTTTCCCAATACACTTATACATATGCATAACCTATCCCTGCTTTGTATTATAATGAGTTCAAAAGTCATTTTTATATCCTTGCGCCTGTCTAGTTCTGTTTTATGGAGGGGTCTTTTTCACTGACCTCTCCATCCAAAGGCCAGAACAACAAATTTGGGGTTTTTTTGCCAGCGTGGAAGTTCCAGAGTATCACAGTCCTTGTTTGGCAAACACAATGAATGCTAAGTCAGTAGGTATATTGTGTGGTGAGCAGTTTCTGACAAGTTATCTCTTAACTTCTGATTCCCTTGTATCAATTATTATTGTTGTGTTTATTGTGAGTCTCTTTAGTAAATTGTGACTCTGACTTCGCTCTTCCTTAGTATTTACTTCAACGTTATAGAAAACAGGGTGGCTTGGGTGGCCTTAATTTCCCCGGTGCGTTTTTATAACCAGGACAAGGGGCAGGAGGTGCTCCAGGCACTGGAGCTGAGATTCCCCTGCAGCCTATGGTGAAGCAGCTGTGCCCCTGCAGCCCATGGAAGTCCACGGGGATGCACAGATCCACCTGCAGCCCGTGGAGGAGACCCATGCTGGAGCAGGTGAATGCCTGAGAGGAGGCTGTGAATCCATGGGAGACCCATGCTGTAGCAGGGACCTGCAGACCTGTGGAGAGAGTAGCTCATGCTGGAGCAGGTTTCCTGGTAGGACTTTTGACCCCATGGGGGACCCACGCTGGAGCAGGCTGTGCCTGAAGGACTGCACCCCATGGAAAGGGACCCACATGGGAGCAGTTCGGGGAGGATTGTTGCCCATGGGAAGGACTCAGACTGGAGAAGTTCATGGAGAACTCTCTCCAGTGGGAGGGACCCCACACTGAAACAGGACTTCTTTCCCTGAGCAGTAGCAGGAACCATGTGTGATGAACTAGTCATAACCCCCATTCCTCATATAAAGGTGTTTTTTAAGTGTGAAAAACGAGGTCCACTCTCCTGTTAGGATTAAAAAGGTTTAATAAAAGACAATAGGGGACAGATAAAAACAAAAGGTCAGTGCTGGGTGCTTTGGCATTCAGCCAAAAAAGCACACCTGGTATGGACAGAGACATCCTTTACAACCCTTCAGCCTAATGCATATTCATAAACACTTATGCATATTCATATTTTCCTCCAAACTAGTTTGCATGTTCTGGGAACTGCTTAGCCTAGCTCCTCCTTGGATATGCCTCCTTGGAGCATGCGCAGTCCTCTTTAATTGATTCTGTTATCACTCCCAGATTGTGGTTTCTGCAGGTGACAGGTGCTGATAGTTGGAGTGTCACTGGCAGGGTCCGTTCGTGGGATGTTATCCAGTTCAAGCATTCTAACAACACTATAACATCTATTTCACTACTACGTCTAAGCTCAGCTAGCACCAGAAAGAAAGACCTTAGTCATCATTACACAGTAATTTTTCACAGCAAGGCTACCTCTGTAAGAAAAGAATTAAAATAATACACATAGTATCCATTGTAATATTTGTGAAAAGCCAACATTATGGTATGTATTTATCACATAAGTATTATTTTACTTCTCATTATCCTGCTCTGATTTTGTTAGTAATAAATTCAATTAATTTCTCTGATTTGAGTCTGTTTTGCCCATGATGGTATTTTGTGGGTGATCTCTCCCTGTCCTTATCTCAACCCATGAGCCCTTTGTTATATTTTCTCTCCCCTGTCCAGCTGTGGAGGGGAGTGATTGAGAGGCTTTGGTGGGTGTCTGGCATCCAGCCAGGGTCAACCCACTACAATCTTTTTGGTGCTGTCACTCAGATCATGAGGATTTTGAGATAAGGATAGTAATTGGGAGAGGTAATGGGCTAAACAAGTACTGAACAATGTTAGAGTAGAATGGTCATGGGGAATTGTTGCAATTGTGGTGAAGGGACAAGGGGTGAATTTTGTGTAAGTTGTCAATTTTTGTTGTGTTGTGATGATGTTATTTTGGTTTTTGTGGGGGGGATTTTTGTCCATGGTCTTCACCATGGGCTGCAAGGAAATCTCAGCTCCAGCACCTGTGATGCCTAAAAAGCTGGTAAAAATAAGACGCAAACGCTGCAGTATAGGGAAAAGGGTATTACCTTGGTTTACTATGATCCCCGGTGCACCATCGTCAAAGGTGGTACCATGACGAAAAAAAGCCCCTGGGTACAACCCGTATACAATTTTATGGACCTCACCAATTAGCATACCTATCTAAAATCCCTCAATAAGAAACCTAACAAATGAAGTAATTGTCTCCCTATTCTAATTAACCCCCCCCAATGAGGCTACCACTTAGTTTACAAAAACATGTTCCAGAGAGGAGGCTCGTTCAAGGTTGGTGCCTCATGTTCTTAAGATTGTGGGGATGTTTCGTCTTCCCCAAAGAATTCCGAACTAGGCTAGAGTACAAGGGTTATAAACATGTGGGGCTAAGATACAGGGAGTGAAAAGTACAGGGAATGGGAAAGGGTATAAAATGTATAAAAAGGGTATAAAAAGAGTATAAAGAGAAAGGACAAAAAACCATCAGGCATCACCTGGAGCATCTCCTGTCCCTCCTTCTCCACTGATCTCAGTGTCTGCATGGTTGTTACTCATGTATTCTCACTCCACTCTTCTCTGTCTGCAATTTCATCTGCACAAGAACTTTATTTTTCCTTCTTAAATATGTTATCACAGAGGCGTTACCACCATTTCTGATTGGCCCAGCCTTGGCCAGCTGCCTGTCCATCCTGGAGCCAGCTGGCATTGGCTCCTCTGGACATGGAGGAAGCTTCCAGCAGCTTCTCACAGAAGCCACCCCTGTAGCCCCCCTGCTACCAAAACCCAGCCATGCAAACCCACTACACATGGGATTCCTGAAAATGCATATATTTACACATACAAATTCTTGATGGTATGCACCAAAGCAATTCATTAAAAATAATCTCTTAATTGACTTTCCATTTGATAGCACCTCCACCTTGAAAAGGGCCATCATCTCTGTGCTGAATTTAAAAAGAGGGTTGTATGTTACTCAACTCACCTGCAGGAGAAATGGAATATTGGCACTATGGACTGAGTTTCATTGTGTCCTAGCATGTAGAGTCATAGAATTTATCACAAATATGGTAACTTGAATAATGGCTCTAAGTGCTGTTCTAGGAGGGAATAGTTTAAGAGGGATTCCCAGTCTTTGACATTGTTCACTGTTTTGTGGCTCTGAAAGGCCTGCAAAAGTATTGCCTATTCAGTGGGTCATTGCTTGGGTAAAAAGAAAATGCCAAGTCTGGAACACACATACTGCCAGACATTGTTGAGACAAGTTTCTCAAATGGTCTAGCAAGGTCAGTGTGGAAAGTTGACACACAAATAGATCAGAGTTAATTTGTGAAAGGACTAGTGCCCAAGTCTTATGAGGAGCAGCTGAGGGAGCTGGGGTTGTTCAGCCTGGAGAAAAGGAGGCTCAGGGGGACCTTATAGCTCTCTACAACTACCTGAAAGGAAGTTGTAGCCAGGTGGGGGGTTGGGCTCTTCTTCCAGGTAGCAATTGACAGGATGAGAGAAAATGGCCTCAAGATCCACTAGGGTAGGTTTAGGTTGGATATTAGGACAAATCTCTTCACTGAAAGGGTGGTTGGGCATTGAAACAAGCTGCCTAGGGCAGAGGTGGAGTCACCATCCCTGGAAGTGTTCAAAAAACATGTGAATGTGGCACTTGGGGACATGGTTTAGTGGTGGACTTGGTAGTGCTGGGTTGAGAGTGTGACTCTATCTTAAAGGTCTTTTTCAACCTAAATGATTCTAGGATTTTATGCTGGGTGTAAACATTAAATGGTAAGGTAGTATGATACAGAAGTCAGTGACTTGGGGGTACATTTGAATTATGGATTGATACCTGATAAACTTGTACCCCTACATGGTGTGTTACTGGGTCACTCAGCTAGCTGTCAAACTCAGCTTTAAAAAAAGGGATTGTGAGATGAAAGTTTTGGGAATTTAGAAGATAGTGATCCCTGCAAGGCTTTAGAGGATTTCAGATACCTTGGAGAAAAAAATACACACACATGCCTCTCTTCCCCCCCAGAAAAACCCCAACCAACAAACCACCAAAAACTTCTGATATTTTAAGCTTCTGGGGCTGTTCTATTATTCCTTTGGTTTTATCATTAATTTCTAGAAGTAGCATACTGCTTTGTCAGTACTGAAGGATTAGCAGTCAACAAATATATCAGCTTGTGTAGATCACTGAAGAAATTTTCACCCAGGTTTGAAATTGTAATGCCCTTGACTGCACTTTCTTATATTTTAAATGAAGTATAGTTAATACTTTTGGATATTTGAGTGTATCTACTTAGGCTGTTTCTAAACAAAGAGAGAAATCTTGCCCTGCTGTTCTCTTAGCATGTAACAAATATATTGTACTCACTCTGCTTTTAATTGGTCCTTCTGAGAGTTTGAAAGTAAGTGGTGTCGAAGCTGTTAACTTCAAAATACATTTTGTACATATTGCACATCTATGTATTCACAGGGCGCAGGAATACATCTAAAATGTGTTTTTTGATTATATACCTGGAAACAAATGTAAGAGGAAGTAATCATAAATGTCTTTGTTACTCTCAGAGTGAGACTAACCCCTCAGAGCATCTTAAAACAGGTTAGCAAGGCACTAAGGGCTTTTTGAATTATGGTACAATTGGATGGCAGGTGTTCTTACTATAGGTGCGAATGAAAGCCTTTGCTTTGCAAAGTCTTATATGATGATTTTTGTGTAACATGGGATTTTTGTTTTGAGCAGCCTGCGTTGCATTAAGAGTAAGAAATTTGGCAGAAAATAACTCCCCTTGCGTTCTAGCTGATCAGAGAGATCAGAGGGGCTGGGCACAGCTGGGCCTAATTTCTGATTAGAACCAATTTGGTTCTATAGGTCTGGTCCTGTTCAATAGGAACTTCCACGAGCACAGATTTATAAATAGTGCAGTTTACCAGCCTGATGCTATAGGTCTGGTTGCATTCAGTAAGAACCTTGTGATTGATCACAGATTCACAAGTAGTGTGATTTATTGAAGCAACAGAAATACAGATTTGGAATAATAATATTGTGTTAACCTGAGTAATAATAATAATACACAAAATCTTATCAAGAAGATGTCCCTGGAGGAGAGGAGTCGAGTCCATTGACTGTCTCCAAAGTCTTTTTGGGTTTTCCTCACTAAGTGAAATTTCTACTCTCCTTTTATACCCTATCTTATCTTCCTCCTAAGTAGTGTATAGCATGATCTAAGCTGAGAGTTGAGTAGTATTGTCATATATGTGGTACCATGTACTTCATTAAGCTTATTAGCATATACAGGGTGTGCATTTTAATATTTTGATGACCCTTAATCAGGCAAAAATTACTTTTTTGGCCATGGTGTCAAGTTCCAGTCATATGACTTTGTTCTGTCCTGTGCTGTTTGTTGGAGCCAAAACAGGAGAATCCTATGTCCACAGGATCTTTTTCAGCCAACTCATCCTTTCTTGATGTCAGCTTTGCAGATCTCCATCCACAAAGATAACATAGAAGGAATGCAGTGTAGGCTGTATATAGTAAGTCTTAGCCCTTGCCTGGATTCTTGGTCATCATCCCACAGCCTGTTATGCTGACCCACAAACATGATATAATACTGCAAAAGCAAGTGCTTAGCTATTTGCTGCTGCTATCTGTTAGCTCTTCAGCCTGAATTATATTATGCTCTACCACAATGCTGAAAAATGAGCATTTATATAATATACAACATATCAAGGTAATAGCGATTGAAACTTGCAATGGCTTGCAGTCACTTTTTAAAACTTACAAACTTCATTTCAGGAGGAATTTTACCTATACCAAGAATGAATTTTATGAACAAAGAGTTTGACAGCTGCTGCATTTTCATCTACCCTAAAATCCTTGGTGAGGGGCAGGAGATGAGTTAATTTGGGTTATGTTGAACTATCTTGATTTGAAAGACAGGTGTCTGTCCAGGAAGGTGGGAACCTCCCTTAGAATCGAGAATATGCCCCCCCCCCTCAGAATTATTATAACTTTGAAATTAAGGGGCTTTCAGGCAGAGATATAACACTTCTTTATACATACTAGTATGTATAAAAAGACAAACACACCAGCAACAGTAGCAACAACAAACAAAACCAGAAACCCAGTAACAGCCTTCTCCCGGCTGTCAAAACACCTTCCCCTTTGGTGCAGTTACGGTCACAGCCGGCAGGAGCGCTGTTGGGCTCCCGGCTGGGCAGGGCAGGCTCGATGATTCCCCCTCAGCTGCAGGGGGTGCCGTGGCGCGAGTTCAGCCACGTCTCTCTCTCACGTGGGTGATGGTGGGCGGGCTGGATGGCAAAATGGGCTGTAGCAGGGACCTCGGACCGGCGGCTGGGACAGCAAAGGCAGGCACCCCCCCGGAGTGGCAAACAGAAAGCTCTGCAGCCTTGGCAGGGGCTGCGGGAGTCAGGTGGACACGGGGTGCTGGGCTTGAGTGCAGCACCAAAGCCCGGGGCAGCGGCAGCCAGGCTTCTTTGCAACAACTGCTGCACGAAGCCGGGAAGACGCGCCCTCCAGGAAGGGGGAGGGGGTCGGGGTCCCGGGTTTTCCCCTGAGGCAACCGGGTGGATGGCGAGGGTCCTTTCCAGTCAAATCAGGTGTTAATAAGGTTTCAGTTCAACGGCTGCTCTTATGAGCAAAGGCTCACCCATAACAAAGAACGGGGTAGTACAGGGCTGTGCTCTGGCGGTTACAGTGATCTCCCCTGCACCAAGCAACAGCTCGACCGTGCTCCTTCGATGCCAAGCAAGAGAGCTAGGAGCTGTGCCCAGCCCCTTCTGCCAGCCCTAAATCTCGCGATATCTCTGCCCCTCCAAGAGAAACCTCTCAGTTATGGGAGTAGCCAGCTGCACTCTTCCCCTAGAACTTGGCTACTTTGTCTCTCTCAAGTACTGGTTTTATTGTCTCTTAGCAACAGATGGGACAAAATTCCCTGAGAGTATGAAAAGAAAAGGAGCAATCCTAACCTCCAACATAAACCCATTCAAAAACGCTTAGATAGCTTGCTATTACATGTCAGTCATTGTTGGACTAAAAGCTTTCCTAGATATAGATTCTGAAGTGCTTCAGTTGTTTGTAGTGTTTTGTTAAATGTTGAAAGCTTGACTGCCTTGATGATTTTTCAGTATAGAAATGAACTTTTTGTTGAGCTCTTGCTATAATAATCTTAACTCGAGCGTTATCAGTTAGAATTGAACCTCTGCAGAGTATTCACTGGTACTTTAGATTAGCCCCCTTTATGTCCCAGGTCCTACAGCTGGGTCTCGGCAATCCCAGGCACACCTAAAGTTTGGGGGGGGAAGTGATTGAGAGCAGCCCTGCAGAAAAGGACTTGGGGGTTATGGTGGTTTTGATTGACCCAAAACATCAGTAAAGTATTTTTTAACATCTAGGAGAAATTTGGACCCCTCAGAAGCTGTCGTGGTAGGCCCGTGGAAGTGTGAGGGGTGGGGAGTGGCACAAAGATGGCTCCTGTTTGTCCTGAGTGAAAGTTCTGGAAGTTTTTGCATCAGGTCCAGCAGAGCCAATCTCTGATGGCTCTGAAGGTGATGGACATGCTGCCGGCCAAGTTTGGGACAATTAGAGGTGCTAGTTATGCCTCTGTGAAAACATATTTAAGAAAAATTCAAAACAAGGTAGGCACGCACTTCTTTGTAGTTAGAGGAGCAGGAGGTGGAGGTAAAAATATGTGAAGGGAGAACAGCATGGAGATGCCAAGGTCAGTGAAGAAGGTGGGGGAGGAGGTGCTCCAGGCGCCGGAGCTGAAAACCCTCTGCTAGCTGTGCTGAAGACCATGAGGTCCCCCTGCAGCCCATGGAGTCCACAGGAGTGCAGAAATTCGTCCACAGCCCACGCCAGAAGAGCAGGTGAATGCCTGGAGAAAACTGTGAACCAGTGGGAGTATCATATAAAGAGTTAAAGCTGCAAAGGCCTTGCAAGGGAGAGAAAAGCCTTGCTCCTGGGATGGAAGCAGCCTGGCCTCGGCTCGGGAGAGTCTGCACAGCACCTTATGGACAAAAGAACTCATGTTGCAGCAGAATTCGGGCAGGATGTTGCTCGTGAGATTGGACCCACGCCAAAGAAGTTCGCAGAGGACTGTCTCTCGTGGGAGGGACCCCATGGCTAAGTAGAGAACCCCTTTCCCTGATTGGACTGACCAGAAAACAAACCCCTCACCCTGCCCCCTGCCTGTGTTGTTGCTTTGGAAAGAGGGAAGGGGGGTGAGCAGAGAGACTGCTTCTTAAGAGGGAGGGGGTGAGAGTAGAGAAACTGTCTGGAGAGAGAGAGAGATAAATAGAGATAAAGAGTATTTGTAGTAGAAGAATTGTGGTGATGAATAGATTTATGGACCTGCTCTGTGGACTGAGAAAATACCCCACACCCTGCCCCCCTACCCGAGCTTGTTGGTTAAAAAGAGGAAAGGAGGTGAATAAAAATGGGTTCGTAAGAGGGAGGGGGTGAGTGAACAAAATAGTATATGAAAAGTTTATTTTTGCCTTGCATTTATCCTCCAACTCTGTTAGGTAATTAAATCACTTTGGAACTTTAAGTTTGGAGCCTGTTTGCCCTTTCTTCCGTGCATCCTCCTACCAGTGTCCTATCTCATTTAACTCATGAAATTGGTGTGTGTTTTTACAGTTTTTTACCTTTCCCCTCTTCTGCACATCTGCAACAGGAGAGAGCTGAAGTGTCAGCGTTTAGTCAGGGTCAAACCCCGACAGGGGTGATGGGTGATGAAAAACCATGAGATGGCAGTGGGCGCTCGCAGCCCAGAAACCAACGGAATCCTGGGCTGCATCCAAAGCAGCGTGGCCAGCAGGTCGAGGGAGGGGATTCTGCCCCTCTATTCTGCTCTTGTGAGACTCCATCTGGAGTACTGCATTCAGGTTTGGTGTCCTCAACTATGTTGGTTTTGCTTAGCCCAGAACATCAGCAAGGTATCTTTAGCATCTAAGAGAATTTTCAACCCCTCAAAAGCTGTTGTGGTAGGCCTGAAGAAATGGTTGAAGGGTTGGGAGAAAACATACCCCTGTGTTCACGAGTTAGTTTTGCTTAGCCCAGTTTTTGCTAGTGGGTGGGGAGGGGCACAAAGATGGCTCCTGTGTGTTCTGTGTGAATGTTCTGGAAGTTTCTCACCATGTCCAGCAGAGCCAATCTCTGATGGCTGGAGGAAGCTGTGATCCAGTGGGAGTCCCAGTAGACAAAAAGGCCTTGTTCCCAAGATGGAAACAGCCTGGCCTCAGAGGTCTGGACCCTTTGGACAAGGACTCATGTTGCAGCAGATTCGGGCGGCTGTTGCTTGTGAGATTGGACCCATGCCAAAGAAGTTCACAGCAGACTGTCTCCTGTGGGAGGGACCCCATGGCTAAGTAGAGGACTCCTCTCCCTGAGCAGTGGAAGAAATTTTGGTGATGGACTGACCAAAGGAAAAAACCCCCTTACATTGCCCCCCCGTGCTGTTGGTTGGAAGGAGGGAGGGGGGTGAGCAGAGAAATGGTGTCTTAAGAGGGGGGGGTGTGAGTGAAGAAACAGTGTCTTAAGAGCTTATTTTTACTTCTCATTTGCCTCCTCTGACTCTGTTTAGGGTTAGGCTAGCAATAAATCACTTTGCAACTTTTTCACCCTGTTTTGCCTTCAGTGTGTCCTCCCCGGTTACTTATCTCAACTCATGATCTCTGTGTGTGTGTTTAATGGTTTTCTTCCCTCCTCTGTACAGCTGCGGCAGGGGAGAGCAGAGAGAGCAGATGTCATAGGTGCCTGGCATTTGGTCAGGGTCAAACCAGGACACCAACATAAGAAGGACATGGATTTGTTGGAATAAGTCTGGAGGAGGGACACTAACTTGATAAAAGGACTGGAACACCTCCCTTACAAAGACAGGCTGAGAAAGTTGGAGCTGTTCAGCCTTGAGACCTCACAGCACCTTCCAGTATCTGGAGCCTACAGGGAAGCCAGAGAGGGACTCTTCGTTAAGAACTGTAGTGATAGGACAAGGAGTAATGGTTACAAATTGAAAGAGGGGAAACTAAGGTTAGATATTAGGAAGAAATTCTTTATTGTGTGGGTGGCAAGTGAGAAAGGAGTGGTTAAATAGATAACCTAAATCTATTTACACTTCAACCATCCTTATTTCTTTGATCTTTTGCCCCTTCCACCAGCACGGCACCCATCCAGGGCTGAAGGCTGATAACAGTTTTGGCCATGTGGATTCCCTTAATCTTATCAAGATAAAAGGGGTAAAAGGAATCCTTTTGAAATTGAGCACAAGAAATCACTAATAATATTAATGACTTATGAGAAGTAATTTGTATAACCATTCCTATCCTGGGGAATGTAATGAATATTCATGAATTTTACCTATAACACTGTGTCTTTGGAGGTACTGAGGTGTGTGTGTTTGGTGGAAACAATTCCCACACACCCGATGCATCGAATAAAGCAAATACCCACTTGTCTGACTTGGTCTCTGAAGTGTCTCCAGGCTCGATTGGAGCGAATCAAATTGGCACCTCAGATGGGACCCTAACTCTGCTCGGCTGCTGGATCCAAAGGTAAGCAGACCTCCCAGTCGCGACCCTGCATTTTCAGGGGGAGCTCAGCTGTCCTTTGGCTCACGGCGGGGGTAGACTAAGGACCATCTGCACCAAATTAAGGTATTTGCTACTTTTACAAAAACAGAAATGCCTGCAGGTCCGGGGTACTAGTCCCCGAGGGTGGGTTGAGACTGGGTCTCCCAAAATTAGTCCCGAGCAAGAGGTTGGATCCCTGGGGTTGGACCCCGCTATCGTGAAAGGTACTTTTAAGGGGTTGGACCCCCAAGGGTTGGACCCCACTGTACTACACCATCATACTGTGATTTTTGTTCTGTCTGTTGTTATTTTGTTACTGTGTGAATGTGAATGAATGAGACGTGTCTCCGACACGAAGCAATAGTAGAGCTATATCTGTGTTTCAGTTCTCTGGCGACAGAAACGGACAGAGAAAAGCGAAGTGACTGGCAAAGAGTAAATCAGTATAAATCATATATAAACTGTTAATTTGGAGTATCTGGAGGGGGGCAGATTGTATTATTGGAGGGGGAAGTTTTTAGTTACTGAAGTGAGAACACCCAGACCCCCTACAGCTTTCTAATATAGTTCCATGTGATTTTCCTTTTGAAATCCCATTTTTAGTGTGGAAACTGGACTTTTGTTTGCTTGTAATTGAAGGTATAAAATAAGGGGAGAAGTGGCAGAGAGTAGCGTGACTTTGTGGCTGGTTCCCCAGATCTGAGGGGTTTTGAGAGGAAAAGTCAGAGGAGACATGCAGGAAAGTGTGCGTGGAAGGAAGAGAGGGAGAATAGACAAAAGGAGGCAATGGGATCATCAGAAAGCAAGGAAATACCCCCAAAAGTCCATTGGGATGTGTGTTAGCACATTGGAAACAACTAGGAGCGTTTTCTGGAGGGACTATGAAAAAGAGCACCCTAATTAAATATTGCAACCAGTGGTGGCCACTGTACAAATTAGATGATGGTGAAAAGTGGCCAGAAAATGGGACTTTATAACACCCTACTACAACTAATGTTATTTTTAAGGAGGGCAAACAAATGGGATGAGACCTCTTACGCTGATTGCTTTTTCACTTTAAGACGTAAACCAGAATGGCAGAAACAATGTGGTAATTATTTAGCACCTCAGGACTCGATGGTCTTTGTACTGGGAAAAGAGGCAAAAGGGAAAAGCCGCATGATAAGGTGCTGCTCTTCTTGAAGCATCGGGCAAAGGTGTTTATAGCTCAAAGCTGAGAGAGACCAGGATCCCTTAGAAACCCAGGAGTTGATGAACTGCAATGGTGACACCCTAACATCAAGGGCAACATCCCCCAGGTCCTCAACATCCCCGGAGGATAATGAGGATGAAGGGACAAGTGAAGCTAGCTCAGGAATATCATCCAGAACTAGGAGCAAGGCCCTTGTAAAAGAGAAACTAATAGCACCGCTCAGACAAGTGGTAGGGCCAGACGGGGGAATAACAAAAGTTAAAACACCATTTACAGCTTTGGATTTAGATACCTGGAGGGAGGCAGCCAGGCTGTATAGAGAAGACCCTGAAAAGGTAGCAAAGAGGTTTGAATTAATTGTTAGAAATCAAGATATTGATTGGGAGGACATAGATTTAATGCTATCAGAATTAACTGATACAGAAATGCAGCAGTAGTATCTGCAGCAAGAACACATGTGCAGGGACAGATAGCTACTGGAATATTACATGGGATGCAGTGGGATGCTAATGATACGCAAGCGTATCCATTTTTGGTTCGATACAGGAAATTAGTTCATTGGGGACTGTTAAATGTGATTCCTAAAACCGTTAATTGGTCCTTATTATTCAATATTCACCAGGAAATCACTGAGTCCCCAGGCTCATTTATAGAAAGACTGAGAAATAATATGAGAAAACACACTACACTGGACCCAGCCTCTGAAGCCGGGCAACAACAGTTAATACCTTTGTTGATGGGTCAATCAGCACCAGATATACGCAGAAAGTTGCAAAAGATTAAGGGACCAGATAGCCGGGACTTAAAGAAACTCTTAGCAGAACGATGGGAAGTATATAAGAACAGAAAACAAGCCGTCATGGTAGCAGTGGCACAGGCTGAGGAGCCGAGCACCCCCAGGGGTGGGAAAAGGCCTCCACCTAGGGGACAAAGACGGCAACGCCCAGGTCATAACCAGTGCCTGTGCTGTGGGGGGTTTGGGCATTGGAAGCGGAATTGTCCTAACCATGCCGCGATTGTGCAAACGCAATAATCAGCACTGCCAGAACCACTGACTGTAGCACAGCTGCATACAGAATCACGGGGACCAGCAGGTCCCTCCCTAGCAAACCCGCTGGTTAAAATTAAGCTAGGAGAACGAGAGGTGGAGTTTTTGGTGGATACTGGAGCCACATTCTCAGTCCTGAATCAAACTTTGAGTCCTATAAGCAGTGATCATGTCCAAGTTATTGGGGCCACGGGGAAAACTGAAAATGCCTACTTTTTGAGACCTTTAAAATTTACATTAGGCAAGAAGATGGGAATACACCAATTTTTATATCTTCCAAATTCACCAAAACCCCTATTAGGCAGAGATCTACTAACCTGGTTAGAAGCAAAAATAGAATTAATAGAACAAGGAATGAGACTACAGGTCCCTGAGGAAAAATTAATTATGGCTTTAAGCCTAGCAAATATCCCTGGAAAAAGAAGAAATACCCATAGATAGTGAAATAACAGATCAAGTGTTCCCCTTGGTATGGGATGTCAAAATTCCAGGAAGATCAAAACAGGCTTCCCTAGTGGTTATTGAACTGCTGGAAGGAGTGCAGCCAGTATCAGTAAAACAATATCCTCTAAGGCATGAAGCACGGGTAGGAATAGAACCAATAATTGCTAAATTTATTGATCAAGGGTTGTTGAGAGACTGTAGGTCGGCCTACAATACCCCAATTCTACCAGTGCAAAAGCCAAACGGAAATTACAGATTAGTACAGGACCTGAGGGCAATAAATGCAATAACAAAAACAGTACATCCTGTAGTGTCTAACCCTTACACCTTGCTTACAAAATTGCAAAGTGACTGGGTGTGGTTTTCAGTTTTAGATTTAAAAGATGCTTTCTTTTGTCTGCCATTAGCTGAAAGCAGTCAGGAAATTTTTGCATTTGAATGGGAAAACCCCAAAACAGGGAGAAAAAGCCAATTTACATGGACTGTATTGCCACAAGGATTCAAAAATAGCCCCACGATATTTGGAGATAAATTAGCTAAAGAACTGGAAGGCTGGACGCCGCCCCTTGGGGAAGGTACACTTCTGCAGTATGTTGACGACCTACTAATAGCAACAAGGACTTGTGAAGACTGCAAGAACTGGACTGTAAGCCTTTTAAATTTTCTGGGACTAAGTGGATATAAGGTCTCTCCTGAAAAGGCTCAGTTGGTCCTCCAGAAAGTTACATATCTGGGATATAAATTGGTGGGAGGAGAGAGAGCTTGGGAAACAACAAGAAAGAGGCAATCTGTCAAATGCCCCAGCCAACTACAAAGAACTGAGAACTTTTCTGGGAATGACAAGATGGTGTAGGTTGTGGATCCCTCGTTATGGATTGATTGTGAAACCCCTGTGTCAGGGTTTAAATAATCCATGCGAGATGGTGTCCTAGGTTGCAATATTGATGTAGTTAAGTATTCTATTACCACCAGCTGTGGGCCACTAGCTGCTATCACCCACTCCGGATGACAGGCAATGGGCCATCCGTTAGCTATTATCACTTGCTAATGACCCACCCAACATGACAGGCAATGGGCTATCAGGGACCCACCGTGTGACTCATGGACTTATCTCATCCCATTGTGAGATGCTCTGCCGAGGAGGGAGGAGCCAGGTGTTCCCACCTGGATATAACCTGGCCTTGGAACTGCCTGAGCTAGCCCTGTCTACTGGGTTCCCAGAGGACCAGAGCTACTACTGGATCTTCAGCTGGAGACTAGACCTTCACAGTATCACCGCTTCAACTGGACTACTTCAGTTGGACTGCTACTACCACCCTAACAGGGTGTTAGGTTGTATCTGACTTTGTCAGTGCTTTTCCTTGTATTATTTCACTTATTTTTAATTTCAATCTTGACTTGTGATCTCCCACTGGTTTGTTTTCAAACCAATACATATTTTGGCGCCCAACGTGGGGCTCGACCTGGGGAAACTCAGAAATCCTATCACCACGATGCTCAGCTTATCTATATGGGTGCTTTATCTCGCTCTCTATATCTTTCCTCAAATGGGAAACTATCTGCCCGTCGTATTGCTCTTGTTACGATCAGGGCATGGCATGAAAATTGCTCTATTGGTTTATTATGCTTATTGCATAGTAACCTGTGAGGCGATGAACACCATTCGGTATATTTACTCGACTTTGTCTGCCTGGCCTAACCTGAGCTGCTCCGTCTGGGACCTCCTCAGCAATCGCACCCACCCTCTGGGGCTAGGAGGAGAGAGCGGTTTCTTCCAGCATTTCAGGCCAGGCACAGCCATCTTTGACAATATTGAGTTCTCTCTGGATGCTAAGGATGGCATAATCTTCCTGTTAGTTCTGTTTTCTTTCTTCTCTGCGACCAGCACAGTGTACCTCATGCTGAGAAACAGAACAATACTTGGTATTGTACAGCGTCTTCTCGAAGAGGAGGAGAAAAGAAACAAGTCAGCAGGCAAGAGGAAAAGAACCAAAGGAGCAGTCAATGTCTCAACACAGACCATTGCCGAATCAGAACAGCCAAAGCCAGTAGCGGTTGCCCCCGTCCAGAAAAAGAAATCCAAGAGCAAGTCAGTCCGCACAGCAACTGATGAGGATGCGGCAGGACCATCTCACCAAGCAGAAGAGACAGAGCCAGAGATCATCACTCGCTCTCTATCCCTGGGGGAGCTGCGTGACCTACGGAGGGAATTCACCCGGCAGGCGAATGAGTCCATCCTGACCTGGCTGCTCCGTATCTGGGACGCCGCAGCTAATGACACTATTCTGGATGGAAGTGGGGCCAGACAACTGGGATCCCTGTCTCAGGATGTGGTCATTGACCAAGGGATTGGGAAAACCCAGGAAACTCTCAGCCTCTGGCGGCGATTGCTGCTGAGTGTACGGGACAGATACCTGTGCAAAGAAGACCTCCAGATGCACCAAAGGAAATGGAACACAATAGAACAAGGTATCCGATGCCTGAGGGAATTGGCCGTGCTAGAGATCATTTTTTCAGACAACGAGAGATTCCCCAAGAGCCCAGATAATGTCCGGTGCACTTCACAAATGTGGCTAAGATTCGCGCGGCTCGGACCAGAGATATACTCTCGCTACCTGGCAACATTGCAGTGGAGGGAAGGCGAAGACCAGGTGGGCGTGTTAGCAAACAAACTGAGAATTTATGAGGACACTGTCACCGCCCCACTACACACCCAGGTCTCATCGGTAGAAACAAACCTGGCCGAGCAAGTCCGGAGATTGATTGAAGAGAGCCATCAGAAACTAAGGAAAGAGCTCACAGAAAGATTTTTCCATGCCACACCAAAACCAACCCGAGTCTCTGCCATCAGGAGCAGACGTACTCCAGTCAGGGAAAGAAAACAAACTCCACGACGTGACCTCTGGTTTTTCCTTCAAGAGCATGGGGAAGACATGAGGAAGTGGGATAGGAAACCCACCTCCACCTTAGCAGCCCGGGTACGTGAATTGAAAACAGAAACATCCACCTCAAGAAGCTCATCTAGGTATAACACTGCCCCAGTCTCTTGTGGACAGAACCCCCGACAGAATGGAAATGATAATATGACTGATCCTCTTGAAGGAACCTCAGGAACACATTTACAGGAGAAGAACATCGTGCACCAAAAACAGGATTAGAGGAGCCCTGCCTCTAGCCAGGTAGAGGAAAGGGATAATCGGATCTATTGGACTGTGTGGATCCGATGGCCTGGCACGTCTGACCCACAAAGATACATGGCTTTGGTTGACACCGGCGCTCAGTGCACCCTGATGCCATCCAGGTATGTGGGGACCGAATCCATTTCTATTTCTGGGGTGACAGGAGGATCCCAGCAGCTGACTGTACTGGAAGCTGAAGTGAGTTTAACTGGGAATGAGTGGCAGAAACACCCCATTGTGACTGGTCCAGACGCCCCATGCATCCTCGGCATAGATTATCTCAGGAGTGGATATTTCAAGGACCCGAAGGGACATCGCTGGGCTTTTGGGATAGCAGCCGTAGAGACAGAAGACATAAGACAACTGAATACCCTGCCTGGTCTCTCAGACAACCCATCTGTTGTAGGACTACTGAGAATTGAAGAACAGCGGGTACCAATTGCTACAGCAACAGTGCACCGCCGGCAATACCGCACTGACAGAGACTCTGTGGGCCCCATCCATAAGATGATTTGGGAACTGGAGAGCCAAGGGGTGGTCAGCAAGGCTCACTCACCCTTTAACAGCCCTATATGGCCGGTGCGTATGTCCAGTGAAGAATGGAGACTGACGGTGGATTACCGTGGCCTGAATGAAGTCACACCACCACTGAGTGCTGCTGTACCGGACATGTTGGAACTTCAGTATGAGCTGGAATCCAAGGCAGCAAAGTGGTATGCGACCATTGATATTGCCAATGCCTTTTTCTCCATTCCACTGGCAGCAGAGTGCAGGCCTCAGTTTGCTTTCACCTGGAGAGGTGTGCAGTACACATGGAACCGACTGCCCCAGGGGTGGAAGCACAGTCCCACCATCTGCCATGGACTGATCCAGGCTGCACTGGAAAAGGGTGAGGCTCCAGAACATCTGCAGTATATTGATGACATCATTGTGTGGGGAGACACAGCAACGGAAGTATTTGGGAAAGGAGAGAAAATCATAAAAATTCTCCTGGAAGCCGGTTTCGCCATCAAGAAGAGCAAAGTCAAGGGACCTGCCCGAGAGATCCAGTTCCTGGGAGTAAAGTGGCAAGACGGACGGCGTCAGATTCCTTCTGAGGTCATCAATAAGATCATCGTGATGTCTCCACCAACCAACAAGAAGGAGACGCAAGCTTTCCTAGGCGCCATAGGCTTTTGGAGAATGCACATCCCTGAGTACAGCCAGATCGTGAGTCCTCTCTACCTCATAACCCGCAAGAAGAACGATTTCCACTGGGGCCCTGAACAGCAGCAAGCCTTCACCCAGATCAAACAGGAGATCGCTCATGCGGTAGCCCTGGGACCAGTCAGGACAGGAGCAGAGGTAAAGAATGTGCTTTACTCTGCAGCCGGGAGCCATGGTCTGTCCTGGAGCCTTTGGCAGAAGGTGCCTGGTGAGACCCGAGGTCAACCACTGGGATTCTGGAGTCGAAGTTACAGAGGGTCTGAAGTCAACTACACTCCCACCAAGAAAGAAATCTTGGCAGCTTACGAAGGAGTCCAAGCCGCCTCAGAGGTGATCGGCACAGAAACACAACTTCTCCTTGCACCCCAACTGCCAGTGCTGGGGTGGATGTTCAAGGGAAGGGTTCCCTCTACCCACCATGCCACTGATGCCACGTGGAGCAAATGGATTGCCCTCATCACACAGCGCGCCCGTATTGGAAACCCAAATCGCCCTAGGATTCTAGAAATTATAACAAACTGGCCTGAAGGTGAGACTTTTAAATTATCTTCAGAAGAAGCAGAGGAGAAAGTAGCACGTGCCGAGGAAGCACCCCCGTATAACGAGCTGCCGGAGAGTGAAAGACGCTATGCCCTCTTCACCGATGGGTCCTGCCGAATTGTAGGCGCAGATCGGAAATGGAAAGCTGCAGTATGGAGCCCCACACGACAAGCTGTACAGGCTACCGAGGGACAAGGTGGATCGAGTCAGGTCGCAGAGCTTAAAGCCATCCAACTGGCTTTGGATATTGCCGAGCAAGAGAAATGGCCAAGGCTCTATCTCTACACTGACTCCTGGATGGTAGCCAACGCGCTATGGGGATGGTTAGATCGCTGGAGAAAGGCTAACTGGCAGCGCAGAGGAAAACCCATCTGGGCCGCTGAGATTTGGCAGGACATCGCCGCCCGGGCAGAAAAGCTGACCGTGAAAGTTCGACATGTGGATGCACATATACCTAAGAGTCGGGCTAATGAAGAGCATCGTAACAACGAGCAGGTGGACCGAGCTGCCAAGGTGGAAGTGTCACAGGTGGATCTGGACTGGCAGCACAAAGGAGAATTATTTCTAGCTCGTTGGGCCCATGATGCCTCTGGTCATCAAGGAAGAGATGCGACATACAGGTGGGCTCGTGACCGAGGGGTGGACTTGACCATGGAAAACATCTCACAGGTCATCCACAGCTGTGAGACTTGCGCTGCAATCAAACAGGCCAAGCGGGTGAAGCCTCTGTGGTATGGTGGATGATGGTCAAAGTACAGGTATGGGGAAGTATGGCAAGTTGACTACATCACACTTCCCCAAACCCGCCAAGGAAAGCGCTACGTGTTGACCATGGTGGAAGCAACCACAGGATGGTTAGAGACCTACCATATCCCCTATCATGCACCAGCTGCCGGGAAAGTTGAACGGTGCAACGGACTACTTAAGACAACTTTGAAGGCACTTGGCGGGGGAACCTTCAAAAATTGGGAACTGAACTTAGCAAAGGCCACCTGGATGGTTAACACAAGGGGTTCTATCAATCGAGCCGGTCCCGCCGAGTCCGAACCTTTGCACACAGTGGATGGAGATAAAGTCCCTGTGGTACACATAAGAGGTTTTTTAGGAAAGACTGTTTGGATTAGTCCCACCTCAGGCAAAGGCAAGCCCATCCGTGGGGTTGTTTTTGCCCAAGGACCTGGTTATACTTGGTGGGTGATGCAGGCAGATGGGGAAACCCGTTGTGTCCCACAAGGAGAGCTTATCTTAAGTGAGAACTGTGTAGATGGTAATAAAATAAGGGGTGGATAATGTCCTAGCTTGCAATATTGATGTAGTTAAGTATTCTATTACCACCAGCTGTGGGCCATTAGCTGCTATCACCCACTCCAGGTGACAGGCAATGGGCCATCCGTTAGCTATTATCACTTGCTAATGACCCACCCCACATGACAGGCAATGGGCTATCAGGGACCCACCGTGTGACTCATGGACTTATCTCATCCCATTGTGAGATGCTCTGCCGAGGAGGGAGGAGCCAGGTGTTCCCACCTGGATATACCCTGGCCTTGGAACTGCCTGAGCTAGCCCTGTCTACTGGGTTCCCAGAGGACCAGAGCTACTACTGGATCTTCAGCTGGAGACTAGACCTTCACAGGATCACCACTTCAACTGGACTACTTCAGCTGGACTGCTACTACCACCTTAACAGGGTGTTAGGTTGTATCTGACTTTGTCAGTGCTTTTCCTTGTATTATTTCACTTATTTTTAATTTCAATCTTGACTTGTGATCTCCCACTGGTTTGTTTTCAAACCAATACAGATGGGTACGACATAACACCTATGTGATGCAGAAAGTCGTCCCACTTTATTCTTCAGCAGTGCTTCTTTTAAAGCTCTTTACCTTCTGTACACGCGACACGGAACTCTACGTATGGTCTGTACATGCGCCATGCAATATAATTGCAACAATATAATTGGTATAGATGATAAACAAAAGCTAAGCATGCATTATATGATTGGTATATGCAGATTACTAATATGGGCAATATTTCCTATATTCCTTGGCCAGCAAGGAATTCCCTACTCTGGGCAATATTTCTGGTATTCTTTGGCCATCAAGCAACCTTCTACTTTTGGGCAAGGTATCCAGTCTTCTCTGGCCAGCTGCTAGCTTTCTTGCAGCATCTGCAAAATACTTCGTCTTATCTATGTTCAAAGAGTTTCATAGGTCTGTTAAGACAGACCAGCTGTTAAGACAAACTAAGACCCTGACACCCCTGTACCTGCTCCTAAAGGAAACCAAGGGGACCTACCTATACTGGACACCAGAGACTAATAATGCATTTGTAACTCTGAAACGTGAACTAATGCAAGCCCCAGCATTGGGTATACCAGATATCACTGAACCTTTTCTGTTGTTCTCACATGAGAGGCAAGGACTGGCGTTGGGACTTTTGGCACAGAAGCTGAGACCCTACAAAAGGCCAGTGGCTTATTTCTCCAACCAATTGGATGTGGTCAGCTGAGGATGACCCGCCTGCCTGCATGCAGTGGCAGCTGTGATCCTGAACATAGAAGAAGCCTGCAAGTCCACAATGGGCCAGAAGATAACTGTTTTTGTCTCTCATACAGTGTCAGCAGTGCTCACGCAGAAAGGAAATCACTGGTTAACCCCATCTCGCTTTCTCAAATATCAAGCTGTCCTAGCAGAATCAGAGGATGTGAGTATCCAGGTAACCAACATCTTAAATCCAGCAGCTTACCTCCAGGGCAGAGCTACCGAAGAACCCGTATAACATGACTGCATTGAAACCATGGAGGCAGTTTACTCCAGCCGCCCAGACCTGAAGAACTCTCTGTGGCTAGCACAGGTTTTTCCCATGAGAATTCTTCTTGTGTTTTATAAATAAAGATAAAGTTTGGATGTTATTGGAACAGTGTTCCAGAACTTGGACGGTGCAAGCCTGGCTAATCAGGCCTGGGGGAAGGCTTCTGACCGACCAATCTGGGTGACTTTTGAAAACTCTATATATATGATGAAATCAAAACAATAAAGGTCATTCCTTCTTGCCACTGAGAACTGGTGCCTTCATTACTCTGCTAGCTGCTCAACAGCGACAACTCTCCGCTGGAAGAAGCGGAAAACTGGTTCACTGATGGAAGCAGTTATGTCAGAGATAGTAAGTGCTTTGCTGGGTATGCAGTTACAACCACAGATGCTGTCATTGAAGCAAAACCATTACCTGTGGGGACCTCTGCTCAAAAGGCTGAGATAATAGCTCTAACTCGAGCCTTGGCACTAGCCGAAGGAAAGTCTGTCAACATTTGGACTGATTCAAGGTATGCTTTTGGGGTGGTACACACTCATGGGGCTATTTGGAAGGAGAGGGGTTTATTAACCTCACAGAAGAAAGAAGTCAAGCATGCTACTGAAATCTTACAGTTGCTGGAAGCAGTGCTGAAACCTTCAAAGGTGGCTATAATGCACTGTAAAGGGCACTCCCAGGGGAACACCATCCCTGAACTGGGAAATGCTATGGCAGTCAAAACAGCAAAGGCAGTGGCTGGTGCGGTTCAAATACAAGCCCTAGCTTTAATCCCTTCTAGCATCCTTATGGGTGAGAAACCCCCACCATATGACACTGATGATTTGAATTGGATAAAAAAAGAGAAGGGACAAATAGGAACAGATAGGTGGGCTAGAATAAAGGATCTTCTGGTCATACCCAGAAAACTGTTATTTATGCAAAGCGAACATTCCAAAACACATTGGGGAGTTGATGCCTTACATAACCATTTAAAGAGCAAAGTGATAGCATCAAAATTAAAGGAGACAATTGAGGACATAACTTCCACTTGTGAAATCTGTCTTAAAAACAACCCTAATACCACTGTTAGGCAAAACACTGGAACAATCCTCAAAGGAGCCTTACCAGGGGACGTATAGCAAATTGACTTTTCTGAATTACCTAGAAAAGGGGGGATACAAGTACCTTTTAGTCCTCACAGACACTTTCTCAGGTTGGCTGGAAGCCTTCCCTTGTAGAACAAATAAAGCTAGAGAAGTTGTTAAAGCTTTAGTACAAGAAATAATTCCACGATTTGGGGTACCCAGGGAAATTAATTCTGATAGGGGATCACACTTTGTAGCCCAGGTGGTTCAAGGAGTAAGTAATCTACTAGGCATATGCTGGCAACTACATACAGCATACAGGCCACAGGCAAATGGACAAGTAGAAAAGATGAATCACTTAATAAAGGAACAATTAGCCAAAATTTATCAAGAAACCAACTTATATTGGTATCAGGCTCTGCCCATGGCTTTGCTAAGAATTAGGGTAAAACCAAGGCTCAAGGAAAAACTGAGTCCCTTTGAAATTTTGTATGGAAGGCCCTATGGAACAAATGTGATTCACAATGACAGTGTGGCTCTGGTAGGGCAAAGCTATTTAATAGATTATGTAAAACATTTAGGTCAAAAGTTACAATCAATACACACTACCGTTGTTAATTGTAAACCCCTGCCACCTGATAAACCCTTTCATAATGTGAATCCCGGAGAGTGGGTTTATGTTAAGTCTCTTTCAAGAAATCCACTCCAGGAAAAGTGGGAAGGACCTTATCAAACGTTGCTGGTGACTCATACAGCAATTAAAGTGCAGGGAAAATCAACTGCGATCCATTATACCAGGACCAAACTTGCGCCAAGACCAGAGTGGGAGACAAGAAGAACAGGACCTCTGCACCTTCAAATACAAAAAGACAATACAACATGATCTGGACCATGCTAGTGACACTGGTAATTGGGGCAGGTGCATGGGACCAAAATGCATACCTTTGATTAATGGACAGTTATAAATACAAGCTGCTGCAGTTACAAAACGCGAACATTGCATCAGATCACCTTAGATGTCACTTCTTGAGAGTTTAAAGAGATACGAGACAAACTTATAGCATGGTTACCCAACTTAACCTGGCTTAAACAATTGTTTGTAATAGTTATTTGTATTGTTGCATTGTTACTTACTGTTTTTATTAGTAGTTATTGTTGTATAATATTATGTACTTAGAATCGCGATGCTTATGTTCAATGGCAAAAGTACAAATTCAGATATAAGATAGAGAAAGGTACTTACTTTCATGACATACAAGATTTGTAAAGAATTACAAATTACAAAAAGAAAAGGGGAGATTGAGAAAGGAGTGGTCAAATAGATAACCCAAATCTATTTATACTTCAACCATCGTTATTTCTTTGATCTTTTGCCCCTTCCACCAGCACAGCGCCCGTCCAGGGCTGAAGGCTGATAACAGTTCTGGCCATGTGGATTCCCTTAATCTTATCAAGATAAAAGGGGGCAAAAGGAATCCTTTTGAAATTGAGCACAAGAAATCGCTAATAATATTAATGACTTATGAGAAGTAATTTGTATAACCACTCCTATCCTGGGGAATGTAATGAATATTCATGAATTTTACCTATAACACTGTGTCTTTGGAGGTACTGAGGTGTGTGTGTTTGGTGGAAACAATTCCCACACACCCGGTGCATCGAATAAAGCAAATACCCACTTGTCTAGTTGCCCGAACCGAGGAAACACAAAACAACCGAAGTTATTTTATGTGGTGCTTTATTGAGGGCCCTGGGGACCTGAGGACTAATGTCCAAAGTCAGAGCCCCAACCTGTTACAAAATTACTGAGTATATATATGTTTTCTTTCCAAATTGCTTCATCTCAACGAATTTGATTTCTAGACACATCTACCTGATTTATGATTACATTGTGACTTTGTTTTTTGTTAACTGAACATTCTTTATCATCATTAATCTACTACACCCTATTAGATAAGTCACACACTTCACTTAGCAGATTACTTAAATAAACAAACTGTTCTATAGCTACATTCCTTAGACAAGTCTTTCTACCCTCCTCAGTATGCTCTATTGATCCTTTTGATCGCTACTGGCAACTTCGCTACACAACACTGTTTACACTCAGGCCTACTGATCCCTCCAAGCCTTAGCATGACTACTACTAAAGTCTTTATTCATGGTTTTGCAACAAGTCCCCCCTTTTGAGCATTCTTCAATTTCCAAGTTGCAAGGATGCTCAAATCTCAAAGTCTTTCTTCTCTATATGCTGGAGGAGGTGTGGAAGACGTTGCATTCCTGGTCATTGCATTGATCAGCCTTCGGATATGTAGGCGCTCCCTTCCAATGGTTCCTGAAATACATTTATAGACTCCAAAGATAATCAGAATCAAAATCAAAAACATTATCGCATACTGAATCACCGATGATATCCATCCAGATACCTGGAGTCCTAAAGAGCTAAACACTTCTCCAATCCAATTATGTTCTGATTCCCTTTCGAGATCTTTTGGTTTGTCTTCTATTTGTCCTAATTGTGAAATGTCCTTTTCCACATCAATAGTTACATTTGGGATATGGATGCAACAATGATCAATTTTCTGGCTCAGATATCCACATACTCCATGTTCCTTCAGTAGGAGCATGTCAAGAGCCATTCTATTTTGTAATGTCATTCTTGTGGTAGCCTGTAACTGAATACTGAAATCTTTAAATCCTTTCTTGGTGGCTGCTGCCAATCTTTCAGTCTGCCCCATTAGTTTGTAGAGCATATCCCTGTTCCGATATGAAGCTATAGGTGCAAACAAGGATTCCAAAGCCCACCCGAATTTAACTCCACTGGTTGGCTCATGCCATTCGTTTTCATCATCCAAGTCTCGTTTAGTCCTAGCTGATTGTCGGGTCAAATTAGACTGTTTCCAAAACGGACATAAGGTCGGAATTCCTAAAGTAATTTGTGTGACAGGCCCATCTATTGGCATATGGGTGGTCCACTTTCCATGCCCCATAACCCAAACTAGGTTTCCTGGACTTCTGATAGTAGTAGATTTACAACTGATGATTCTCTTCCCATTTTTATCTCCTTGAATTTGGTCTGTAATTGTATGGTTGTATCCTCGACATTCACATCCCCATTTTAGCAAGACTCTTACTGGTACGAGGCCTATTTTATCTTTTGGTGTGTCACATGTGATTACTTGGGTACAATTCCAGATGTCTTTTTGGTCCCTCTTCTCCCGTCTGGTAGTCTGGAGGTTCATTACCTCAGTGTAAGTCTGGTTTTTACTTCCTGTCCATTGTATGCACCAATTAACTTGTCCTAAGTAGCTATATGTTTCTAAAAGGCTTGGTCCCCAAATTGTTCCCCATTCGTCTTCTAAAGACTGAGTCTGGGTAACATTTTGACAGACTTCTTCCTCTCTAACCTTTTGTTCCTTGAGAGTCACTTTGTTACACGGTTCTGAAACAGGCCCTGAAACAACACACTTATTACCTTTCGATGTTGTCAGCCATGCATAATATCCTGGCATCTGCCTGCATTGGTGTTCAGTAACCCTCCGGACCAAAATACAACCCTCTTTCCAGTCATAGTACTCATTAGGAACCAATCTACAGCTCCAAGTTACATTTACATATGCCTCAGGCAAATCAGTGACGGGAACTATTCCCCATGGAATTGGTTCTCCCGCTGCTCGAGGCAGAGGTAAACAAGCAGTGATTTTAGAAACATTCTGCATTTCTCCAAAGTCTCGAATTAAACCTACAATTAAGTTTTCTTGTTCTGGGTTATGGTGAAAAACCCAGGTTTTATTTCCAATTTCAACATCTCTAATTCTTCTTTTATTTATTCGTGCTCTAGTAAGGGATACCAAAGTCACAGCGTGTGTCCACCATGCATCTTGGGCAATCCAACACCAATATGTCCCTTCATCCTCTGGTTGAACATCCTGTATCACTAGAGTTAACATGCCTCCTAATCGCTTCTCTAATTGGTATTTCCCCCCTTCCTGGACATTTCCTTTCTTAAACCACCATCCAAACTCAGAGAAAACAATTCCACGCTCTGGTTGGCAAACTAAAATTACAGAAGTACCACGGACCGCCTGGTAAATCCCATGGGTAGGTCTTAACCCATCCATTAGATGACTTTTTCCTTGTACTTCTCTCTTCCCGTACCCCATCATAGAACCACAGCTTATCACACAGAGATATAATCCCTCATTTTTCCCCACACGTGCCTGAGTATCATTTAACCATCCAATTCCACTATCGCTTCCTGCCTGCAGGTCACTCTTTCCTTCCGGCCTTTCCCACATTATCTGTCTAGCTAATTTCCACCAAGTAACCGTGAACATGCTGCTACATTCATGTTGGGCTGTGAATGAGCAATTTATTTTTGAGGGTGGACCATCCCACATGTCAACTGATGCTTGGTAAGGTGAGACTTTTATTGCCGAGTTGCTTTGCCATGTCATAACCCCTAGTGCGATTCGTTTATAATCAAAACTCCACCTAATTTTTACCAGACATGTATATATCCCAGCACTTTCCATGCTAACGTTGGTAAGTTGTAATGTGGTATTGCCTCTTTGTGTGTCCTTATCCCAAAATGTACTATTGATAACATTAGTGAGTGTTTGCTCTTTTCTCCAATATGTACTTATCTCATTGACTCCAGCTCCCTGGTCATCAGTGATTTCACAAGTCAAGTTTACAGTCATTCCTTCCATTGCTCCGATTACAGGATCTGAAACAGTGACAAGTACATGTTCATCAACAGGTAATATTTTTAGCATAACCAGAAATACAGCAATTACAATTTTCATTTTGCTCGTAAAATCAATCGTGTGGGGGACACGACTTGGGATTCCCACTGAGTTGGCATCTTCTTGACTCGCGTGTAATGTATCCAGGAGTCGATTCCGGCCACTTTGATTGCTGTGAATGTTGTTAGTATCACCTGATACGGGCCGTCCCATGATTCTCTCAGTGGGTCTGTGAACCAGTTCTTCACATATACTTGGTCTCCTGGTTGAACATCATGCACAGGGTTTTCCAGTGGAAGAGGTCTGTTCCACTGCAGGGTTCCACGCAAGGCACTGAGAACTCTATGCAGAGAAACAACATAATTATATACTGCCTGATCCCCTACCACATGCGGGTCTCCTTTTAAAGTAGTTGCATGGTAAGGTTTTCCATATAGTATCTCATAGGGGCTCACGCCTAATCTTTCCCTTGGCTTGATTCTAATTCGGAGGAGAGCAAGTGGCAAAGCCTGAGGCCATTGTAATTTGGCTTCTTGACAGATTTTCTTAATTTGGCCCTTTAAAGTTTGATTCATTCTTTCTACTTGCCCACTAGATTGCGGTCTCCAAGGAGTATGGAGATTCCAAGCAATATCTAACATCCGTGCTACATCCTGCACAATATTAGCAATGAAGTGAGGACCCCTATCTGATGACAACCCCAAAGGTACTCCAAATCTAGGTATTATCTCTTTCAAGAGAGTTTTCACTACTTCTTTTGCCTGATTAGTCCTACACGGAAAGGCCTCTGGCCACCCTGAAAAGGTACACACATACACCAGGATATATTTATACCCTTGTGCTTTGGGTAATTCTGAAAAATCCACCTGCCAATAATCTCCTGGTTCTGGTCCTACTTGTAATTTTCCCATCTGAATCTGTTTCCTGACAATAGGATTATTCTTTAAACAAACTGGGCACATTGCATTCACCCGTTTTGCCAACGTTAACATTTGATTGGAAATTATTTCATTCTTCAAAAATTGTACCAATGCTTCTGCTCCCCAATGACTTTTGTTATGTTCAGCTATGAGGATGGCCTTCATTATCTGTATGGGAACAACTACTTGTCCTGTATTGGTTATGTACCATCCTGTTGCTCCTTTCCGAGCTTTCAATAACATGGCTAGTTTCTCATCATTCTGTGAATACTTTGGAGCTTGTTGCATATAAGGTGTAACAGGGTTTACCTTAGTTGGTATGAGAGCCATCTGAGTCCATACTTGACGAGCTGCCTGCTTTGCAGTAACATCTGCTAAATGATTACCTTGGTAGATTTTTCCTTCTTCATTCCGATGTCCCCGGACATGCATAACGGCCACTCGCTCTGGTCGGTGTACAGCATCCAACAATGCTAACACTTCTGTGCGATGTTTTATTACAGCCCCTTGGGAATTAAGAAGTCCTCTTTCTTTCCGTAGTGCTCCGTGAACATGCACCACACCAAAGGCATACTTGGAATCAGTCCAAATATTTACCGTTTTCCCAGTGCTCAATATCAAGGCTCGAGTGAGTCCAATGATCTCAGCCTTTTGGGCTGACGTACCTGGTGGCAAGGCTTGTGCCTCCACAACTCGAGTAACTGTAACCACTGAATATCCTGCATACCTGGTACCGTTTTCCATAAAACTGGAACCATCGGTGAATAATTCCCAGTCTGGAGCATCCAGGGGTTCATCCTTCAAATCCGGTCGGCTCGAATAAACTTGTTCAATCACTTCCACACAGTCATGGGAGAGCTCATGTTCTTCCATCTCACTGTGGAGGAACTCTGCTGGATTAATATGATTAGTCGTTTGGAGTTCTATGTCATCTTGTTCTCTTAGAATAGCTTGATACTGCAGCATTCTACTGGAAGATAGCCAACGACCCCCCTTTTGCTCCAAGACAGCTAGTACCATGTGGGGAACATACACCGTCATTCTTTTTCCCATGGTAAGTTTCCTGGCTTCCTGAATGAGAAGTACCGTAGCCGCAACGGCCCGCAAGCATGACGGCCAACCGGTACTTACAGTGTCCAGTTGTTTGGAGAAATATCCCACAGGCCTCTTCCAGGATCCCAACTTCTGGGTTAGAACTCCCAATGCTAGTTTCTGCCTTTCATTCACATATAATTGAAAGTCTTTGTTTAAATCTGGCAACCCCAAGGCCGGGGCTTCTTTTAATCCTTGTTTCAAATCCTGGAACGCCTTTTCCCTGTTTGTATTCCATTTCAATTGGGATTCTTTTAGAGCCTCATATAGGGGTTTTGCTATCAGGCCGAAATTCGGAATCCATAGCCTGCACCATCCAACCATTCCCAGAAAGGATCTTAACTCCTGGTGATTTCTAGGGAGTGGAATGGAGCATATAGCTTCAATTCTATTAACCCCCAAACGTCTGAGGCCTTGTGTTAGCTCACATCCTAGGTACAGGACGCTTTCTCTGACCAGTTGTACTTTTTCCTTGGATACCTTGTATCCTGCTTGCCCCAACATATTCAATAATGCAACAGTTAATCGGAGGCATACCTTCTTGTCTTCTGTGGCCAAAAGAATATCATCTACATACTGCAATACTACATAAGAATATGGAGATTCTCTCACCTGAGTCATTTTCCATTCTTCTAATTCCTTTGCCAATTGATTACCAAAGATGGTAGGGCTGTTTTTGAATCCTTGAGGCAGTCTGGTCCAGGTGAGCTGTTTCTTCCTTCCTGTCATTGGTTCTTCCCATTCAAAGGCAAAATACTTCATGCTCTCTATTGCCAGTGGGATGCAGAAGAAGGCATCCTTTAAATCAATCACAGTAAACCATTTAAATCGTTCCGATACAGATGTTAACAATGTGTAAGGGTTGGCAACCACCGGGTGAATGTCTTTAACTATCTCGTTTATAGCCCTTAAATCTTGAACTAATCTATACTTACCATTTGGTTTCTTCACCGGGAATATAGGAGTATTATACTCTGATTCACATTCCTTTAATAATCCTTGCACTGTAAACTGCGCTATCAGCGGAGCTACTCCCTGCCGAGCCTCTGCTTTAATGGGATACTGTTTTATCCTAACTGGTTTAGCTCCTTCTTTTAGCTCAACTACCACCGGCTGGGCAACCTTTGATTTTCCCGGAGTTCCCACCTCCCAAACCCAGGGTACCACTGCATGTTCAATCTCTGTTGGAATCGGTACTGAGTCCACTTCTTTTATTGCAAATATTTTCCCGATTTCTTCATCCGGAATTTCCAATTTAACTCGACCCTGTTCAAATATAATTTTAGCATTTAATAGAGACAGCAAATCCCGTCCAAACAGAGGCTGAGGGCAGTTTGGCATATACAAAAACTGATGATCCAGTTCCTTTCCTCCGAATTTTAAATTAAGGGTTTGTAGAAAAGGCCTTTCCTTCAATTGTCCCGTAGCTCCTATTACCTGTATAGTTGTGTCACTTATGGGTCCCACCCGTTTATTTAAAACTGAGTGAGTAGCCCCTGTATCAACCATAAATTCCTGCTCCTGTCCGCCTATTTCTATCCTCACCTTCAGATCCCAGTCTAGTCTGCTTTGATCCCTATAGTTTCCTAACATCATTGCCTGTGCTTGTGTCTGGGCGCCATCTACCGGCGGTACGGGGAAACCTCCCATCAACCCTACATTACTCATCCCAATCCCGTTTCTTACAGGACACTCATTCTACCAGTGTCCGAATTGACGACAAAATGCACACTGATTAGGACCCAACTGTTCCTGTCCACCCTGGCTCATCCCTGCGACTAAAAATCCTCCTCTCCCCCGAGCGAATCCTCCCCTTCCCCGTCCAATTTCCCTTCCTCCCCTTCCCTGGCCCCGTAACCCCCCCCGAACCGCAGACTGCTGAATTACCGCAAGAATTCCGGCCTGTTGTCGTTTAGCCGTTTCCTTTTCTCTATTATTATAAACTTTCCAAGCTACCTCCAACAACTTATCTACGCGCCGTGTGTCTTCCCCTTCTAATTTCTGCAACTTTTTCCTAATATCCTCTCGTGACTGACCCATAAACAACAATGCCAATTGTAACTGACCTTCTTCCCTCTCCACATCCAAACTAGTGAAACGCCATGCTGCCTCTTTAAGTCTCTCTAAAAATGCTGAAGGGGATTCATTCTTTTCTTGTCTTATTGAGTACAGTTTGGACCAATTTAAGGTTTTGGGCATCCCAGTCCGGACACCTTCAATCAACAATTCCTGGTACCTTTTTAACCTCTGTAAGCCTTCTAACTCATTCGGATCCCACCCCGGATCATCCCCGGGGACCATCTGATCTATTGTTTCCCCCATCATCAATCGTAACTGGAGCTGTTCCCTAGCCCGTTCTCTGGTTGCCCGTAAAACCATCTCTTTTTCTGTAGAATCCATTAATGTATCTAATAACACTTGTAAATCATTCCAATCTGGATTCTGAGTTTTAATTATCATCTTCACCACGCGGGCCACCCGCTCAGGATCCTCCCGATAACTCCCAGCTGATTGTTTCCAAATCACCAAATCTCCTGGAGAAAAAGGTACTTTAATAATAACTTTCTCACCACGGGGGCCCACAGCTTCCCTTAAGGGGGCTATCATTCGGGGTTCCTCTTGATTCCGCCTTCCCTGTCTAGTCCGTGCCGCTATGGGGGTTCTTTGTATGCTTCGGGAGGGGCTTGGGGAAGGAGTCTGGGGACGGAGGGTGACTGAGGTATGATTTACTCCAGGTCCTTCCGGGTATTCTTTTTTATTTTCCTCATCATCCTCATCCTCATCAGTATCAGTATCATCTATATCTCCTTCCCCACTTCTGTATGGCGGAGCAGAGGGAACAGGGCGAGAGGGGGCAACCATTAGAGATAAATCCTCACCTTGACCAGAGAACCGTACTGCACATTTCACACAGGTTTCACGCGATTTGCACTCAATACATTCATTTCCATCGTTCCCCGCTTGCAACAATAGCATACCACACTCCTTTTGCCATTCTGTTTTAGACCCCAAATAACGGAACAAATCCAAATAAGGTACCTCATCCCATTTCTCATTATCCCTTAGATAATACATCAATGGATTAATTATGTTCTCATCAACAGTACCATTGACAGGCCACTCCGGTCCACCCTCAGAAGCATAGAGAGGCCACACATGATTACAAAAATCTATCATTTTTCCTTTGCTTAAGTCTTGGTAAAACCCAGCACTTTTCCATCTTCCCAGCAAGCATCCTAATGGGGTGTTCCCCGGTACTTTACCATTAGCTTGTACCAATGCTTTAAAGGTTTTAAAAGGCATCATAGCAAAGCAGAAAGTAACATGCAGAGAATAACAGGTAACATGCAGAGAATACAGATATCAACAGCACCAAGTATAGAAAGAGGACAGCAACCAAACCAACCAACTTGCCACTTCTCGTCGCCGCGAGGGGCAAGTGCCGAACCAGCGTAGCTTTCGCTACGTCTTATGGTCGGCGCCTAGGCATTCCCCAAGACGTCTATAACCCAACCCTGCGAGGTTCGCCGCCTCGTCTTATGGGCAGGTACCCAGTATTAAAATAATAAAGCACCTTACGGGCTTACCTCCTGCAGTTGTCCGACAGGCGCGGGGGTCGGGCACGAACCGATGACTCCCCGAGAATCACCCGGTGCCGGCGTGGAGTAGATCAGGATGTGAACCGCCCCAGCCACCTTCGGAGTCCTGCCGCGGTCGCCAGAAAACTGTTGCCCGAACCGAGGAAACACAAAACAACCGAAGTTATTTTATGTGGTGCTTTATTGAGGGCCCTGGGGACCTGAGGACTAGCGTCCAAAGTCAGAGCCCCAAACTTTGACAAAATCACTGAGTATATATACGTTTCTTTCTACATTGCTTCATCACAACGAATTTGATTTCTAGACACATCTACCTGATTTATGATTACATTGTGACTTTGTTTTTCATTAACTGAACATTCTTTATCATCATTAATCTACTACACCCTATTAGATAAGTCACACACTTCACTTAGCAGATTACTTAAATAAACAAACTGTTCTATAGCTACATTCCTTAGATAAGTCTTTCTACCCTCCTCAGTATGCTCTATTGATCCTTTTGATCGCTACTGGCAACTTCGCTACACAACACTGTTTACACTCAGGCCTACTGATCCCTCCAAGCCTTAGCATGACTACTACTAAAGTCTTTATTCATGGTTTTGCAACAGTCTGACTTGGTCTCTGAAGTGTCTCCAGGCTTGATTGGGGTGAATCACAAGGCACTGGGACAGGTTGCCCAGGGAGGTTGTGGATTCCCCATCCCTGGAAGTATTCAAGGCCAGGTTGGATGAGGCCTTGAGCAACCTGGTCTAGTGGAAAATGTCCCTGCCCATGGCAGGGGGGTTGAAATTAGACGATCTTTAAGGTCCCTTCCAACCCTTTAACATTCTATGATTCTATGTGCAGAACTATTACCATACACAGTCTGTAATATGTTTTATGAAATGTTTTTTCATACCATATTTCTTATTAAATCTTTCATTTTTTTTCTTCCATAGTAATGAACAGATGGGTTTTAATTTTTTGTCCCATTAGGTTAGGGGAATGCTTTAACATATAAAGACTTTTTAGGGATCAGAATTTGTTTTCCAACTTTCTGTTAAATTCATGACTGTAGAAAGTAATACTGAATGTTCTCTGAATAATTTTTAAGACTATGACTAGAAAAAAATGTTTTTTTAACTTCCTGATGTCTGCACATTCAAAAATCTCTACATTGTTTCTGTAATATATATTTATTTGTTTTCAGATATAGGATAGGTAAGAGAAAACATTTTAGTTTATATCATTCATTTAGTCTGGAGAACTTGGGAAAGGAGGTGAAGGGATGGGAGTTGCCTGTAATCTTCCTCTTGACTTGATGATCTCTCCATGCAAAAATATTTATCCAATTGTCACTCTCCAGTTTCATCTGTCTCTTTGAAGGTAGAGTTGGAAGGTGATTAAGAAATAATCCAGTTATAGTCAACAATAAAAGAATATGATTGTTGATATGTAGAAAGCGCACAATGCATGAATGGAAGGATACAGCCCTAAATTCTATGAATGAATGAGTTAGCAAGACAAACTGGAGGGCAGGGTATCTGGTCAAGGTAGTAGGAGTTAAGTGGGTCCTACTTCTCACAATAGGGTCTGGATTTGTACCTAGGTAGAGGAAGGGAGAAGGGGGAGGAGAATGAACAGATTTAATTTACAAGGTTGATTTGAAATACAGAAACTTGGCATGTCTGTTTTTGTGACTGGCTATGTTTTCTGTTATAGGATCCCAGTACTCATTTTTTAGTACGACTGGTCTTCTGGCAGGCTTGTGCTCCTGAATTACCTTACTGAAGGATCAGACTGGTGTTTGCTTATCTCAGAGCAAGGCAGAGAGGTGAAAACATGGCTGCCCCAGCTTGCTTCATCTTAAACTGTCACAGACCTTTCTTCACCACTGAGCATGGGTGGTTTGGAAACAGTATGCTCCCTGTGCCTGGATGTCACTCCTCACATGGCATGGCAAAATGGGTTTGGCCATCAGCCCTCAGCATTGCTGGCAGAGCCAAGTGTGTCAGCAAAAACTGCATCTTTAATGGACCTTTAAATTATGATATGCAACACACTGCATTATTAGTGCCTGAAATCCTGTCTGCATGTGGGTGTTCAGCTGCCACCCCAGCAAGAGCTGCTGCGTGCTGTCCACAGGCAGGCCTTGCAGTTTACAGCAGCACATTCACGGCACCCCGTGGCTGTGACAATGCAGACAGCCTAGCAATCTCATTGTGCTATCACAATTTCTCAATTAAAAATATGCCTATATTCGACACATTGCACTTTAGCATCAGGAAGGACAACCCGTACTGTGGGGAACGTTTAACCCTAGCTTCCCGCTGCCTGCGGACACAGGCATCGCGGGCAATTGCGGTGCTAGCCAGCAACATGAGGGAGCTTAAGCTTCCGGGCGGTGAGACTTCTGACGCCGGTTGGCCCAGGCCATTTCCTCACACCGCGCCGGCGCTGAGGGGACCCGTCATCCGCCTTCCCTCCCGGTCCCGAAATCCATGCAAATCTCCACTATTTCCCAGGGAAGGTGGCATAAAAACACCCTGTCCCCCTCACTCTGCCCCACAATCTTCGGGGGCTATTCCATCCCGCTGCCTTGCCCTGCCAGCAGGGCCCACCTGCAGAAGTCTCACCCTTCAGGGTGTCACTGAGTCGACCCAGCCCTCCCCAACCGAACAGCAAGGGTTTGTCCCCGGGGAGGGCAGGAAAGTGATAAGTGCTGAGTTCACTTCCAGATTGGGTTGATGAGTGTTATTTGTTTGCTCCTCCCCTGCTAGTACTGCGGCACGGGCGCGCTCTATGAGCAGGCTCGGCCCTAGGCTCAAGATGGCGGCGGCAGCGGTGGATAAACAGAAGCACGAGCACGGACGGGTGAAGATTGGGCACTATATCCTGGGCGACACGCTTGGCGTCGGTACCTTTGGCAAAGTCAAGGGTGAGTGGCAGGGAGTGAGGCTCTTGCCTGCTCCACGGAGTGGCATGGCCCAGTCGGGCTGCGGGGGGTAGTGTGCTGGGTGGGTATGTTGGGGTGAGCAGTCTCCATTGCTGACTGAGGGACACAGCCGCCTACGGTCACCTCATGGTGGCCGGTCCTCTGGGGCTGGAGTCGGGTGACCGTTGAGGCCTGACCGGAGCTGTGGGACGTTTTGGGGCTGGGCTGCCACCCTAGTTCGGGCTTGGTCCTGCTCTGTTTCCTGCTCAGAGTGCTGGGGGTGGGTCTGAGTTTCGGCGGGGGCGGTGCCCGGCTGTATCTGCTGAGCCGGGTGGGTCACTGGGATGTGGCCGCCTTAACACCGGGGGCTGACAGGGGTGGTGGGAAAGGAGTTGGGGGACAGCGATGTAGGGCTGACGTGTTTTCGGGGCAACCGCGGGAAGGCGTTTCACGGGCTGTTAACTGGAGCCTCGCCCCCAGACGCGGTGGCTACAGGGTGGTGGACAGGGGCTCCATTCTGAATGATGTCGACTGGGTGTGGTGGCATGGAAATAACGTCTGGTATGCTGTGAACATCTTTCAGGAAAGGGGAGTTGTATTAGCTAACTTCTCAGGGGTAGGGACGTTTAATGGGAAGTAATCGCAGGAAGAGCAAAATTTTTTTCTTCTGTATTTTTGGAAATAATTCTTGGGAGCTACTTATGCTGCATTTATATAAAACATCAAATATGTCATGAAAGTAGGCAGTCTTAATTCTTGAGCTGTATGTTTTGCTGCACAAATACTAATACTTGATGCCCTTATAAGGAAGACAAGCTGTTTCACTCTACAAGGGGAGAAATAAGCATAAAAAGATGGTCCTGAGACTTTTGGATTAACTAACAACACGTCTAACACAGACCTGGAAAGACTGCTAAAAATGGTTGACCAGTGGTTATCAAAGGGGGTTTTTCAGTTTAAACAACTTTTCCTAGTAGGGGTGCAGATGCCATGCAGTAAGCTTGAAGCCTAGTAGAAATAAAATAGAAATTAAATTTTCCCTCAATGCCATTCACTACAGGTGAAAAAACTCTGCATTATCTCAAACTGTTTCTGTTTTGTTGTTTGTGAGAATTGTTGAAATATTGGGGTATACAAATTGAAAACATTGTTTTGCAAATGAGTTAGACTAGATTCAGGTTGTATTCTTAAAATAAGCTGGTGAGGTTTTTTATGGTTAACCTAATGGATTGCTCATGTACCTAGTATAACCAGTAAAATACCTGTTGTATCTAATGTGTTAGCATGTCTTTTAACATGCTATCTTTTTTTTCAGTGTAGATATTTCTATTGTATGTTCTTTGCACAAGCTCTTTCAACTTTTGGCATGTTCTGAAGAAATTACTGATGTTTCAACAGTGTTTCATTTCAAATCTGCCTCCTTTTAGTTTAAATTCTTCCTCTCAGAAGTAGCATTAGATTAGGGGCATCTCTTTGTATGATTGAAAAAAGTAGGTGAAGAGCATAGATTATCCTCTCTAGAAATTGAAAGTGATGTAATGGACAGTGCTCTGCATAATAGCAGAACCAAATTCTACCTGGAAGTTGCTTGTTAACTTCTGGCATGCTATAGAAAATAGTCTTAGAGTCAAATATATCCCTATCTAGGAAAACAGTGGAAGAATATCTTAAGACTAAAGCCTGTTGACTCCTGTTTCTTTTCAAGGCTGGCTTATAAAGTGACACCACCACCCCCAGCCACTGGAGAGCAGTGTGTGAGCCAGCACAGACAGAACACAGGAACAACCACAAAACACAGCTGAAATGCAAAGAATGTATTTGTTTTCATTACCTCACCAACTGGGAGATCCCCAAAGCAGCACCTTGGCAGAGGCACACAAGCAGGGGCGAAGGCACCACAGAGCTCAGTCCAGGCTGGAGGATCAATGAACCTGTTGTTTTCACCTGTTTATCGAACATAGTTTACCACTGCTTTGGTCTTTCCCACAGCAGGGCAGGAATCTCAAGCATGTTTAGTAGGGTGCCTCTAAATCTATCACAGGCCTATTTTATCTAAACACAGATGTTCTACTTGTCAAACACACAAGGCTAAACAACAATTAACATGATATATGTATTTTTCTACTCTTCAGCTGTTATGATCCAATAATTAAGGTTCTTTGGAAATACCTCTGCCCGAATTAAGGTGCAAATGAGACCATATGCCAGTCAATAGTATGGGTTTTATTTGATAGTAAAAATGAGAGAGAGAAAGAAGAAAAGCGAGAAAAGGAGGAGTAGGAAAAGAGATGGGGGGACAGAAAGAGGGTGACAGAGACAGAATAAAGAAGATATCACCATCCATGGATCCCAACGATGTTGCATCAATCCTCTCCAGCTGGTCTTCTTGGTGGTGATAGTCTCCCTGAAAAGCTTAGAATCCCATGGGTTAATATACACTCAGGCCAGGTGGCAATGTCCAGGCATGTCTCCCTGGGGGAGGGGGCAGCCTCTTGCAGCAGACTCTGCTTGCATCACATGCAGTCCTTTGGTGCAAGGCCTAGCACTTTGGGGGGGTCTTTGGATTGTGACTCCCCCTCAGCTGCCTCTCACGTGAAAGTCCTGTGGATGTGGCCAGTGGGGTTGGGGGTTCCACAGCTGGGCCAGTTTGTGTAACAGAGGATGGGTGTTTATTGCCTCTGACCAGAGGTTACACCATGCACCCCAAACCTCCTCCCCACCCCCTCGGCTGGGGGGGAAGTCTGTGCCTGTAAGCTGTGCTCTCCCCCCACCCCAAACTCAGCCAGAGATGATTCTCAGCACAGCTGGTGGGTTTGGCCTTTGTGGATGCATACCTTTCCTTCAGACTGAGATGACTGAACAATAGGTTTCCCTTTAATCTCAGCAGTTTGACTCAGTTCAAAGTCCCAGTTAGGTATCTTCAGGGAGGCTTCTTTGATTGTAGCTTCTTTATACAGTTTTTGTTGTAATGAGCAAAACTTTATATCAATGTTTGAGGCATGAACTATTTCAGTCTCTGACATCAGCTGCAGGTCATTCAAGTGTGTTTGCAATCCTCATCACCAATTTTCTGTTATTTTTCCATATTCGCTCTCTCACTCAAGGGACCATTTCCAAAGGGGCTGGCAAAGCTGGAGATGTCCATTTGGGCTTGCAAGGTGTAGGTCAGGGTAATTTACAGGGGCACATTATAAACACATATAGAAAAAGGAATAAACATTCCTACAATGATAGAATCATAGAATGGACTGGGTTGGAAAGGACCTTAAAGATCATCTAGTTCCAGCCCCCTTGCTGTGAACCAAGACACCTTTCACTTTACCAGGTTGCTCCAAGCCCCATCCAACCTGGCCTTGAACACTTCCAGGGATGGGGCATCCACAGCTTCTCTGGGCACCCCATACCACTGTCTCACCAGGCTCACAATAACGATTTTTTCCTAATATTTTCTAATCTAAACCTACTCTCTTTCAGTTTAAGGGCATTCTCCCTTGTCCTGTCACTACATGCCCTTGTAAAAAGTCCCTCTCTATCTTTCTTGCAGGTTTCCTTCAGGTACTGGAAGGCTGCAATTAGGTCACCCCAAAGCCTTCTCCTTTCCAGGCTGAACAATCCCAATTCTCTCAGCTTTTCCTCACAGGAGAGCTGCTCCATCCATCTAATCATCTTGGTGGCCTCTGGACTCGCTCCAACAGGTGCATGTCCTTTCTGTGCTGGGGACCCCAGAGCTGGATGCAGCTCTGCAGGTGGGATCTCACCAGAGCAGAGGGGCAGAATCCCCTCCCTTGACTTACTGCCCCCACTGCTTTGGATGCAGCCCAGGACATGATTGGCTTTCTGGGTTTGCAAGTGCACACCTTGCACTTAGTCTTATTAAACCTCATGAGATTCCCATGGGCTACTTCTCAAGCTTGTCCAGGTCCCTCTGGATGGTTCCATCCTTCAGGTGTGTCACCTGCACCACTCAGCTTGGTGTCATCTGAATATTTGCTGAGGGTGCACTCGATCCCTTTGTCTATGTCATTGATGAAGATATTAAATAACACTGGTCCCAATATGGACCTCTGAGGCACACCACTCGTCACTGATGTCCATCAGGATTCTGAGCCATTGACCACTACTCTCTGGATGCAACTGTCCAACCACTTTCTTATCCATCCAACAGTCCATTCATCTCTCTCCAGTTTAGAGAGAAGGATGTTGTGGGGGACCATGTCAAAGGCTTAACAGAAGTCCAGATAAATGACATCTGCAGTCCTTCCTTTGTCCACTGGTGTAGTCACGCCATCAGAGAAGGCCACTAGGTTGGTCACAATAATGCTTTGAATCAGGTGTCCCACTCATCCTGCCAGGGAATTAAACCACTCAGCTAGCCAGGCACCACCAGTAGATTGTTTCATTTGATGCATTAAGTCCTGGAGACATTGAATGTTGTCCTCTAGCTGGCTGATTCGTCAATTACATTGAAGTGACACATGCCCTCAAAATTGGAGCAGTGTTTATGGTGTCAAAGAAGGAGACAGTCCACCATCAACTGATTTTGTAATGTTCCTTGGCATACAGCTGTTACCTACCCGTAAAGAATAATGAGGAACATGGATATCAAAAGCACTTGCATAGTATAATTCTGTAATACAGCTACTGGGATTGTGCGGCAGCACAGTCCCGCGATTCGCGGTTGACCACCCCACACCACAATGAGGGAGGGCTGCCCGGGGCCGAAACACGCCAGGGGCGCACATGGCTGCAGCAAGCAGTGGAGCTGCTGGGGACATGAGTCGCTGTAGAGGCGCGGCGATAAAAGAAGTGTAGGATCGCAGTCTGTGATTCCAGGGGATTTATTAGGGTCCACGGGCAAAGGGTGAGGGGAGAGGAACAGGGATGGGGAAGCGAGGGATGGAGACAGGCAAGGAAGCAGAGAATGCGAACGCTCGAGCAAAGCCCTGCAGGGTCTTAAAAGGGAAGGGAAAAGGGGAGTGGTTAGCTCCGAGGAGCCAACCAGGGAAAGCCAGACGGGAGGAGATAAGGAGGGGAAAAGGGTTACACCAATAAGTTTACAGCAGAGGAGGGTACAATCTCAGGCTAGGGAGAAATTTCTAGAACATAAACCATATGCATCCCCTAAATCCTACTAGCACACTGCAACAGGATTGGCATGCCGATGAAACATGTTTTCAAGAGATCTGCAGCTGTTAATCCTCCCTCAATACAAAAGGCAGACAAGTTAGTTACAGTAGAAGCCAACCAAATCCAAGTATTTACATGTTGATCTCACGGAAATATATCCAGAACGTGTGCTTGTAGTACAAGACTAGAAAGCACGATGAGCCAACCTGTGATAAGGGAGGAAAACAGGAATGTAATTTCCTTCCAGTAATAGATGTGCCGTTACTCCAGCTTCTTCAGCTACTACTGCTCTAAGTTTGATAACCTGATATGGGGTAATTGCCCACATGTATTGAAGAGCTTCAATTTGATGTTGAGTTTCTGACACCAATAACACCGTTCAAATGTTTTCTCCTCTAGATAAGGCACAGTTATTCATCAGATACCCAAAATACAAGAACTTGAGAATCTGATATCAACAGAGGATGTAAAATAAGAGAAGTTGGGATACAGAACCATATGGCATTCCGAGGGGTTATTCTATGAATCTTCATGTCTAGGCTAATAAGTTGCAGTCCCACCATGAAATCTACTGGTGTAAACAATTCCCTTTGACCTCTAGGTAATAATTTTGGAGAGATACCATCTGGAAGAAATTCAGTCTTTGCCATGTTTGTATGATCATAGAATGTTTGATTATGAATACTCCAGCTGTTTAACAAGAAAGCCTGCTTTAGTAAGATGTGAACACCACTGTTGTAAAGTTTTAGTACTGGTTAGCTTTTTAAAATTTTTTCTTCAACATTCCATTTGTTCTTTCTATCAATCTTTGCATTTGGTGAGGAAGGTCCGTATTAAAGAATGAGTTGTTCTAGTGCTTTAATTCTGTTATATTGATTAGCATATTTGGTGGGTTTAGCAAAAAAATTGTCCTGATGCTATATCCACAGCAGAGAATACATATCACTCCCTCTTGACAGGGGCTGGGGGCCAATGTAATTGACCTGCCACATATTCAAGGCCAACTGACCCTATTTTATCTTTGCCCATGGCCTATATAATGTCCTTAAATGTAGCTGAGTACGAACAGTACAATTACATGCACATGTTTATAAATGTGTAATGGCAATGGAACAGAAAGCATTAGCAAGATCTATTACCACCTTCCGGGGTTGTAAATTCTTGCTTGTTTTTTTTTCTATGAGGGTAACCATGTCTGGCAGTGTAACTACAAGGGGGGGTGACTATTCAATTCTCTATAATCTATAGTCATTCTCCGAGTGACATCTATATTTTTATCAGGCTGCCAAATAGGATTGTTAAAAGCAGTCATGGTTTCCTTAACAATTCCCGCTTGTTGAAGTGCCTGAATGGTTGGAGTAATTTTCTCTTTTTCCCAGGAATATGATATTGTTTTGCAGTTACAGCCTTGGCAGGCACAGGCAGCACAACAGAATCCCACTTTGCCAATCCGCCCAAGACTCTTATAAATTCCAGTTGCGAAGTCCTGAAGCAGAAGCGACTGTTTAAAGTTTCAACTGTTTTTCCTGCCAACATATCAATACCCACAATAGATTTTTTTTTTTTAAACTGGGGCAGTTAACACAGTTGTGGTGAATGGAGTGGCATTTCCTACTGTTAAGGTAGCCTTAGCTCAGATGGCCAGGGTTAGATTCCCCTAAATCCACAGGTCTGTGATGTGGCTTCTTTATTAGTAATATCATTATGTAATACAGTAACCTCAGCTATAGTAATCACCATAGCTAACACATGTAAAATCTCCCCAGACTACCACTTTATAGTTAAAGGAACATAGGGGCATTGGTTCCCCCTCACAATAAGAGACTACAGTGGTGGCAATTTTGGGGGATCTGCCAAACCTTAATTTCTGCCATTTTGGCATTTTCCAGGTAGTGCTTTGCCTTGAGATGGCAGTTGGGGGTGGGGCTGGGGTGGTTGCCTTTTTTGCATAGATGTTAACATTTGCTGTTGGTGGAACATTTCTGATGTCATAATCCCATTTATTTATTGGCTTGGTGGGGGTACCTTTTTATGGACAGGTTTCTCTGACTCGAAGACAGGTTTGTTGCTTTCTATGCAAATTAGTTCTCACATGTAGTCTGTTTTTTCAGACCTCTCTGGAAATGGGTCGCAGGCTTTAGGGGGCTTGGGTGGTCTTGGTCCCCCCTGTCCTAGGTTGCAATATTGATGTAGTTAAGTATTCTATTACCACCAGCTGTGGGCCATTAGCTGCTATCACCCACTCCGGATGACAGGCAATGGGCCATCCGTTAGCTATTATCACTTGCTAATAACCCACCCCGCATGACAGGCAATAAGCCATCAGAGACCCACCGTGTGACTCATAGACTTATCTCATCCCATTGTGAGATGCTCTGCCGAGGAGGGAGGAGCCAGGTGTTCCCACCTGGATATAACCTGGCCTTGGAACTGCCTGAGCTAGCCCTGTCTACTGGGTTCCCAGAGGACCAGAGCTACCACTGGATCTTCAGCTGGAGACTAGACTTTCACAGAATGACCGCTTCAACTGGACTACTTCAGCTGGACTGCTACTACCACCCTAACAGGGTGTTAGGTTGTATCTGACTTTGTCAGTGCTTTTCCTTGTATTATTTCACTTATTTTTAATTTCAATCTTAACTTGTGATCTCCCACTGGTTTGTTTTCAAACCAATACATATTTTGGCGCCCAACGTGGGGCACGACCTGGGGAAACTCAGAAATCCTATCACCATGATGCTCAGCTTATCTATATGGGTACTGTATCTCGCTCTCTATATTTTTCCTCAAATGAGATACTATCTGCCCGTCATATTGCTCCTGTTGCGACCAGGTAATGGCATGAGAATTGCTCTATTAGTTTATTATGCCTATGGCATGGTTACCTGTGAGGCAATGAACACCATTCGTTATATATACTCGACTTTGTCTGCCTGGCCTAACCTGAGCTGCTTCGTCTGGGACCTCCTCAGCAATCGCACCCAGCCTCTGGGGCTAGGAAGAGAGAGTGGTTTCTTCCAACATTTCAGGTCAGGCACAGCAGTCCTTGACAATATTGAGTTCTCCCTGGATGCTAAGGATGGCATAATCTTCCTGTCAGTTCTGTTTTCTTTTTCCTCTGCGACCAGCACCGTGTACCTCATGCTGAAGAACAGAACAATACTTTGTCTTCTTGAGGAGGAGAAACGAAGCAAATCAGCAGGCAAGAGGAAAAGAACCAAAGGAGCAGTCGACGTCTCAACACAGACCATCACCAAATCAGAACAGCTGAAGCCGGTAGCAGTTGCCCCCGTCCAGAAAAAGAAATCCAAGAACAAATCAGTCCGCATAGCGACTGACGAGGATGCGGCAGGACCATCTCACCCAGCAGAAGAGACAGAGCCGGAGATCATCACTCGCTCTCTATCCCTGGGGGAGCTGCGGGACCTACGGAGGGAATTCACCCGGCAGGCAAACGAGTCCATCCTGACCTGGCTGCTCCGCATCTGGGATGCCGCCACTAATGACACCATTCTAGACGGAAGTGAGGCCAGGCAACTGGGATCCCTGTCCCAGGATGTGGTTATTGACCAGGGGATTGGGAAAACCCAGGAAACTCTCAGCCTCTGGCGGCGATTGCTGGCGAGTGTACGGGACAGATACCTGTGCAAAGAAGACCTCCAGATGCACCAAAGAAAATGGAACACAATAGAACAAGGTATCCGATGCCTGAGGGAATTGGCCGTGCTAGAGATCATTTTCTCGGACAACGAGAGATTCCCCAAGAGCCCAGATAACGTCCAGTGCACTTCACAAATGTGGCTAAGATTCGCGCGGCTCAGACCAGAGATATACTCTCGTTACCTGGCAACACTGCAGTGGAGGGAAGGCGAAGACCAGGTGGGCGTGTTAACAAACAAACTGAGAATTTACGAGGACACTGTAACCGCTCCACTACGGACCCAGGTCTCATCGGTAGAAACAAACCTGGCCGCGCAAGTCCGGAGCTTAACTGAAGAGAGCCACCAGAAACTAAAGAAAGAGCTCAAAGAAGGATTTTTAAATGCCACACCGAAACCAACCCGAGTCTCTGCCATCAGGAGCAGACGTACTCCAGCCAGGGAAAGAAAACAAACTCCACGACGTGACCTCTGGTTTTTCCTTCAAGAGCATGGAGAAGACATGAGGAAGTGGAATAGGAAACCCACCTCCACCTTAGCAGCCCGGGTACGTGAATTGAAAACAGAAACATCCACTTCAAGAAGCTCATCTAGGTACAACACTGCCCCAGTCTCTTGTAGACAGAACCCCCGACAGAATGGAAATGATAATATGACTGATCCTCTTGAAGGGACCTCAGGAACACATTTACAGGAGAAGAACATCGTGCACCAAAAACAGGATTAGAGGAGCCCTGCCTCTAGCCAGGTAGAGGAAAAGGATAATCGGATCTATTGGACTGTGTGGATCCGATGGCCTGGCACGTCTGACCCACAAAGATACACGGCTTTGGTTGACACCGGCGCTCAGTGCACCCTGATGCCATCCAGGTATGTGGAGACTGAATCCATTTCCATTTCTGGGGTGACAGGAGGATCCCAGCAGCTAACTGTACTAGAAGCTGAAGTGAGTTTAACTGGGAATGAGTGGCAGAAACACCCCATCGTGACTGGTCCAGACGCCCCATGCATCCTCGGCATAGATTATCTCAAGAGTGGATATTTCAAAGACCCAAAGGGACATCGCTGGGCTTTTGGGATAGCAGCCGTAGAGACAGAAGACATAAGACAACTGAATACCCTGCCTGGTCTCTCAGATAACCCGTCTGCTGTAGAACTACTGAGAATTGAAGAACAGCGGGTACCAATTGCTACAGCAACAGTGCACTGCCGGCAATACCGCACTGACAGAGACTCTGTGGCCCCCATCCATAAGATGATTCGGGAACTGGAGAGCCAAGGGGTGGTCAGCAAGGCTCACTCACCCTTTAACAGCCCCATATGGCCAGTGCGTAAGTCCAGTGAAGAATGGAGACTGACAGTAGATTACCGTGGCCTGAATGAAGTCACACCACCACTGAGTGCTGCTATACCGGACATGTTGGAACTTCAGTACGAGCTGGAATCCAAGGCAGCAAAGTGGTATGCGACCATCGACATTGCCAATGCCTTTTTCTCCATTCCTCTGGCAGCAGAGTGCAGGCCTCAGTTTGCTTTCACCTGGAGAGGTGTGCAGTACACATGGAACCGACTACCCCAGGGGTGGAAGCACAGTCCCACCATCTGCCATGGACTGATCCAGGCTGCACTGGAAAAGGGTGAGGCTCCAGAACATCTGCAGTATATTGATGACATCATTGTGTGGGGGGACACAGCAACAGAAGTATTTGAAAAAAGAGAGAAAATCATCAGAATTCTCCTGGAAGCCGGTTTTGCCATCAAGAAGAGTAAAGTCAAGGGACCTGCCCGAGAGATCCAGTTCCTGGGAGTAAAGTGGCAAGACGGACGGCGTCAGATTCCTTCTGAGGTCATCAATAAGATCACCACAATGTCTCCACCAACCAACAAGAAGGAGACGCAAGCTTTCCTAAGCGCCATAGGCTTTTGGAGAATGCACATCCCTGAGTACAGCCAGATCGTGAGTCCTCTCTACCTCATAACCCGCAAGAAAAACGATTTCCACTGGGGCCCTGAACAGCAGCAAGCCTTCACCCAGATCAAACAAGAGATCGCTCATGCGGTAGCCCTGGGACCAGTCAAGACAAGACCAGAAGTAAAGAATGTGCTTTACTCTGCAGCCGGGAGCCATGGTCTATCCTAAAACCTTTAATAAAAGGTGCCTGGCGAGACCCGAGGTCGACCACTGGAATTCTAGAGCCGAAGTTACAGAAAGTCTAAAGTCAACTACACTCCCACCGAGAAAGAAATCTTGACAGCTTACGAAAGAGTCCAAGCCGCCTCAGAGGTGATCGGCACAGAAACACAACTTCTCCTTGCACCCCGACTGCCAGTGCTGGGGTGGATGTTCAAGGGAAGGGTTCCCTCTACCCACCATGCCACTGATGCCACGTGGAGCAAATGGATTGCCCTCATCACACAGCGCGCCTGTATTGGAAACCCAAATCGCCCTAGGATTCTAGAAATTATAACAAACTAGCCTGAAGGTGAGACTTTTAAATTATCTTCAGAAGAAGCAGAAGAGAAAGTAGCACGTGCCGAGGAAGCACCCCCGTATAACGAGCTGCCGGAGAGTAAAAGACGCTATGCCCTCTTCACCGATGGTTCCTGCCGAATTGTAGGCGCAGATCAGAAATAGAAAGCTGCAGTGTGGAGCCCCTCACGACAAGCTGTACAGGCTACCGAGGGACAAGGTGGATCGAGTCAAGTCGCAAAGCTTAAAGCCATCCAACTGGCTTTGGATATTGCCGAACGAGAGAAATGGCCAAGGCTCTATCTCTACACTGACTCCTGGATGGTAGCCAACGCGCTATGGGGATGGTTAGATCGCTGGAGAAAGGCTAACTGGCAGCGCAGAGAAAAACCCATCTGGGCTGCTGAGATTTGGCAGGACATCGCCGCCCGGGCAGAAAAGCTGACTGTGAAAATTCGACAGGTAGATGCACATGTACCCAAGAGTCGGGCTAATGAAAAGCATCGTAACAACGAGCAGGTGGACTGAGCTGCCAAAGTGGAAGTGTCACAGGTGGATCTGGACTGGCAGCACAAGGGAGAATTATTTCTAGCTCGTTAGGCCCATGATGCCTCTGGTCATCAAGGGAGAGATGTGACATACAAGTAGGCTCGTGACCGAGGGGTGGACTTGACCATGGACAACATCTCACAAGTCATCCACAGCTGTGAGACTTGCGCTGCAATCAAACAGGCCAAGCGGGTGAAGCCTCTGTGATATGGTAGACGATGGTCAAAGTACAGGTATGGGGAAGTATAGCAAGTTGACTACATCACACTTCCCCAAACCCGCCAAAGAAAGCGCTATGTGTTGACCATGGTGGAAGCAACCACAGGATAGTTAGAGACCTACCCTGTGCCTCATGCTACTGCCCGGAACACCATCTTGGGTCTAGAAAAGCAAGTCCTGTAGAGACATGGTACCCCTGAGAGAATCGAGTCTAACAATAGAACCCATTTCAAGAATGGCCTCATAAGCACCTGGGCTAGAGAACACAGAATTAAATAGATATACCACATCCCCTATCATGCACCAGCTGCCGGGAAAGTTGAACAGTGCAACGGACTACTTAAGACAACTTTGAAGGCACTTGGCGGGGGAACCTTCAAAAATTAAGAACTGAACTTAGCAAAGGCCACCTAGATGGTTAACACAAGGAGTTCTATTAATCAAGCCGGTCCTGCCGAGTCCGAACCTTTGCACACAGTGGATGGAGATAAAGTCCCTGTGGTACACATAAGAGGTTTTTTAAGAAAGACTGTTTAGATTAGTCCCACCTCAGGCAAAAGCAAGCCCATCCGTGGAGTTGTTTTTGCCTAAAAACCTAGTTATACTTAGTGAGTAATGCAGGCAGATAAAGAAACCCGTTGTGTCCCACAAAAAAACCTTATCTTAAGTGAGAACTGTGTAAATGATAATAGAATAAGGAGTAGATAATATCCTAGGTTGCAATATTAATGTAGTTAAGTATTCTATTACCACCAGCTGTGGGCCATTAGCTGCTATCACCCACTCCGGATGACAAGCAATGAGCCATCCGTTAGCTATTATCACTTGCTAATAACCCACCCCGCATGACAGGCAATAAGCCATCAGAGACCCACCGTGTGACTCATAGACTTATCCCATTGTGGGATGCTCTGCCGAGGAGGGAGGAGCCAGATGTTCCCACCTAAATATAACCTAGCCTTGAAACTGCCTGAGCTAGCCCTGTCTACTGGGTTCCCAGAGAACCAGAGCTACCACTAAATCTTCAGCTAGAAAGTAAACTTTCACAGAATCACCGGTTCAACTAAACTACTTCAGTTAAACTGCTACTACCACCCTAACAGGGTGTTAGGTTGTATCTAACTTTGTCAGTGCTTTTCCTTGTATTATTTCACTTATTTTTAATTTCAATCTTAACTTGTAATCTCCCACTGGTTTGTTTTCAAACCAAGACACCCCCCTACAGTCCATGCCCACTACTTAGTCTCATTTCTGTGCTTGTGATGTGCTGTGTTGTGCTTATCTCCAGGAATTACAAGAATGTTTGTCCCGGAAAAGTGCTGCCCTACCTCTGCATAGCCCCTTCTCCAGCCACATCCTGTTCTTTCCCACACATTACCAACAGTCCTTGGTTGGCTCCACTGCCATCTGGCTATTGGTGTTAGAGACATACACATTAGCCCCTTATCTTCTGAGATTCTACACCCTGTCTGGATTGAATCCTGTAAACACTGCACAAGCCATGACTTATCAGAATGCTCCTAGGCACAGCAAAGTAAGGTGATGAGCAGCACAGCACTACAGCAGCAATTAAAGCAAAAAGCGGCCACCAACAAGCACTAGACTCTAATAGACAGGCAAGCAAGCCCCACAGCAAGCACAGAAGCCTGCCTGTTATAAACTAAACTGCAATAACCGCTACAAATTTAATCTAGCACATCCCCAACAAACCTGTTGTTATCTCAAACCCCTCGTGCCGTACATTGGATGCCAAAAAAGGACTTTAGTGGTGGAGCTACTGTTATAATTTTAACATGTTCTTGAATGTCACTCCTGTTAATATTTAATCAAATAAAATTATCTTGAAGGGCTAATAATCTGCCTTATTGAGACATTTAAAAAAAAACTAGCCAATTTTATTATTGCTCTATTTCCATAATACTCCTCTGTCTACCTTATTTGGTTTAAGTTGGGTTTTCTTTTAGACCGCTTTGTAGTTATTGATTGTGTGAAGAGTACACACATACATGTATGAACATCACTTTTTAAGAGTAGTGGGAGAAATCGCCTAATGGTAAAATGCAGCAGCATTCTGCATACTGACTTGCCTGCCATAAGCGGTCTGGCAATCTATCTAGGAACTGAAAGCAAGTGTTAATGTTCATGGACTAGTGTTCTGTTTCTGTAAACAAATTGTTTGTGTTATCTTGTCCCTAGATAATGTGCTATGTTGTTTTTTCTTGCTCTGGCTGTACTTCATAAAAAGGGCATATTTTATCTGTGATGCACTAGTTTTCTTCTTGAGCACACATTCATTTAATGCCATATCTGTGATTGTTTTCCTGTAATCCTCAGCATCTTCTGTTTCTGTTGATTGATATGGTTTCATCAATTGACAATGAAAGGGTAAACTAACAATTTTAAATTTTTTTTTAAATATAGTTAGGATTTTCCTTGAGAGCTCATGTAACGTAGCATATGGCTTCTTGAAAGTGGGTCTTTAGTTTTAACAGTGGTGGCAGCCCCAAAAGATGAATTGGAAAACCAGTGCTTAATAATTCTTAAAGAGCTCCTGCTGTCAAGATAGCTGTCAGTTGAATTTACTCTGCTATTTACCCTTTTACCCTCCTACATAACTGGGAAAACATCACATCAGTACCAGTTTAGCTGTTCATCTGGCTGTACTAGCCTGAGTTAACTACTGACAGGCTTAACTCATTTGATTGTGTCTCAGATGGGCAGTCATGGAGAAGAAAGCTGTTTCTAGCCAATATTCAGGCAAAGCTAAAACACCACAGAAGTAAAAAGCGGTGGCATAAAAGAGTACTGAACCAAAATCAGTTATGTGTTCAAAAAAAAGCTGATGATTCCTGCTGCAGGCAAATGCAGACTTCCAGATTTTTTTGTAATAGTTAGACTTTCAGTGATTTGTACTGAGAAAATGAGGATACAAATTAACTTTGTAAATATTCAGTATTTGTTCAAGGCTGTAGGTTCAAACCCCTGGTCTGTATAGTCTGCAAAACGGATGTAAATTGGTCTTCCTGATAAAGGCAGTGATAAGAGATCTGAGAATGGACTATGAAGATCAGTTTGCTATCTAATGTTGTTGTGCAGCAATATGCCTTTGCACAGCATTAACTTTTTTTAATATATTAATGAAAACATTTAGCTCATATTTCTAATGACTACCTTCCTCTAAGCCTTGGGTTGGCTATTTGGCATATGACAGAAATGCCTCATTAAACACAGCATATGCTTGTTCAGCTTTTTTCTGTAGCCTTCATGACTAGTACCTGCATTTCATAAGAATGTCATATTTACTCTGAATGGCCTCATGATCTGTTTTCTAGTTGAAGGTCTGGTGAACTAAGTTTAGACACTGTTGCTCCTGCACTTGAACAGTTAAAATGAGTCATTGCTGCTTTGAGACTGTCTTGGAAATCTTCATGTTATGCATAGCCATGGTGAAGCATGAAGGCAATTGACATTATCAAAGAATAAAGAAATAGAAGGAAACGTTAGGTCAGTAAAGGGAGCTTTTTGCAATGGTTCTTTTGAAGGACTGATCGTTCATTGAGGCTTAGGGTGACTAATACAAATATATTTTGATTGCTTCTTATTTATGAGCCTTCCTAGGTAACTTCTGTCAAGAGGTAATACAAAGTAGCTTTCATAAATATGACACTGGCTTCTTTTCTACATGATGTTATCTGAGGTCTTGCTTTCAGTTCTGTCTGTATGCCAAATTCTAAAGTAGTCAGCACTCTTACCAGTTAGTGTCTGCTGTTTTGCTGATACCAGATACTTTGAACTGCTTCATCATACAATAAGTTGTTATGGCACGTGGATAAAAGCTTAACTTAAAAGCACAGTAGCATTTCAATATGTTTTTTCCTTGGGATTAACAGTTTAGTTCTAATGTGATAGTATACAAACAATAACAAAGCTGCAAAGCTGCTTTACAGTAGAAAAAATACAAATATTTTTGTCTTGATTAAATGCATGTGGAAAAACTTGTATTTGCTATTACATTATGCAGCAAAGTGAAGATTACTTTTATAATCTTTGTAATTACTTTTGTCTTCAGCAGAGGTCTGTTACCAATGTCCATTCAAGTGGACAAGGATGAACCATGTAGGTGTGTGTCTCTGAAATCTGGCTTGTCTTCAGATGGTAGGATTCAGGGTGGTGGATGAAAGTGATGTAGTTATGATAGTAGTGTTAAATCACTCCATGCAGAAACTAATGCAGATAGCGAAGCCTAGTGGAAGAGATACTTACCTTTTGTGGTTTATCTGTGATACAATGTTGGGTTTAAGAAAAATATTCTTAGCAACTCTGTACCTACTTTTAATAGCACCTGCAAAATTAAGGAATTTAAGAGGATTACCTTTCTAGGAAATGTTTTACATTTTCAAGTTCCCCCATTGAAAGAAAAATGAAACTCTCTTAGAAGTAGGAAAGAAACTGAGGAGGAATATAAGAGGTTGCATGTTTGCATTGCTTCTCATAGTTACATATAACTTTTGTCACTTATTTTATATAATAAAGCCCTGGTGTTTGCTGCACAGAATGCAGAGCTTATATAGGGTCAGACTGCTCCAAAAACAGATAAATAATTATTAAGTAAACCAAATAGATACTTTTAGCAGTAATTCAGAGTAATTGCTGAAACGGGCTTCTTGAGGAAAGGATAGCAGTGATGTCCCTAGTAAGAGCATCCTTGCAGATAAAGTAGAAGAGCGTGTCTGAGCAGATTGCCAAGTGAGCCAAAAGCTTGGAGTGACTTGTACAGGGAAAGAAAATGGTCTCCCTAATTAGAAAGGATGGCGGTGTTTTGGGATGCAAAATGCTTTGTTTACAGTAGTGCAAAAACATAGTCATGCTGCAAGACTTCTGAGCGTTAGGTTTAAGGTTTGTTCCTACATATCCAGTTCATCTTCTAATAATAGAATTGTGGGATAAATTGGAGTAGGGCAGAAGAAACAACGTGCCATCTGGTTTTCAACCTCCCTAAAGATAATGGGGATAATGTGGAATGCTTACATCTTAACTGTGATATTTCTTGGCCTTGTTTCTTGCAGTTGGTAAACATGAATTAACTGGGCATAAAGTTGCAGTGAAGATCCTAAATCGACAGAAGATTCGCAGCCTTGATGTTGTAGGAAAAATCCGCAGGGAGATCCAGAACCTCAAACTCTTCAGACATCCTCATATAATAAAGCTGTAAGTTTTGCTTGCTATAATCATATCTATTTAAATGGTAGTCCTTTGCTCTCACTGATCTGAAACATGTTTAAAAGGCAATACTATTAGTGGTATATTTTTAGGAAAGTAACCAGTTTTCAACTACGTAACCATTTTTGGCGTACTTTGTAATGCATTTTCACAAAACTGATTATTCTGCAGGGCAGAGGACTTCCATTTGTTCTTTACTTACAAATTCTTTAGGCAGGGATATAGAAGGTAGTGGCATGATGGATACTTATAGTGTTGCCTTTTGCTGGTCTTAGAATTATGAGTCAGACACAGTTAAAGAGATAAAAGGGTTTTACCTTGGTATTTTAATAGGATCCTTGGTGCACAGTTCTTCAAAGGTGGAACACGCCGAGATGCACACACTGTATAACATGTATACAATTTTTATAGATCTTGCAATTTAGCATATCTATCTAGGATCACCCAATAAAAAGCTTAATAAATGAAGTAATGCCCCCCTAATCTTAAAAATTCCCCCCCCCGATGAGGCTTGAGCCCAGTTTACTAAATATGTTCCAGAGAGAAGGTTTCAACGAAGGTTGAAACCTCGAGTTTTGAGATAGCATAGGGCTCACCATGCTCCTACTGAGGATGTTTGGTCTTCCTGCCTAGCAGAACCCCAAAACTAAGCTAGAATATCAGACTATAAAAATTACAAGCATATAGGCTAAGGGTACAGAGGATATATAAAAGATATAAAAATATATAAAAGGGTATATGAAAAATATAAAAGGGTATATAAAAAAGAAAAGGCAAAAATCATCAGGCATCATTAGTAACATCCATCTCAGTTTTTTAGCTGCTGCTTCTGTTTTCTTTTTTCTGGTTATGTTTGATCTTTGTTTCTGCTTAGAAACTGAGTTCAGAACAAGATTGTAAAGGGCACTTCTATAGTAAATTTGTTGTGTTTTCTTTTCTCAAAATATTTTTTTAGGGTTGTGTTGGTGTCTTGGTTTGAAAGACAGGTGTCTGCTAAGAGAGGTGGAAACCCCTCTTAGAATAGAGAATGTGACCCCCCCTTCCCTCCGAATTATTATAACTTTGGAATCAAAGGCTTTCAGGCAAAGATATGAGAAAAGGATTAGCAGTTCTTTACTAGTATCTATAACAGAGTAAATAAGCAACAACAAACAAAAACCAGAAACCCGGTGACAGATGTTCCTGGGCTGCCAAGCACTTTCCCATTTGGTGTAGTCACGGTCATAACCAGCAGGGGCGCTGTGGAGCTCCCAGTGGGTAGGGCAGGTGCGATGACTCCTGCGCAGCTGCAGGTGGTGCTGTGGCGCGAGGTCAGGTTGGTCTCACGGGGTTGGTGATGGCAGGCGGGCTGGGCAGCAGGGGCTGTGCACAGCAGAGAGCTCAGAGCAGCGAGCTGGAGCTGCAAGAATGGCTCACCCAGGCTAACCAGCAAAGGTGGCAGGAACTCCACAGCTATGGCAGATACCGCCGTGCGTTCCGGCAAGCAGGGCAGGGACAGCGACAGCTAGACTCCTTTGCAGTTGTTGCAAAAAACGCAGCCGGGCAGGCGCCCGCTCCCAACGGGGAAAAAGGGTTGGGATCCCGCGCCCTTTTCCAAGCAAGAGCTCACCCAGTGATTCACCCCAATTGAGCTCAGAGACACTTCAGAGACCAAGTCAGAGAAGTGGGTATTTGCTTTATTCGGTGCACCGGATGTGTGGGAATTGTTTCCACCAAACACACATACCTCAGTACCCCAAAGACACAGTGTTATAGGTAAAATCATGAATATTAATTACATTCTTCAGGATAGGAGTGGTTATACAAATAATTTCTCAGAAGTCATTAATATTATTAGCATGTGCACCACGCATGCTCCGTATATCCTGGTGGTCTTTGGAGACTCCCAAAGCCCCCTCCAGGGTGAAGGTCCTTCATGGGATGATTCAGCGGTTTCTGTGCTGGTTTCAAATGCATGCTTAGCTGATAAGCCATCAGGCCAGAGCTGTTACCTACAATTTGAATTTGAATTAAGAGTTCAGCCTTCAGCCCTGGAAGCCACAGACAGGTGCCTGTGCTGGTGGAAGGGGGGCAAAAGCTCAGAGAATCTTTCTCAATCCCCCCTTTTCTTTTGTAATTTGTAATTCTTTACAAATCTTGTATGTCATGAAAGTAAATACCTGTCTCTATTTTATATCTAAGTTTATACTTTTGCCATTGAATATAAGCATCGCAATTTCAAGTACATAATATCATACAACTACTACTATTGCAGACAGTAAATAACAATGCAATAACACAAATAACTATTACATACATTTGTTTAAGTTAGGATTAACATAATTGCAACAGCTTGTATTTATAACTGTACATACTCTTTCTCTTTTGGCATACAGCAAATCTATAGTTAATTGTGATATGCTCTTTATCTTGATTTGCTGTGTTTTTATGGCATCTGCAGTGGCATTCATTATGGTCTCTACAATGGTAGAAAGATTCTTCTTTAGTTTACTTACTTCAGGCCAGGGTATAAACTACCTGGCAAAACTGTGAAAATTGGTGGGTTTATATATTAGTATAAAAGTTCGGAGTAAGCTTTGTTAGTTGAGGAACACTAATGTGGAGAGATACTGGTATTTTGAAGAAAAAGAAGACAGAATCTATAGAAATTCTAAGAGGAATGTTAATTCTTTTGGCTTTCTTAGGCCTTCCATCCCCTAGCAGGTTTCTTTGGAGTCAGGGATGGGGAGAATGGAGCACTGCCTCTGCTGTGTGCATGGCTGGCCCCACTATAGGACTGGGACTGGAGCTCTGTGCAGCACTGCCTCTGCTGTGTGCATGACTGGACCTCACTGCAGGGCTGGGATGCTCTGGGGGGTGAGGTAAGGAGCAGTTCACTGTCTCACCAGGGCAAGGCCTTGACCTTCCCCTTCCCCACACACACCACACACACAGGCATTTTGAAGTGTTGCAGAGACACTAATTTTCCAGTTTTGGCAGCTCACATCATGGCTCCAGATAGTGATCAGGACCACTGATAGCTTTTCTTGCTTGTAAAATGGGGTACTTTTCTTCCTCACCTTGGAAAACGCAGTTTTCCAGCAAAACTTATGCTAACTAAACAGGCCTGAGCAAAGCCTCAGCATAGTCAGGCCTCAGTAAAATCCTAACAAGCTACAGTGGCTTGTTTACCTGAGAATGTTCTGTGGGAAGAATGTCATGGGAAAGAATAGGGAGTCAGAAGTGTTATGAGAAAGAAAAAGGGAGTCACCGGGAAGATCCCTGAATGTGTGAGAACAGACTGCAGGTGTGTGTGTAGCTATAATTAGTAACTTCTGTAACAGTATATAAGTTTCTCGTTTGGGGAAATAAAATGGAGCTTACTCTATATCTCATATTGAGACTGCCGTGAGTTCCCTCTCGTCGTTATGTCACCTCACCTTGGTAGAATTTCTAGCAAACAGAGCAGAAAGGAAAGAGGAAAGCATAAAGGATAACTGACTAAGACTCTCATACTGTTAGTTTTTTGCTTGTGATCCATTAGGCTATCTTTTCTCTCCTTTTCAGTCTTTTGTTTTACTCTCCGTAAATCTAGATTATCTTTCAATTTACAGAAAAAATATGCTCACAAATATTAGCCACTCGCATAAATCAACAGACATTTAGGATCTTTTTATATGATTTTGCGAGCTTTTTCTAGGACTTCAAATGTGCTACTGAAAAATGGCACTTTTAACTGCTATTTTAAATTTAAAATTATCTTTTAAATTGCAGAGCCCAAAGCCTGGCAGATTGGTCTATGACTTTCAGCCATTTTTCAAAGGCAGTATTTTCCTTTTGTGGGGCTTAGCATTCTTAAACACTGGACAAACAAATATGCATTAAACAGCAACAGTTATAAATACTTAGTAGAATAGCCAGCCATCCTTTTGAAACCTTTTAATTTTAAAAATGAAAATATTTTGTTATTGTTATATTTCAATTTTCACAAATTTAGATTTAAGCTCATGTAGCTTTCTCTTTTTTTTCTGGCTTACTTAGCCCTTTGTATCTGAAGCCATACTTGCCATTACAATTATTACAAGGTTTTGCTAGGATAGCTGACTGTGGATAACACTGTTCTGGAAATACAAAACGCAAAACCATTTAATGTGTTTCATTTTGGCGTTGCAGCTTTTAACCGATTTACTGTATGTTATATTGTCCAATATTGTTCTTTTGTGTCCTCTTTGTCTGGAGTTTCACATTGGAGAGGAGTCTCTGGCCATAGATCTCACAGTTGTGAGGGAAGTCAGCAGTTCTTTTGCTTCTGTGGCTTGAGTGGTTCCTTGTCTCACACAGCTTTTTATCTGATGAGGACACACTGAAGGATGTTAAAACAAACTTGCACAGTGATAACACATGTTAGAGTGGGGAGAAGGATGAATTCTTGCCTCTTTCAACTCCCCATTGGAAATTCTTATACAAATCAAGTTTTTAATAAGTGAGAAATTAAGATTTCATGAATTAATGTTTTACTCTTGCAGGTTAATAAACTTCTTTTTTTTTCTTATAATTTCTTAAATGCATGTATTACTCTATATGCATATTTAGAATTAGTAAAAATATTCACTATTTTGTCTTGATATACTTCGCAGGATTTTATAAGCACTTACAGCTCTGCTGCTCGAGCTGACTATATGAGAGGCAATGTTTCACTTATTTTAACTTTCTTTCATTAATGATAGTGTATTTTTCAAATTGTTACTCTTCTAGTACTTTTGAAGACTCACTACTAAATACATTTTCTCCCCAGACCAGGGAGTGCCTTGCGAATCTTCCCTAGCCTGGGTCTGGAAATTTATCACCTGAATGCTGTGCAGTCGTGGTTTTTTTTTTCAACTTCTTCAAGGAGGCTGAGTCAAACCCCTTGTTTTTTGGTGGTTTTTTTTTCTTAAATACTCTTGTTTTACTAAACAAGATTCGCAGTACGACTGTGCTGGTCATCTACTCAGATGCTTTTGAGTTAATAAGTCTTTAGCTTGGTGTGAAACTTATGAGGTATATTCTTATTGTCAGCCTTCGGGCTTCATTTACCATCAGAGCTTTGGCTGCACAACTTGCAGACAGTGCGGCCAGCCTCTGGCTACATTCTGAGACAATGAATAGCTGCCAGCCACTGGATTTGGTAACTTATAAAATTAGCATCAGGCCACCGTGTTCTCCAAAAGTGGCTGTCAAATTCTCAAAGCATGGGGAAGAACACTTTTTTGCAAAAGTTACTTGCCATGACAACCAACCATACAGAGAGGACTGAACCCCCTTGGGGACTTGAATTAAGCACACATTGTCACGTTCTTGGCTGCTTGAACAGCCCGGACAGTGGCTCAGAGACACACCTTGTCTCCACCTTCTCCTCAGCAGTTCTAAATATTTTTTCTCTGCAGCAGTTAATTTGCATTTTCTCTAAGGCAATTTGGCTGGCTGCTTGAAGGGTAAAGAATTTGAATTAAAAGCATTTGAGCAAACCTTTGTTCAAAAAAACCAAAACAAGAACTCAGAGTAACCCAGGCAGGAGATTTTAACTTTGAAATAGTTAATTACAAAATTTGGTATATCTTTTCTACAGACATTTTTGCTTTCAGTGTCTCTTTGGCATCACTTTTGCTTTTGCCTTTTTTTATCCTTTCTTACATACATTTGCAGTATCTTTCTAACTAGTTTCTTCAGGGCTTATTCAGCCCTTCCTCCAGCCCCCACCTGTACTACTACCTGGGGGTGCTCATTGTCCCACAAAGTCATTCTGGTGACCTAGACAGAACTCTTAACAGACAATCTACATTTCTAAACATTCCCTCTGCAGTATCCAAACGCAGCCCTTCCCCCTCCTAGGCTCTCAGCAGGCAAGGCCAGCAGCACCACAGGTGATCGGTGTGTCCCACCGCCGCCCTGCCCCAGGGGCTGGCAGGGTCAGGGACTGCCTGGTGCTGAGCTCACAGCTGTCCCACAGCTCCAGCTCGGCTCCGCACCTCCCCACAGGCCCCCAGCCTGTGCATCCAGCCCCGCACCTCTGCGCTCGCTCCCGCAGCTCCGAAAGGGGAGGATACAGGGAATTGCAGCTCGCCCTGGGTCAGCTGCCAAAATTTTTAGGCAAGATGGGGGAGGGTCTTGAAATACTTCTCCTTTCTTCCTTCTTTTTCCTTCTTTTTTACTCTATTTACTTGCAAGCTCTATCTACTAAAACATTCTATACAACCATGTTTCAGCAGCTACACACAGGAGTTCTAAAGAGGTACTTATTAGATTCAATTAGTTATTTTTATCTCGTGGGTGTCCCCCCATAAATTTATATGCCGGCAAAAATACAAATTAACACAGGTAAAATTTTGCACACACAGTACATGCACACACATTAAAAAAATTCAGAAGCACTCGAGCAAATAGACAATATCACTTCCTCTCACAATTAATACACATGCACTAAGTTTAAGTTTCACAATGGTTTCCACACACAAAACACAGAATTTTAAAGGCAAAATCAAATAGAGCAATATTAGAAAGGTGTTGGGGTCTGAGTGTTTTCAATTCAGCAGCTAAAATCTTTCCCTTCAATAATACAATCTGCCTCTCTCCAGATACTCCAAACCAACGGTTTATATGACTTATACTCATTCACTCTTTACCACTTGCTTCGCTTTTCTCTGGCCGTTTCTGTCGCCAGAGAACAGAAACGCAGATAGAGCTCCGCTCTCGCTTCGTGTCAGTGACACGTCTCATTCATTCACACTCACACAGTAACAAAATAATGTCACAGTAACACAGTAACAAAATAACAACAGACAGAACAAAAATCACAGTATGGTGTAATACAGTGAGGTCCAACCCCCTTAAAGGTACCTTTCACTATAGCGGGGTCCAACCCCGGGGTCCAACCCTTTAAAAGTACCTTTTCCTGACAGTGGGGTCCAACCCCTTGCCCGGGACTAATTTCGGGAGACCCAGTCTCAACCCACCCTCAGGGACTAGCACCCCGGACCTGCAGGCATTTCTTTTGAAAGTAGCAAATACCTTAATTTGATGCAGATGGTCCTTAGTCTACTCCCGCCGTGAGCCAAAGGACAGCTGAGCTCCCCCTGAAAATTCAGGGTCGCGACTGGGAGGTCTGCTTACCCCTGGATCCGGCAGCCGAGCAGAGTCAGGGTCCCATCTGGGGTGCCAGTTTGATTCGCCCCAATCGAGCTCAGAGACACTTCAGAGACCAAGTCAGAGAAGTGGGTATTTGCTTTATTCGGTGCACCAAATGTGTGGGAATTGTTTCCACCAAACACACATACCTCAGTACCCCAAAGACACAGTGTTATAGGTAAAATCATGAATATTAATTACATTCTTCAGGATAGGAGTGGTTATACAAATAATTTCTCAGAAGTCATTAATATTATTAGCATGTGCACCACGTATGCTCCGTATGTCCTGGTGGTCTTTGGAGACCCCCAAAGCCCCCTCCAGGGTGAAGGTCCTTCATGGGATGATTCAGCGGTTTCTGTGCTGGTTTCAAATGCATGCTTAGCTGATAAGCCATCAGGCCAGAGCTGTTACCTACAATTTGAATTTGAATTAAGAGTTCAGCCTTCAGCCCTGGAAGCCACAGACAGGTGCCTGTGCTGGTGGAAGGGGGGCAAAAGCTCAGAGAATCTTTCCCACCAGCCAAGAGGAGAAGGCAGAGCACAGCCGTACATCCCGCATTTGCAGCCAGAAGAAAGGCAGCAGTTTCTCTCCATCACCTGCGGTGTCCAGTCAGCCAGTGCTGGTCCCATTGGTCAGAATGCCTCCTCCCCTCACCCTGCCCAGCCACAGCGGCTCCATCCTTTGTCTCTTACAAAAAGAATTAATGGTTCTTGAGTACCTGGTCATTGGTTCCCTAGTAACAGGGATGGAGAAAATGCCACCCCCCCCCAACCTTCAACAGTTGGTCAGTGCCCCATTTTTTCCTATGTAGATGGTGCTCTACAAGGTTTTTCTGAAAGATATGCAGTCTGTTAAATGTGATCTCATATTTCAGAGTTCTTCAATATAGCTGTTACTGCTTAACTAAATAAATGTGATATTTACAGTGTGCCTGTTTACATTTATTTGATCAGTAGCTCATCAACAGAGTTCGGAGTACAATTATGTCCTGGAGAAAACACCTTGTATCTGGTCTGAGGAAATAAATTATAAATGCTACTGACATTTTTACTTTTCCTATGAAGTCAAACTACAATCTAGCAGGGCAAATTTAGAATGTGGGTGACTTTCACTGTTAATTGTGGTGTTGGAGTTTAGGTTTTCTTTATTGTCAGTCTTTTCTTAAGATCATGCTTTCACTGATATATGCCATCCCTATACACTCATTTGGCAATAGCCCTTATACTGGAGCTAAATTGGATTGTGTCTGATCACGCTGACTTCCTCAGTGGGTCAGTTTTCAGAAGACTAATGAGCTGATTTGTTTGGCTGTAGAGCTGCTAGTGCTGCTGCTTAGAATTCATGAATGAGTCCAAAGTAAATACCTGTAGCTAAAACAAAATAGGAAGTGTCAGTGTGCCAATTGAGATATTTGGGCTGGAACAGAAATGTGTACTTCTGGTGCTGCCGAACTTTTAAGTCATCTGAGCAGGTTTCTGATTGCAATTTCTTTCTTGGGGAATTATGGGGGGAATTTTCTCTTCTGCATGTTGAGAGAAAGGACAAGACAAAGGAGATGACAGAAAAGATGATGGGTCCCTAGCTTTTCAGTTGGTCATCCTGCATTTCCAAAACAGAAGGGTTATTAGCCTGAATGTAAATAGCATTTGAGCTATAATTTATACTGTTGTGTAGATAGACTTGCTGGTGACTTTAGATCATGCTGCTTGTGCTATTAGCTGTATTAGGGAACTGCTAGGTAGCAGCTCAGGATATTTGGCATAAAGGTAATCAGGTTATTTCAGATGTATATTACAAATTAGACAATGTCTAATTTGGAACATCATGCTTTATTAATTTTTTTCATACAGTGCTTTACCAATGTTGCAAAGCTGCCTCACTAAGACTTTCTTTTTATACCATGTGTCTTGGTTTGAAAGACAGATGCCTGCTAAGAGAGGTGGAACCCTCCCTTAGAACAGAGAATGTGATCTCCCTTCCCTCCAAATTATTTTAATTTTGAAATCAAGGGCTTTCAGGCAGAGGTATGGCAAAAGTAATAACAGTTCTTTACTAGTATCTGTAGCAGAGTAAACAAGCAATAACAACAACAACAAACAAACCCAGAAACCAATAGCAGATGTCTTTTTGAGCTGCTGAGCACTTTCCCGTTTGGTGTAGTCATGGTCGCAAGCAGCAGGGGCGCTGTGAAGCTCCTGGCTGGGCAGGGCAGGTGCGATGACTTCCGAGCAGCTGCAGGTGCACTGTGGCGCAGGGTCAAGTCAGCCTCATGCAGCTGGTAATGGCGGATGGGCTGAGAAGCAGGCAGGCAGCTCAGGGCGGCAAAGTGGGGCAGCGGGGGGCAGGGGGCTGGCTCTCTCACCCAGGCTAGCCAGCGAGGTAGCAGGGACTCTGCAGTTACAGCAGACGCCGCAGTCTCGTGCGGCAAAAATGGGGCGGGCGGCAGAGACAGCCGGACTCCCCGGCAGCTGCTGCAAAATGCAGCCGGGAGAGCGTGCACTCCCAGTGGGGAAAGGGGTTGGATCCCACACCTTTTACCCAGCCAAAAGCTCACCCAGCCAGAAGGAGAAGGCAGAGCACAGTTGGATCTCCCGCGGTCGCAGCCAGAAGCAAAAGTAGCTACTTTCCTCCCGGTGTCCCCCGAAGGAATGTCTGTTCGGCCGGGAGAGCTTCCTCTCCACACCACACCCAGTCCAGAGCCTTTGTCTCTTAATAGCTCTGAGTACCCAGCCATTTGTCTCCTAGTAACAGGATGGAGGAAAATTCCAACTTCCCCAACCTCCAACACCATGCTTTAAATAAAAACCTTTGGAGCATCTCCTTTTGGGGTTTTTGACCTCTAGCAATAGAATGCGTCTTGTTTTCCTATGTAAATTGCCTCTTTGTGCATTCTGGTCATCTATGCTGTGTGGTTTGATAGCCTTGCTTATAGGTATGTAACTATTTCACAACATCCTTTTCCATAACTAGAAAAATGAACTGACTATAGAGAAACATGATTGAATCTTTCAAGAGGCTGAAAATGTGAGGTGCAGAATGGTTTATTCTTTTCAGTGATGCTAAGAGGTTTATCTCCCAGCATTGTTCACTATCTCACTATCCAGAGGATGGAAAATGACCATGAAGATCTAAAATATAAACTGTTGTTCATGTTTGCCTGAAGCATAGAGCTCGGTAATTTCACAACTATGGAAAAGGTCATTAACAGTAGGGGTGTTACAAATAAGATTGCACTGTAGCTTCAGGATTAAAAGGATTACAATGTTATTTCTGTAGAGTGTCTTAGTGATGACTTCAGAATGTCCAAGTACATTACATACTTTCAACTAAGGTATTTGAGAGAAAATTAGTGAAGATAAAACATCTTGGATGATTCGCCCCAATAGAGCCTGGAGACACTTCAGAGACCAAGTCAGGGAAGTGGGTATTTGCTTTATTCGATGCACTGGGTGTGGGGGAATTCTCTCCTCCAAACACACACCCCGGTACCTCCAAAGACACAGTGTTATAGGTAAAATTCATGAATATTCATTACATTCCCCAGGATAGGAGTGGTTATACAAATCATTTCTCGGAAGTCATTAATATCATTAGTATGTGCACCACGCATGCTCTGTATGTCCTGGTGGTCTTTGGAGAACCCCAAAGACCCCTCCAGGATGAAGGTCCTAGTAGTCTTCATCACAATGCATTTTTCACCTTTCCCTCTGGAGCATGGGTGGTCCTTCATGGGATGATTCAGCGGTTTCTGTGCTGGTTTCAAAAGGATTCTTGTCCCTCTTATCTTGATAAGATTAAGGGAATCCTGTTTTTATTTACATCTTAGCTGATAAACCACCAGGCCAGTGCTGTTATCTACATTCACTCCTCTCTGAGAAGTTGTGAGCTACAATTTGAATTAGAGCTCAGCCTTCAGCCCTGGATAGGCGCCGTGCTGGTGGAAGGGGGCAAAAGATCAAAGAAATAAGGATGGTTGAAGTGCAAATAGATTTGGGTTTTCTATTTGACCACTTCTTTCTCATGGACTATAAGATGTTAGGGAAAGTTAACTTTGAAGACAACTCTTTCAAAATAGTATTCAGATTATTGGAATGTTACGCTACAATGCTAAGCTGTTAAAATAGATACATGCACACATATATATGTGCACACATGCATTCACCTGGATAGTCTGAACTCATTGCTGTCAAGAAAAACTTCTCTGTTAGCTGAAGCGTGTCTGTTTTTTCCCCTTGTCTTAGAATCAGCATTTTGAAGAACATTTCAGATCTGTAGTATATGTGTGAATTCAATTATTTTTTTACAATTGGGATATTTGTATGCTTAGGTGTAGTACCTTGAAACATTCATTTTCATCCAATTGCTACCTCCTGTCTTCTCAATACAGTATCTGAATTTTTTGACTGAAGGTTTATCAGTGTGCATTTTCTTGTTATGTTAAAAATTGGTCACTTCTGACTGCTGTAAAGAGAAAAAAATTAAACAACCTTTAGGTAAGGATACGTAGAAAACATATCAATCTCCTAGTTGGGAATTTGACCATAAACTAGTTTTTTCAAAACATCAAAGCTAACTTTAAAGTATAGTGATAAAAATATAATAACCAAGGTGTTAATACTCTTAAATACTAATGACAAATTTAGGTCTCTTTGTAAAAGATAATTGCTTTCAATCATCATGAATATTTTTTCAAGTCTTGAAGTATATTTATGACAAGGCAAGGGGTTTTTGCCTGTTAAAGTTGAAGGGTGTGTGCTTTTTGAGACAATAGCAAAGTCCTTTTGAATCCCTTCCTCATTGCACTAAAATGTCTGTGTGATAGCACTGTATATAGCTTCATGGAAAACATTTGGACTGAGAATAGTCCTCTGAAAGTACAAAGCCGGATCTTCCTCGTGGGAAATCCAAATTCCCCGGTAGTCTTGGCAATGATGGTATCACATAGTGAAAGGAGAAGAAATAGCTTCTGAAAAATATTATCATTCCAATAGCTGTAAATGAGCTGTTAATTTTTTTAAAGTATACTTTTATCTGACTCTTTGCACGACTTTGGTTTTAACTAAACGTAACTAGCTGCTTTTACTGAGTGCATAGACTAACAGATACTTATTCTTATCAGGTACCAGGTCATCAGTACACCAACTGACATTTTCATGGTGATGGAATATGTTTCAGGAGGAGAACTGTTTGATTATATCTGTAAAAATGGAAGGGTAAGAAGTAGTCCAACTCTACAAATCAATGACTTGCATTCTGTTATTGCTTTTGCAACCTTCCTGTTAAATGAGGGTTTGTTTCTTATGTATTCAGCATTAATTTTGTAGTTAGCAATTAAAATACACCTTATGACTACATCTTGTTTTGAAAATAAAAATTATTATATATTAACGTGTTTCAGATCTTTATGTATGAGTTTGTAGCATTTTTCCACTCTACTGAAGAATAAATGATACTGATATGTTAATTTACAATTACTGTGTATAAACTGGATGGATATGTTACCCAGTTGGACTAGCTGAAAGCTTTCTTCAGTATAAACTATTATTGAAAAGGTACTGTTGTGCCCTTATTATTACCCTCTTCTACTAATAGATTGGTTTCTGTTAAAGTCCTAAAGTCACATTTGACAAACCATCTAGATAGCCAGGATACCTTTAGTTAGTTGTTAGACTGAGCAAACTTTGACATGGATTAGGGTGTGTTTATAGGAAATACCCAGTTAAGTCTGCTGTTTAGGGCTAGCTGCTAATAGGAACATAAGCAGCATCCAAAATTTATCACTTATATACTGAGTGTTTGCAGCTTTTGTCAACTTTAATCTTATACCATGCTTAAATATCAAAGTTCATTAATATTCTGATTAGACAAAGTTAATGTTTGGGTGCTAATATTTCTAATTACTGAGTATAAAACATCTGCTCTATAAAATATCAAAACTATAAATTATAACTTTTGGTCATGGGAAAGTTTCCTTCATTTCATATAGAGGAAAACCAAGTTATCCTTCCACTGTCTCAAAATTGTTTAAAACCTTTGTTTGTCTTAGCTTGATGAGAAGGAAAGTAGACGTCTGTTCCAGCAAATCCTTTCTGGTGTGGATTACTGTCACAGGCATATGGTAGTACATAGAGATCTGAAGCCTGAAAATGTGCTGCTTGATGCACACATGAATGCCAAGATAGCTGACTTTGGTAAGCATTGCTATTTTATATCTGATCACATTTCTGGTGTTATTTAGACCCTGTTAGTTTAGATCCTGGCCTGACCACAGGACCTCGCTCGCTTTTCTTGCTGCCAGCACAGTTTGCAAAGTTCACTTTGAAACAGTTTCCAATTGTGAAATGCAATCTTTTACAAGTGGCTACAGTTGCAAACCCAAAATAACCACCTTCAAAGCAGAGCTCCCTCCTTTCTCTCTTTTGTGACAGCTTTTGCTAAAGCCTTTGCTTCCATAGTTTTCTTTCCTTGGCTTGGCCCTGCTGACAAGCCACCAGCAACTTGGACCGGAGTGGGATGGCTCTGCTACTGTTAGTGCGATGCCCAGGCTGCAGACAGGCAGCTGCAGAATTCACCCTAAGGCAGCTCAAAACCACTAACTGCAGTGTCTCTCAGACAAGAAAAAACAAAATGAAAAGAGAACCCAAAAAGGAAAAAACTTCCATTTAAGCAAAGACCAAACAGCCACCAAAGCAAAAACCACGCGTCAAAAGGGGGCCTGCTGCTTGTAATCCAAAATGGTGTTCTTGCTCATGTGTAGAATTTATTTTCCTTGAAAGCTTTCTCTTTAAGTCAGGTGTTTTCTGTGACTGGGTGCAATTGTGAACTGTCTTGTTTGGTCTTGCTTAATATTTTCTCTGATAATGCTAAATAGACTTAGCTCCCCACCTTGCCACTTCAAAACTGACTCTCTTATTGTCTGTTTCTTTATCTGTAAAATGCAGATACTTAGTTCTCTTGTAAGTACAGCGCAGAGAAAGTTCATCATATTTTAGAACCACATTGCTCTAGTAAAATACACTACTTCTAAGAAACTGCTCTAAATTCACTTTGACACCTCTAAAGATGTGATTGAAAAATGTAATTAAAGCATAAAAGGTAAAATAAAAACAGTTTTGCAAACTCCTGTGCTTTTAACTATATAGTTGCCTAATTAATCAGAAAGCTTAATTGTTTATACTAGCTGTTTAACACAGCTCCTGCGAGGACTGGTAGCTAGTTCTTGGAACTGTCTGAATTGAGAAATCTGACCATACATAGCATAGTTAGTTATTCATAGTCTTGTAGGTGTAGTAGAAAATACTTACCCTTGTAAAATATTTGGAGGTCTCTGAAAGATGCTAGGTAATGCTGAATATTCTAAGTATAACTTAAAAGTATGGTGTTCAAATATGTGGGTGCAAGTATGAAAATTAGCCAAGCTGTGTTCTTTCATATTCTTCCCCCCCAGTAAAAGGGAATAATTTCTGGCTGAGCTCTCTGGCCTGTACTGATTTTGATTATGCAGCTCTCACTAAGGAAACCAGAAGATATTTTACACAGCTATTCTAGAAGTGGTAATTCTTTACTGATCATAGGGTATGCCAAAGTCTGGTGAATGAGGATGGCTTAGTTCTAAAGTACACTTTAATCACTAACAGTATTTAGTATAGCTTGATTTTTAAACTGCAGTGTTTCAGAAACCAGTTGAAGCAGTGTTGGTGGCTAAATTGTGGCAAGGCTGTGTGCACTGCTCAGTTCTCTTATTCTATATAACCTCTTGAAGAATTTTAGGCAATTCTGTGGCAGCATCTTCCACTTTGGCATTTAAAAGTGAATATGGTTTTTAAGACACTTTCTTGTTAATGACCAAAATCCTATATTACTATGTTGCTCTCTCCTTTAGAGCAGCTTTGTTCTCGATCATGCTTGTGTAATCCAGAATGGATTAATTTTTGTCTTGGAATTAATATGTTTTCAAACATTCCTAGGTTGTGTGCAATAATGGATTGATGTTACTCAAGTTTCTGGTAAACTAAATGCAGGATCGTGTGTCATTCTGATATAAAAATTTCAATCATTCCAAACAATTTTGCCTCCTTACTGAGATAAATTAGTTCACTTTCTAATTTGAATTACTAGTGATTTGTTCTAGGTGCTATATGCAGTGTGAAATCACTTTGCTCTGTAAATCTTCAGTAGTTACTCTTATATACTTTCAGGTCTATCAAATATGATGTCAGATGGAGAATTTTTAAGAACAAGCTGTGGTTCCCCTAACTATGCTGCACCAGAAGTAATTTCAGGAAGGTAGTTTTTTTTCTTTTGGATGCATATATGAGCTTCTTTTCTACTGGATGCATGTGTGCATGTTCTTCAGTCATTTTGCTGCTTAATTCTAAAGGCTACAAAATAGTGTAATTCATAAGCTTGATACTAAGAAATTGTGGGCTGAATTCTTAAATGCCTTGATAATTTTTCATAAATATTTAAGACTTTGAACTAGCTTTGAATAGTTTTTGTAAGGTGGAGGTGATGTCTGATGTCCCAAATCCAGTGTGTACAGTGTACCTGAATTGGTTTAAAAATCTCATTTACAGCTCAGATCTTGGAAGTAGAGGTACAGATAGAAATACAGGCAAAGTCTACTGTGAAGTTGAGTAGCAGTGAAATATCTGTTGTAGAATATATATTGAGTCTGAATTTACTCAGTGATTGTCAAATCTGTTGCTTATATGTTTTATTCATACAGTAGCATGTGACAAGTTCTGCTATGTGGACTTGTCTTAAACTGCTTAGCCTCCAAGACTTGGAGGCTAGATGACTACATAGATTGCACTCAAACAGTGATAGCAATGTATAACATGGGCTTTCTTGGTAGTAGGTGCAAGTTTCGTTCAGTTCGCCATTATCTTAAATTGTATCTGTGGATTATTTTTATACAATAGAGAGGAAAACTAAGTACTTCTGCTCTAGCTTTTGTTACGTATTTGAGGGGGAAGGACACTAGAGTTCGAGGCATAGCACTGAATGGTATAGTAATTGCAGATTAGTTGTCCAAAGTTCATACACTCTTAATTAACATGATACAATTTAAGAATGTAGAAAAAAATTATTTAAATGTATTAAGCACAATTTGCTATTTAATTTTTTTCCCAGATTATATGCGGGTCCAGAAGTAGATATTTGGAGCAGTGGAGTTATTCTCTATGCTTTGTTATGTGGAACACTTCCATTTGATGATGATCACGTGCCAACCCTTTTTAAGAAGATATGTGATGGTATCTTTTATACCCCTCAATACCTGAATCGATCTGTATCTAGTCTTCTGAAACACATGCTGCAAGTAGATCCAATGAAGAGAGCAACAATCAGAAACATTAGGTAAAATGTTAACCAGTGTCTGATCAGAGGAGGCTGGAATGGTGATTTTAATGAAAATATGCAGAACAAAGAAATCATTCATATAAGCTTGTCCCTGTTTTATAGTCTGAGATAAAAAATTCATCTTCTGGGTTTTTGGCTTTAGCTCTGGCTCTGATCTCCTGTAGCAAATGAAGTATCTACTGGCAGTCAGAGTAAAACAAATATATATGTTACATGTAAAAATTCTGAGACATTCTAGATTTAAGACTGCTAAAGCAAGCCTGTTTACCTGCAGAATGGTTTGCAAAAACTGTACTGTATTGACTTCTCTGGGCAAGAAAAATATTTGCTGATATTAACTGCTGTTTTGTATTGTAAATGTCTGAGGGAAAGTTATGACTCTTTAACCTTATAACTATTACGTTTATTCATACTTCTGCAAACTCAGCAAAATAATCTGTCGAGGCTGAATATTCCATGTATAAGATGGCACTCACTATTCTAGCTTGAAAACCCTGGCATGAACCTATGTATGAGTGACAATTGCTACATAGAATACTGGTAAGTTTAAACTTGCAGCTAGAGATAGCCATCATGGACTCCAGATTTCAAGATAGAATTCTGGAGAGGGTGACCAGTTTGACAAGTGGACAGTGGGTAAAATTAAAAAAAAAAAGGTAGCTTCATGCAATAGCATAGTTAGGTATTCCTGTTTTATTTGTAAGTAGCTCTATGGAGAGAGCTCTGAAATACTACCTTAGTGAAGATGCTTCTTCTTTTAGGGTTGGAAGTTAGTAAGTTAGCAAAGTTTGTGTTCTTTCAGTAAAACAAAAAATGTGTTACATATATCCCTTACTACTTCATTATAATGAAAAGTACTTTCATAGAATCATAGAATGTTAAAGGGTTGGAAGGGACCTTAAAGATCATCTAATTTCAACCCCCCTGCCATGGGCTGGGACATTTTCCACTAGACCAGGTTGCTCAAGGCCTCATCCAACCTGGCTTTGAACACTTCCAGGGATGGGGAATCCACAACCTCCCTGGGCAACCTGTCCCAGTGCCTTGCCACCCACACAATAAAGAATTTCTTCCTAATATCTAACCTAAGTTTCCCCTCTTTCAATTTGTAACCATTACTCCTTGTCCTATCACTACAGTTCTTAACGAAGAGTCCCTCTCTGGCTTCCCTGTAGGCTCCAGATACTGGAAGGTGCTGTGAGGTCTCAAGGCTGAACAGCTCCAACTTTCTCAGCCTGTCTTTGTAAGAGAGGTGTTCCAGTCCTTTTATCAAGTTAGTGCCCCTCCTCCAGACTTGTTCCAACAAATCCATGTCCTTCTTATGTTGGGGACACCAGACCTGAATGCAGTACTCCAGATGGGGTCTCACAAGAGCAGAATAGAGGGGCAGAATCCCCTCCCTCGACCTGCTGGCCACGCTGCTTTGGATGCAGCCCAGGATTCCGTTGGTTTCTGGGCTGCGAGCGTTCACTGCCGGCTCATGGTTTTTCATCACCCATCACCCCCAAGTCCTTCTCTGCAGGGCTGCTCTCAATCACTTCTCTGCCCAACCTCTAGGTGTGCCTGGGATTGCCATGACCCAGGTGTAGCACTTTGCTTTGTTGAACTTCATGAGGTTTACTTTGGCCCACCTCTGAAGCCTGTCAAAGTCCCTCTGGATGCCATCCCTTCCCTCCAGCCTGTCGACTGCACCACGCAGCTTGGTGTCATCAGCAAACTTGCTGTAGATGCTCTCGATCCCACTGTCCATGTGTCTTGCAAGGGTGACAGGAGTTTTATGTGGTTTTGCAATTTGACAGACTTTAAGATAGCTAGTTCCCCAAGACTTAGTCCCTTTCGCAAGATTCTTTGATATCTGGCCGATTTGTCTAAAAATACCATTTATTTGACACAGAACATAACAAACATACAAACATAGAACAGATTGACACACATAAACACACAATGAATACATAATTGCAACACTGCAATAGTTAAAAATGCAATTATGGGGTAAAACCTTGCTTGAACTATAAAAATAGTTAAAAATGCAAGAAATGTTTGCTTGAACTATAATGCAAGTTAAGAAATGCTTGCTTGAGCTAGCTGAAATGCAAGTTAAGAAAGGTACCTATAAGTTAGCCGGAATAATACAATTTAGGAAACTCAATGATCTTACCAAACTCAATTTGGAGCTGGAATACATTAAGACTTCCTCACTCAATCCCAGGGAAGTAACCACAGGGCTGCGTCCAAACCCTGGGGAGAAGGCTTTACTTCACACTCCAATGTCCATGTAGAAAGCTTCTACCTTTCTGAGATTTCGTGAGCTTTTTATAGGATAAAAGTGTGTATTTGTAGTCACTGAAAATTTCTCACATTCTCTCTACATTCCACAGGGGAGTGTCTTTTCAGACTTTCAGTCGCCAGCATTAGATAGCTGTTGAATAGGCTATCAACCTAAGTTGAGCCATCCATTTCTTGGGACTGATCAGAGAGAGAAGGGGGAGGGGGGAGCATCCTGCCACACCATGTTGTCGACAAAGATGTTGAACAGTATTGGCCCCAGTACGCGCCCCTGAGGGACACCACTCATCACTGGTCTCCATGTGGACAGTGAGCTGTTGACCACAACTCTTTGCATGCGACCAGCCAGCCAGTTCTTTATCCACTGAGCGGTCCATCCATCAAATCCATGTCTCTCGAATTTGGAGACAAGGATGTTGTGCAGGATGGTGTCAAATGCTTTGCACAAGTCCAGGCAGATGATGTCAATTGGCATGCCACATCCACCAATGCTGTAGCCCTGTCACAGAAGGTCACCAAATTAGTCAGGCATGATTTGCCCTTAGTGAAGCCATGTTGGCTGTTAACAATCACCTCTGTTTTCCATGTGACTTAGCATAATTTCCAGGAGAATCTGCTCCATGATCTTGCCTGGCACAGAGGTGAGACTGACTGCACTGTAGTACCCTGGGTCTTCCACTTCCCCCATTTTAAAAATGGGAATTATATTTCCCTTTTTCCAGTCCTTGGGAACTTCACCTGACTGCCACGATTTTTCAAAAGTGATGGATAGTGGCTTAGCAACTTCTGCTAGCTCCCTCAGGACCCATGGATGAATCTCATTTGGTCCCATGGACTTGTGCACATTCAGGTTCCTTACATGTTTTTGAACCTGATCTTTTCCTACAGTGAGCTCAGGGTCTTCATTCTCCCAGTCCCTGCATTTGCCTTTCTTGACTTGGGGGGTGTGGCTGGAGCACTTGCTGTTGAAGACTGAGGCATAGAAGTCATTGAGAAGACTTGCAGAATCAAAGCACTGAGAACTAAACATTGTAAAACTTAAGCTAACTGATTCGCCCCAATCGAGCCCAGAGACACTTCAGAGACCAAGTCAGAGAAGTGGGTATTTGCTTTATTCGATGCACCGGGTGTGGGGGAATTCTTTCCACCAAACACACACCTCAGTACCCCCAAAGACACAGTGTTATAGGTAAAATCATGAATATTCATTACATTCCCCAGGATAGGAGTGGTTATACAAATCATTTCTCAGAAATCATTAATATCATTAGTATGTGCACCACGCATGCTCTGTATGTCCTGGTGGTCTTTGGAGACCCCCAAAGACCCCTCCAGGATGAAGGATGACTTTTCACCTTTCCCTCTGGCGCATGCGTGGTCCTTCATGGGATGATTCAGCAGTTTCTGTGCTGGTTTCAAATGCATGCTTGTACATCTTAGCTGATAAGCCATCAGGCCAGAGCTGTTATCTACATTCACTCCTCTCTGAGAAGTTGTCAGCTACAATTTGAATTTGAATTAGAGCTCAGCCTTCAGCCGTGGACAAGCGCCCTGCTGGTGGAAGGGGGCAAAAGCTCAAAGAAACAAGGATGGTTGAAGTGCAAATAGATTTGGGTTTTCTATTTGACCACTTCTTTCTCATAAGTTCCTATCCATTCATCTAAGTCATGTTAATTAAGTCTGAAAGACAAGTGATATGAAAAAAGAAGTTGACTACAGAGCATGGATGGATTTTTGAATCCTAAACAATTTTGTCCTGTTAGCTATGAGACATCATCTCAGTTTAAAGGATAAACTTTTGAGTTTAATTGACTACCTTAATTTTTCTAGTGGTATGTGCATGCAAAGAAAGAGGCCCACTGTAACAAATAATAACAAAATATTCAGTTATTCAGCTAGAGCTGTGCTTTATAGTCATATAGGAAAAGCTTTTTCTACTTCCAAGTTAATTGCTTGCTTAAGATGAAAGTACATTTTGCTCAATGCACTTGAGCTGAGGCATGTTCTCAGGCTCACACTAGAGCTTGATCAATATAACTGTTCTTAAATCTGTAGCAAGTCTTTATGCTATAGAGTAGGATACTTTTAAAATTAGCATAATGCCATATCCTTTGACTAGTTAAACAGCTTACTCTAGACACACAAAGCTACTTTGTTTTTTTCTGTATGATTGGGCAACCTATTTGGTTCCTTCTATATATTTCCTTTTCACTCGTAGCCTATGGATACACTAGTAAAGAGGTACAGATCAACTCTTCCATAGCCTTCCCTCAACTCTTTAAGGCTTGAAGAAACAGCAAGGGGGTTTTCTGAATGGAAAACTCATAAGCAGCTTGTTGGGGGTGGGGAGCATGACTTCAGTGTTCAAACATCTACCAAAAAAACTATTCAGTATCAAGATTTCTTTAATTTTTATGTATGTACTTGGGGAGGGACAGCTTTGATTGGGTCGCATACAAATTTCAGTTGAAAATATCTCAAAACCAAAGTAGGGGCAGTAAAAAGAAAAACAAACCACAAACCCAATGTCAAACCCACAACTATTTATATAAAAAGCTAGTTGACTTATACAAAGATATTATTTGTGATCAGGTAGTTGAAACCCTTAGAGGAAAGAGACATTTTTTAGTCTCCTGCTAAATGTCTAGCAAAATCTTGTGAAGGAGATGATTACTTTTCATTATGTACTGTTGTGCTGCACAGAAGGGGACTTGGACTGATAACTGTTGATCTTTTTTGTATAGACTAAGAATAATTTTATTTTTAAAATAATTTTATTATAAAGAGGCTTGCTTTGCATATATATACTCAGATTTTATTTTTAAATCTAGAGAACATGAATGGTTTAAGCAGGACCTTCCCAAATACCTGTTTCCTGAAGACCCATCATATAGTTCTACCATGATTGATGATGAAGCCTTAAAAGAAGTGTGTGAGAAGTTTGAATGCACTGAAGAAGAAGTGCTAAGTTGTCTATACAGCCAGAATCATCAGGACCCTTTAGTGGTTGCTTATCACCTCATTATAGATAATAGAAGGATAATGAATGAGGCCAAAGACTTCTACTTGGCTACGAGCCCACCAGATTCTTTTCTTGATGATCACAATCTGTCTCGACCTCATCCTGAAAGAGTGCCATTTTTAGTAGCTGAAGCACCACGTCCCCGCCATACTCTTGATGAGCTGAATCCCCAGAAGTCAAAACACCAAGGTGTGAGAAGAGCAAAGTGGCACTTGGGAATAAGGAGTCAGAGTAGACCAAATGATATCATGGCTGAAGTTTGTCGAGCAATTAAACAACTGGATTATGAATGGAAGGTAAACATAGCCTTGAAGTATGAAACTATGTTCTCCTGTGCTGTGGAAAATAGTCTCGTGTGCCTGTGCTGACTACTTGTGCTTGCTGTGCAGGAAGGATTTGGGGGGGGAGGCTATTTATGCTGACAGGAATAATCTTGCTAATGTGTTTAATCTTTCTACTGGGGCTCTGGGAATATGTTGAGTGGGGTGTTTTGTTTGGGGTTTTTTGGTGTATTTTTGTTAATAAAAAAAAAAAAAAACTCTGACAGGTAAACCTGAAATTACTTGATAATACCAGTGAGTTGAAATAAGAAAAACAATGTTCAGTGCTTTTTAAGCAGTTCTAGTTACTAAGTCAAATCTCTTGTGTACTAGGTTGTAAATCCATACTATCTGCGTGTTCGAAGCAAGAATCCAGTGACAAGTGCATATTCCAAAATGAGTCTACAGTTGTATCAGGTGGATAGCAGGACATACTTACTGGACTTCCGTAGCATTGATGGTATGTAAAGACTTACATAAGTCAATGGACTTGTAAGTGGAATAATTTTAAATGCAAACATGTCTTAACTTACTTGTTTATAAGTGATGTAAGTGTTGCCCTTTATTAGTTTAAGCCAAGCTAGATCTGCATTAATGTTTCTTTATTCCTTCCTTGTCTAGTGTTCCTATGATCAGATGGTTAGCTGTTTCATTCCTTAAATAATCACTTTTTAGCTATATCAACTCTCAAACTGCTCTATTTTGTGTCTGTACCAGCACTAATATTTCTGGTGCAAAAGGGGAAGGATTGTTGGAGGTGAGTTTTGAATCAACGTAAACTGGTTTTGTGGCCTCACCCCTGTGGCTAGCACAGGTCTTTCCCATGAGAATTCCTTTTGTGTTTTATAAACAAAGATAAAGTTTGGATGTTATTAAAAACAGTGTCCCAAGATCTGGACAGTGCAGGCCTGGCCAATCAGGCCTAGGGGGAGGTTTCTGACTGACCAATCTGGGTGACCTTTGAAAACTATATATATATGATGAAATCAAAACAATAAAGGTCTTTCCTTCTTGCCACTGAGAACTGGCTTCTTTACTCTGCTAGCGGCTCAACAGGGACACACCCCCAAATTTAAACATTAATTTAGATCTGAAGTATGGGAACATATTTTCCTAGTGGAAATAAAGCTTGGCATTTAGGCATGCAAATTTTACTTTAGCTGTACGTTGCTGTACTGTGTCTGGCTGAGATGGAGTTAACTTTCTTCATTGTAGCTAGTATGGTACTGTGGTTTTGATTTGTGAGTAAAACAGTGTTCTGGCTATTGCTGAACAGTACTTACATAGTATCTAGTCTTTCTGTTTTCTCACTGTGGTGCACCCAATGAGTACGCTGGGGGTGAATAAGAAGTTGTGAGGGGACATAATCTGAACTGCTGACCTGGCTTGATCAAAGTGATATTTCATGCTGCATGATGTCATGCTTAGAAAAAAATCTGAGTGGATGGGAATTTGGGGAAGGTAGCCATTGTTTGGAGATTGGCTGCATGTTAGTATGCTTATAGGAGGTGACAAGTGGTTCTCTTTGTATCACTTTTTTTTCTTTCTTCCCTCATCTTAATATTAAAACTGTGTTTATCTTGATCTATGAGTTTTCTTGCTTTTGTCTTTCCAATTCTCTTCTTCCATTGCACTAAGGGTAGAGTGGAGTGAATGAAGGGCTGGCTGGGGGTTTAGCTGCCAGCCAGGTCCAATCCACCAACTCTAGGAGTAGACAAAATTTAAGATGGGCATACACTTCCATTAAGGGAAGTCTTGAAAGCAGTTGGACAGATCTGTAGTAAAAACTTTTTATAGAGTGACAGTAAAACAGCATATAACTCTGTTTTGGTTTAAGCCCAGCTGGGAACTGTCTCACACAGTCGCTCCTTCACTTTCCCCTGGCAGAATGGGGGAGAGAATCAAAAGGGTAAAAGTGAGAAAACTCATGGGTTGAGATAGAGAGTTCAATACAGAAAGCAAAAGCCACATGTGCAAGCAAAGCAAAACAAGGAATTTGGTCACTCCTTCCCATGGGCAGACAGGTGTTCAGTCATTTCCATCATGCACAACAGTTACTTGGGAAGACAAACACCATCACTCCAAACATCCCCCACTTGCTGCTTCTTCCCTCAGCTTTATATGCTGATCATGATGTCATATGGTCTGGAACATCCCTTTGGGCAGTTGGGATCAGCTGTCTCAGGTGTGTTCCCTCCCAACATCTTGTGCACCCCCAGCCTACTCACTGGCAGGGCGGTATGAGAAGCAGAAAAGGCCTTGATGCTGTGCAAGCTCTGCTCAGCAATAACAAAAACACCCCTGTATTTTCAACACTGTTTCAGCACAAATCCAAACCATAGCCCCGTACTAGCTACTAGGAAGAAAATTAACTATTCCAGTGAAAACCAGCACAAACTGCAAGTCAGATACCTTCCTGAAAGTGGAGGAGCAAATATAGACTGGCCATAAGGCTTGTTAAAGAGCATAGTAGACTAAAGCAAATTATTTATAGCCAATAGTGTACATGATATGCCTAGGAAAACATGTGTCATGAAAAAAGGATTTACTGGAATATGGCCAGATTACAGTATAGGATGGCTAAGGCTGAGTCTTGTGACAGTTTAACCTGATCTGATTTGGCAATGCAATTCTTGCCTTGTCCCTTCTAACCATACAAGTGCTTGCTTAGATTTAGTAGTATTTGATACAGGGCATTAATCACTTTCCTGCACTGACCTCTACTGTAGTATAAGACAAATGCCATTCCTGTTGAAGGGGAGATGACTGCTTAGAGCCATGCAGCTGGGGCAGCTGCAGTCCTGGCCTCAACTCTTGAGGAAATACAAGCCGAGGGGATGGATTTGGCATCTCTCTTCCAATAGTGAAGTTGATCTGACTGTCACTCCACCACAGCTAACCATTCTCTATCCCTCTTACAAACTGTAGTTTAAAGTAGCTTTGATGTGAAAACCCATCTCTTCTGTGTTCACTAACTTCTCCTAGAAATAACTTTTCTGGTGACAGGTGCAAGTTAAAACTAATGTTGAGTATTTAAAATAAGAATAGAGATACTTCAGCAGAAAATTGCCTTCAGTATGAGGTAGAAATACTTTCATCTTAGAAGTAAACTGTTGCAGCCCAAATGCATATTAAGGAGAAAAACTTCCAAAAATGAAGGATGTAGATGCTCGCATTTAATGCATCAATGAATTATAATGAAATACAAATAACAAAGTATGAATAACCAAATAGAAAGAAAGCAAATAAAATACTATCAAAAAGCATCTACAAAATGTTCAAATTGTTGACTTAACCTTATGATGCTGTTGTGTTTCTGTTTTAAGCTAAATCTATTTAACTATTAGCTGCTGAAACTACTTGAAAAATGTGGTAAGTGCTGGTTGGTCTAAACTAGATCAGATACTCCTGGTGCACAGTTCAGAGCACAAGAATAATTTACATAAGGACATTTAATTGTGTTGCTATATGTATAAGCTTTTATTTTGTATCAACTATATGCAGTTGCAAAAGCTGTTTATGTATTAATCAACATTTAAAAAAAAACAAGATTGGAAGTGTGAAAAGAGGAAGTTTGCTGTTTCTATGATTAATTTTCCTCTTCTCTCCAATTGTCCCCCAGATGAAATTACTGAAGCAAAATCTGGGACTGCAACTCCACAGAGATCAGGTTCTGTGAGCAACTGTAGAGCCTGTCAAAAAGATTCAGATGGTGATGCACAGGGAAAATCTGCAGATATATCCCTTACACCATCCGTGACTTCTCTGATTGAGTCTTCTAAGGCTGACGTAACTCCAAGACCAGGGAGTCATACAATAGAATTCTTTGAGATGTGTGCAAATCTTATTAAAATACTTGCACAATAATTTTGAAAGTGAGCTTATTTCTTTTACAGCAATAAGCATGCCTAAATCATAGTCAGATGCTTCCAGTTATAATCAAGTTAAATTAACTAAGGTGCTGAAAACAATAGCTACAAAATGCAATTTTCAGAGGGATTGGAATTATTATAGGCCATTATATTATTTTAAGCTGGAGTGAATTCTGATTGCCCGCTGTCCAATAGCATAATACAGGTATAGGAAGTCATGTGCCCTTGGAGCAGTGTTCATAACACTTTACATTGATTGCACATTAAAATTCAAATATTTAAGTTATGCTGACCTTCTTGCTTTTTTTCACTGGTAATACATACATCTAATGCACTGTAAGTAAATGTAGTTCAATGACTTCAGTATGACTTGATCATCATCTATAGTTGTGCCTTAGTTGATCATAATTGTCAGCATCTAACAGTAATGTGTTAAAACTGCTGTTTCTTCCCTCTTATTTGACAGTAAATGATAAAGAATAGTTTAATGCATTATAATGTACTACTTTTATTAACAGATAAATTTGATTAAATGCATGCAAATCCAACCAGGTGAAAATACATGTAGGTGCTTTGTAATGCACTAAGGGTGAAATTCTGTGGGTTGTAAGTAGAACAATTCAGGCCACAATAGTGGTGAGAGGCTTAATGCTGAAAAGACTTGGCACCCTGTGGGCTGAAACAAAATGTGGCTCTGTGAAGGAGAACTGTCAGCAGGTTCCTGATCTGTGCAGATTTAGTAGCTCATATCTTAGTGTGGTAGCAGCACAGCAGTTCCCCACTGCTACTGCAGGCTGAGAATCCTGTTCCTTATAAACACATGCATGTAGTAATAGCACAGCTCTATGGCCTCTTGCATGCTATTCCAGAATCTAAAATTTTCACTTTTAAAAATATGTTCATACTTTGATACAGCTGTTTATATCATATGCTACCTTACCATATATTTTATAGAATTCACATTGCAGTTGAAAATACATATATAGGTTTAGGTTTTTCCAAGCTGCCTTTATAGTGAACTCTGCCATTTGAATTGTGACATTAATAGTCCAACTTTTCAGTTGAACATTTAAAACTGATCATGACAGCTTATCGTATAATCATAGAATGGTTTGGGTTGGAAGGGACCTTAAAGATTATCTACTTCCAACTCCCTGCCATGGGCAGGGGCACCTTCCACTAGACCAGGTTACGTGTAGCCCCATCCAACCTGGCCTTGAACACTTCCAGGGATGGGGAATCCACAACCTCTGTGGGCAACCTGTGCCAGGGCCTCACCACATTCATAGTAAAGAACTTCTTAATAATATCTAATCTAAACCTGCCCTCCATCAGCTTAAGGCCATTCTCCCTTGTCCTATCAATGCATGCCTTTGTGAAAAGTCCCTCTCCATGTACCTTGTAGGCCCCCTTTAGGTACTGGAAGGCTGCAATAAGGTCACCTCAGAACTTTCTCTTCTCCAGGCTGAACAGCCCCAAGTCTCTCAGCCTTTCTTCATAGGGAGGTGTTCCAGCCCTCTGATCCGCTTTGTGGCCTCCTTTGGACTTATTCTAAAAGGTCGACATCTTTCCTGTGTTGGGGGCCCCAGAGCTAGATGAAGGACTCCAGGTGGGATCTCACAAGAAGAGAGTAGGGGGCAGAATCACCTCCCTCGACCAGCTGGTCACGATCCTTTTGATTCAGCCCAGGACACAGTTGGCTTTCTGCGCTGCGAACGCACATTGACGGGTCAAATTGGGTTGGTATTGGGACCCCTGTTATTTAATATCTTCATTAATGACATAGACAAAGGGATCGAGTGCAGCCTCAACAAGTTTGCAGGTAACATCAAGCTGAGTGGTGCAGAAACATACCTGAAGGACAGGATGCCATCCAGAGGGACCTGGACAAGCTTGAGAAGTGGCCCATGGGAATCTCATGAGGTTTAACAAGACCAAGCGCTGGTGCTGCACCTTGGTCAGGGAAACCCCCAGGATCAATCCAGGCTGGAGGATGAACATATCGAGAGCCACCCTGCTGAGAAGGATTTGGGGGTGCTGCTGGATGAGAGGCTGGACATGCCCCAGCCATGTGCACTTGCAAACCCAGAAACCCCCTGTGTCCTGGGTTGGATCCAAAGCAGCATGGGCAACAGGGGAGTGGGGGGGAATCTGCCCCTTTCTGGTGACTCCCCACCTGCAGATCTGTCTCCAGCTCTGGGGTCCTCAGCACAGGAAGGACATGGACCTACTGGAGCAGGTCCAGAGGCCACCAAGATGATTTAGAGGGATGGAGTACCTCTCCTATGAGGAAAGGTTGAGAGAATTGGGATTGTTCAGCCTGGAAGAGAGAAGGCTTTGGGGTGACCTAATTGCAGCCTTCCAGTACCTGAAGGAGCTGACAAGAAACATGGAGAGGGGCTTTTCACAGGGGTATGCAATGACAGGATAAGGGGGAGTGGCCTTAAGATGAAGGAGAACAGGTTTAGATTAGATATTAGGAAGAAGTTCTTTACTATAAGGGTGGTGAGTCACTAGAACAGGTTGCCCACAGAGGTTGTGGATTCCCCGTCCCTGGAAGTGTTCAAGGCCAGGTTGGATGGGGCTTGGAGCAACTTGGTCTAGTGGAAGATGTCCCTGCCCATGGCAGCAGGGAGTTGGAATTAGATGATCTTTAAGGTCCCTTCTGACCCCAGCCATTCTGTGATTCTATATTGAGCTCTTGTCCACAACCACCCCCAGCCCTCCCCAAGGCTAATTCTTGATCCATTCTACACCCAGCCTTTACTTGGGCTTGGGATTAAAAAAAATTTTAACAGTAGATTTCTGTTACCAGTGTCATAAATCCTACCGCAGTTATGGTTTTTGCAATGTTTTCAGAACAAAATTGAACCTTAAATGTTAAAATCGTAGCTAATACTTGCACAAAAACATTTTATCTCTTGTAAACTGGATGTAATTATCCACAGTTCCATTTTCATCCAGTACTAATAGATGTTAACATTGCACAATAAACTATGCCATAAAACATTTGCATTCAAAAATGAGCATTCTCTTCAAAATCAACTTCATTATCTACTTTCTTTCTAGCATTGTTCTCCTGGTTAGAGACTGGAAACAAGGTATTACTATGAACAGTAAAGTCTTGACCCTGAAAATGAATGCAAGTTATTGTCAATGTCTAGCTGAAAAATGCTAGCTTCAACTATAAGAATAGTCTAATCCAGGCCAACTGGTTCCAGTTATGAATGTGCACAGCACAGAATTTTAACAAACTTAAAGCTACTTAAGCCCTGGAGTTGCTGTAACTGTGTTCTGAACTGGGAAATGGTGTCATCTGCCTAATACGTAGGTACGTGTTACAACTCCAGTTCTTTATCCTCAAGTGTCACACACTGTCACTATAATGCAAGGTTGTATTACTGTATCTCAAAGTGCAAGATTTCTCTTAAATAATGCTTTGGGTTTAAACTCCTGAACTTGAGATGTCAACATGAGACCAGCTGCCAATCCTACTTAAGTGGGGGTTTGTGTTATGTGGGGTCTTTTTAAGCCTTGTAAGAAATTATTCTGATGTACTAAATAAATCAGTGTACTCATTTTTGTTACCCTTTTATTTTGAAGTTGGTAAATATTGTACAATATAACAAATGCAGAGGGTTTTTTTTTTAATTGTGGTAATATCTCATCTGGAATTGATTTGGAATCACTGAAAGGGTCTCTGGTGTATGTTAAACTAAATATTTGTAAATGGTATCTGGTCCTGGTTTGCAAATTTGTAATGCTGACCACAGGTGCAAGGTGTCAAGGTGCAAATAGCTTTTGATTTTTATATACTTTTTGGCACTCATGCAATAAGGCAACCTTGGTTATTTTGTCTCGGTATCTGAAAGTTGAAGAGAGTTTCTGGCAGAAGTGTACAGTATGTATAGCTTTATTTAAAGTAAATTTTATTGGTATGATAAATCAGTTTTGATGGACAAAAGTTTCCTGATGGAACAGAGCTGGGGTAGGTTGGTTTTTTTTTTGTTTTGTTTGTTTGTTGTGGGGGTTAGTTTATACAGTGGGGGGGAGGAGGGAGAAAGGGGAACTGACAAGCTCTTTGAATCCAGAACAGTTGTCTGTTGTGTAACTTTCCTATGCTTTGTAGATCTCGCTTGTTGAAACTGCTTTCTTCAGATGTTCTTACTGATCTTGCAGATCATGTTTTAGCATCACACTAGTATCTGCCAATAGGTTGTGAAACAAAACTTCACTGAGAAATCTGCCAGGATTGTAAGGAGGCAACATGCAAATGTACCAATTGGTCTATATTCCCACTGGAGTATGTTGAATTATCTTGCCTTTGTATTGTAATTTTTTTAAAAATGTGGATAAACATCATTGACCACGTACATTATAACTCACTAGGTAATGGATAAAAATGTCATCCTTATGGTGCAATTTTTTTTTTAATTCATGGTTGTTTTGATATGAATGTTTAATACAAACTCGGAAATAAACTATATTTTACCATTTGATTCCTATTATAAGATGTAAAGTCCTGTTTGTTAACAAAGATGTGCCTAGTGTTGTGGGTTGGTTTGTTTGGGTTTTTTTTTCTCTTACAAAGCCGAATTGTTCAAATGCTTGTTTATAACATAATAAGCCCTCAATGCACCTGGCTTCTTGTTTCCTGCCACCTCCCTGTTGGTTGTGCTGGGCCTTATTCCCAGCTAGGGTGACCTCCCTGCTGGAAGCATCTGTCCTGAGGACACTTTGCTGGCTGTGGAGTGGCTGTGAAGGGAAGCTTCCCCATAAGCAGCCAGTCAGAAAGCATTTAGGACGGTGCAGCAGGAGGTCTGTGTGGCCATTGCAGATCATAGTGGCTTTGTTGTCCTAAAAGTAGGGTTCATTAACCTGGTGTGCAAGAAGCTGATCTACACACAGGGTTGAGTTTTTTGTTTATTATATGTCAGTGCAGAGATGGGTGGTGAATCCTCAAAGCTGGCACACCCTCAGTCTGCCAGCTATCTGTATTTATATGTAAAACAACCTAAAGTAATTGACTACACCTTCCTTTATCTCTTTTTAAAAATCCAGCACAGAACTATTTTACAGTGCTTGCTCTGGGGAAGGGGCTTATGTGAGTAAGGGACAATTACAGCTGATGGGTGGGTATTTTCATAAGTTAATTTTAATACGTTAATGACTAAAGGTTAGCACAAAGTTCAAACAAAATTCTTTGGCTTTATCAGCAGCTTGTTACTGTGTTATCTCCTTGTTGATTGCACTTATTGTGTAATTTGCTCTTGCTTCTCAGGTCATGGCTCCTAGTTTCAGGTGGCTATCTACAGAGATAAAAGTATATTATGTATACAGCACATCCCCCCTTTGAGACTTGTTTAAAAATACTTTTTTTTC